>NC_138763.1:56661304-57193804 GCF_965113315.1 Podarcis vaucheri
GCCTCTTAAAAACAAATTCTAAACATAGTTTGGTGAAATAAAGGGTGCAATAAATGTGCCATTTTTGAACCACACATTACTGGCAAGTGTTTGAAACAGGATATTGAGCTGGTCAGCCTATGTATGCTGGAGACTAATATTTGAAGCATCCCTAATGAAAACTGCATTTTTTATTTTAAAAAACCCTATTTTTATCGGCAACAACAATGTAGGGCTTTCCCCCCTGTTCCAGCAGAAATGTTTTCTTTTTCCTGATTTAGTGGAGGGCAGCGAGGTGAACCCCAATCATGCTAGAGTCAACATAGTTTTCACCCGTGATATTTCAAGAGATTGAAATGTCCCCACAGGAGTTCTTTGCCAAGACCTGTGGATTTTATTTGTCTTTTGCAGAAGCTCTTTGTTCACACTGATTCACAGCCTTAATGCATTGGGAAGTGGGCCAGGGGATGGGCATAGGTTAGAAGCAATAATAACAATAAAAACAGCAACTGATGCCTTTGCACGCTTCATAGACTTGGATTGAACCTGCAGACAAAGGACGTGTTTGGGGAAGCAATAATAGTCTGCTAGAGTGTTTCTGTCAAAAGCATTTGTGCATGTTGGTGTCCCTGGATAGAGATAACTTTATTTGCAACAAGCTTGGCAGAAAAAATAATAACCAGGGAACAGTATTTAGTAGAAATCATTTGGCTGCCTCCAGGTGTAGTAATAGGCAAATAAGTTCCAGAGAGAAAGGTATGTTCTAAGCAGCTGCATGCTGTTTCCCATTGTAGTCAGGAAGACTAAAACCTCATTGGCATTCTGCAGAGATAACAGAAGCGAATCCGGTCCATCAAACCACTTGAGCTGTCAGGAGCAACACTGGGGGCTTTTCACCCGCAGCCCACACAGGCTTTATTGTACGGAGAAAGCGATTTAAGTGAATGTAATAGGAATGCAAATCCAGCAGTTGCTCTTCGTCTCTTTAAGAGAAACCCTCTCTTGTGAATCTAGCAATTTGTTGCTTTGCAAGGATCTGCGCGCTTTCCTTTTGAGTCTGGCGAAGTCAGGGAAGACCTTCATCTTCTCTACTGTGCATCTATCTGGACGGCTTCTAGACTGCTTCCTCAGGAGGAAATGGCTTTCACCTCATGGCAAATTTTGTCCCCCATGCAGTGGACGCGTTGGATGTGGACAGCTGTGAGAAGCAGCGGAGACTACAGTCTCCAAGCCATGCAGCGAATCCCTGGAAATAGGCAAGTCAGCCCTAGTCCTGTCTTTCAGGAAACTGTCACACCATTAAATTCATTTTATCAAAGGCCAGAAGGAAAAGCTGCCATTTGACTAGCTGAAATGCTTGCCTAAGCAGTTTTCAAGGCAATAGTGTGCTACATTGTTTGGATTTTTAAAAAAATATCCATACATATATATAATCTCCATTTATATATATTTGTATTCCAGTGTTTCCCATCCCATTCCAGTTCATTAAAGGAAACAATATCCATTCAGCTTTAATTCTAGAAAGACCACATCCTCAGTCGATTGTCTGCTTATTTAAATTTTGTTATTGTAGGCCTTTGTATTTCACCATCCTCATTAATCCATCACATCTTTATTATATCAATGTTTCTGTTCTGCCTCGCATATGATAACGTTGGCTCCACTTTGCATCCTCGTGTTTCACTTGTTTGCTGTCATCATATTCCTTCTGGATTATTGTTACTAATTATTATTAGGCTGCCTACCTCCTGTACACTCAAAGTACATTTTTCCTCCAAAGAATCCTGGGAACTGTAGTTTGTTAGGGTTTCTGGGAGTTGTAGTTCTTTGAGGGGTAAACAACAATTCCCAGGGTTCTTTTTTTGGGGGGGTGCTTTAAACATATGGTGTGTATACAGTCTAAGTTTGGGACAATGTGTTTGGTGGAAGTGTGATCTGGATAAACTGTATAGCAGGGTATATAGATTAAAAATAAGACCTTGAATGAAAGAATTCTGAAGGGAGATGGGGTATCATTTCAGATAGAGAAATGGGCACAGAGGTTTTGGCAGGAGGAGGGTTGGTGGAGGGGAAACAAGATTCAGGAAGATCCATCAATCTGCTTTTGAAAATATTTTAAGTTTAATTATAGAAGAGCAGCATGCATTAATAACATTTGTTGTGATTCTAGCTACAGTATCACCAGGGAAGTGCAATCAGGCCCCTCTCTTCCAGTTTAAGGAAAGGAATTTGTTTAATTTGCCTGAATAGCTATTGATAGTACACAACTTGTGAGTGAGCTGGAAATAAAGATAGCATTTGTGGTATGAAGTAAGGAGGCTAGTGTGAAAAATGAGAATTCCCCATCTCCCTAAATGGTGCCTCCCCCCCCCATGTGAAAGGCTAGGCAGCACCCAATGTTACTCAAAGCCTGTGTTCTCTTGTTTTGTAGGAACTCACACTCTGCTGCATATCAAGGTAGACTGAACCGGGATTTAAAAGAGCTTTATGCAACTCTCTTAAGGGTATTTCCTTATTAGGTTTGCTTGCGCTTGTGCCAAGGAAAATTCCAACATCTCATTGAAAGGTCCCATTGGCATTGTTTTAGTTTGCCTGGGCTGAAGCCTCCTTTATGTTGAAAAGGCAGGCTTTTCCAGGCAGTATTTTCTTTATCCTGTGTGCATGTTTGCTTTTGTGACGCCTTGACATCTTTCATGTCAGTATTTCTTCAGGGTGAACCTGGAAACATGATATTCTTTTCCAGAAATCATGCTGCAAAAGGAAGCTCAATATCTCTGAGAAATGCAGAGGTATTCTGGCCTCAAATAGAGCTCTCTGCGTTTTCCAAGTATCGTTTGTTGTGTTCTGTTTTGTGCAGGTGATTTTGAAGAAGTAGCCTGTATGTCCCTTTTCCCCCCTTTTCTTTTTTTACACCTGTATTTGTTTGTTTGTGTCCAGGAGTTCAGACTCTGAAGAAGCCTTTGAGACACCAGAATCTACAACTCCTGTGAAGGCTGCACCCGTGCTACCACAACCACCACCGGAAGTTGAAGTGTTTGACATAGAGGAACAGGAAGTCAGACCTCAGCTTCTATCCGAGGACACAGGTAACAATTATACAATGCATGGGATGGGCTTCTCAGAGTATTTTGGTCACCAGGGCATAGCTCCCGCTGCTGGATCTGTTGGAGTGTTAATGGTATAAACCTCCATCTTTTGCTCAGCCTGTATATATGTTTAAATAAATCATATATCACAAATTTGGCACAAACCTTCTGTGAACCCCTTCTAAAAGAAACCTGAGTTCATGCTGCACCCCTGAGGGTAACACTATGATGCCAGCTGCTGGTTTTTCTGTTGAACTGGAGTTCTCCTCCCATCCCTTTTGTGCCACACTGACTATATGGTCTCTAAGCTATTATACTATTTTAATCCACCATAGGACCCCACCTACTCACTACTTGGCTTATTTAGTAGATATACAGAATAGAGGCTAAGGAGTCAGTCCCTGCATATTTTCTTGCAGCACAGCATACGCAGACTACACTACTAGTATTTTGTGTGTTGTACAAGCTTATACCAACTTGCGAAGTCTTAGGACAGTAATTTTAGTATTTCCTGCTTAGAACCACCAAGCTGTGGGTGTAAAGATAAGGCACCAGAAATTGTGGGCTCACTGTTGAGCTCTCTATTCCAGCAGCAAACCTCTGATATCAGTAGAAGCCACTCAAGAAGGTAGCGCTGAATGTCTGTGCCCATCTCAGTTGCTTGGGATATGGGAGAAGGCTAATGGTCTTAGTCAGATATCCTTAGTTTTCCCCATAAAGCTCAAGGAAGTCAGGATAAACTAGTCAAAGCAGGCAGCTGTACATGACTGGGTCACATCTCCTTGATGTGTGTGCACAGGCTTTTTAAGGATCAGCATCATTTGTTCACATTTTATATGATTACTACAAGAAAGACATGCAAACACACAAAGTGTGAAGAGGCCTTTTACTATTGGGATTTTCCAGCAGGATGTACATACCACCCCCTGCTTTTCATTTGTCTTTTTCCTGTTTCACGTAGCTTTGTATTTATTGTTATCTGAACAAAAAAGAAGTTAATTTCCCCCATTTGCCAGAGAAATGTTAAATGAGGAAGGAAGATCACATATGCTAAATAGGATTTGGAGTGCAGTCTTTAATTACAGAACTAGACTGTAATTCATTCTAAACTCCCTGATTCTTCACATCCTTTTTTGCTTCCCCTCTGTCTCTTTTTCTTCAGTCCCCCTCTCCTCTCATTCCACCTGCCCACCCTGAGGGGAAAGTGCCTCTGCCTGTAGTTACTATAATGCACTGTGCTATATTCATAGTTGTATACTTTGAAAATTCTCCTGAGATAAAGGAAGTAGCCTGGACTTACAGTTATGCTACAGTTATGTTTTATAACACTCCTATTTTTTACCTTTACCTGTGGTCCTTTTGGAGGATCTCCTATTACTGGTAAATAGGTTAAATTGTGCAGCATAAGACTCTTAATCTCAGGCATGCCCACTTGGAGCCACACTTTGAAGGCTGCTCTGTTGCAAAGCTCTTGATGGAAAAAGGCACCACAAAAGTTAGCATGAAAGTGAGAAATATAAATTGTACTTTCAGCATTTGATGAACTCATATTTTTGCCTTGGTGACCATCTCGGTTCCCAAAGTCTAGTATGGTCTCTGCCAGACTCTATGTGTAAGATGTATATGTTCCTTAATGCAACAGCAAAACTCCAGCCTCTGCAATTAAATGTCATGAGCAGCAAAACTCCTTTGTTGAGTCTGCTTTGAAGTTAAAGGGCAACATTCCTTTCATTTCTGACTCAGTTCTGGTGTCAAAAGGCTAGGGTGTAAAGAAGCTTTCTATAGGCACAAAGCTGCATTGTTTGATCATTCAAGTCTCTCTGCAATAGCCCTTCTGCCAGATTTTCCTCTTTACATTAATACATGTCACAGGATTATTACGGTGGTGTCATAATGCTATAGTTAACAAAAGCCCACATTTTCTAAGCCTTGCATGCACTCCTAAAGCTGTAGTTACAAACACCGTGAATGACTCTGGAATAGGCTAGTAGATGACATAGAATTGGGCGATTTGTATCTTCATTTTTTAGTAATAATTTGAGTAGCCTGTTGTGAGTGTGGGGGAATGGTTTGAGAAGGCACATTTTTGCCTGTTTCATCTGGCAGGAATGGGGAGCCGCTCAGCTGGTTTGGGCCAAATTTGGTGCTCTCTAAGCTGGTTGTCAGGCAGTTGGAAAGCCCTGAGCAAGGGACTTGGACAGGTGGGGCAGCACAGCTTACCTGTCAACCATTTGACATCATAAGGACATTGGGTGATTGCCTGGAGTATAGTTCCCCCCCCCACCATCAAAGTTGGCCCACGGAGGAGTGAAAAGGATCTGGATTGCCATGCCAAAAATTGTCACTCACTCCTGCATTAGGTTAATCCATAGTTTAACAAAAAGTATGATTTAATGCATATACAGTGGTGCCTCGCAAGACGAAATTAATTCGTTCCGCAAGTTTTTTCTTCTTGCGAGTTTTTCGTCTTGCGAAGCACGGTTTCCCATAGGAATGCATTGAAAATCAATCAATGCGTTCCTATGGAGACCGTCCGGGGACAGAGGGGAAGCGCCGCTCTGTCCCCTCTTTTGAAGCAAGGGGCTGCGGGGAGAAGATCACTTCTCCCCCTTGCCGCCCCTTGGTTTAAAAGAGGTCTGGGGACAGCGGGGAAGACGCGCTGCGCTTCCCGCTGTCCCCGGAGCTTGCGGGGCAAGCTTCGTTTTGCGAAGCAAGCCCATAGGGAAATTCGTCTTGCGAGGCAACTCGAAAACGAAAAAACCTTTCGTTTTGCGAGTTTTTCGTCTTGCGAGGCGTTCGTCTTTCGGGGCACCACTGTACGTGCTTCGCTCCTCTCACACTGCTGACTGTGCTGTGTAAGGGAGGAAACAAGCCACAGTCTGGCTTGCCCTGTGGGAGCCCAGGATCGGGGCTTGTTTCCTCCAAACCAACCATGAGTGGTAAGCCAAGGACAACGCTTATGTTAAACTATGGCTTAATCACAGAATCATAGAATTGTAGAGTTGGAAGGGGCCCTGAGGATCATCTAGTCCAGTGCAGGAATATACAGCTGTCCCATACAGGGATCAAAATTGCAACCTTGGCTTTGTCAACACCACACTCTAACCAACTGAGCTATCCAGGCTGATAAGCTGCTGTCCGGAAATACCATTACATATTAATTCACTCATTATCCTCAGTAAAGGTTCCTCCTAACATTTCTGGCCATGAGAAGATAAATTATAAATGTATGAGCCACAACAAATGGATTTCAGAAAGGGAGCGAGGCTAAAAAGACATTTAGCGATTCAGGACGTGGGTCTTGCACCCCTGCCTCAGCTGAATAAATAATGCAGAAAGAAAGAAAACACCCACCCAGGAATGTTAAAGAATTAAATGTTAAATTGCTTATGTTCTAACAAAAATATGTAGCTTAAAACTGGTCTTCATTTCGGGGTAGCCAATATAACATTGATTTTTAAAAGGGGATCCAGGAAAGTACAGTTCAGTTAGCCTAACATCCTTTATCGGTAAACTGGTGAAGAGCATTGTTAAAGGTTATTTGATCAAGTATCGAAGAACAAGTCTTGCTGAAGAAAAGCATCAAGGCTTCTACAAGGGGTAGTCCTGCCTTAAAAAGTTCTTTTGAGTGCATCAGCAAACATGTGGAAAGAGGTAGTTGCACAGAAGGTTGGTCGTTGCCACTGTCCACCTTCCCACTCGCCCAGACTGTGTTGGGGCAGGGGGCCAGGAAAGGGAGAGGGGCGCCAGGAAGGTTCTGGGCACAGGTGTTCATTGCTATAACCTGGCCTTCTCCTGCCCTTGCTGCCACCCCACCCTATTCCAATCCTAGAAAGCAGCAGCACTGTAGCAGCTGAGAGGTTGGCACAGGTGTTGTGACTGCTGATACCATTTAATATTTGTTTAGCCCACTCCTTATCAGTCAAGGTACCTGATTTAAATCATTCAAATTGAGTTGCTTTACTGATAACACAATTCTATGCATATCTCCCTAGAAATAAGTCCTATTAAATTCAGTAAATGTACTCCCAGAGAGATAGCAACATAGGATAGTAGCCCAAGGCCTCGCTGTTTGAGTAGGTTCTATTGAACACAGAAGGAATTACAGAAGGAGTAAGTGTGTCTAGGATCATGCTACATGATTACAATCCCATGCATGCATACTTGGGGCCAAGGTCTGTAGACTAACTGTGGATAGGCTCAAAGTTGAGCTGCATTGCATTGTGTACATTTAAATTAAAACAGAGCAGCTACATGGATCTGTTAGGGTCTCCTTAACAGGAGCTGGATCAGTGTCCAAAAATGAGCTCATCGTGTGAAAAATGAACAGCAGCTCAGCTGGCAAGAGTAACTCTAATTAAAAAGCACAAAACAAGAGCAGAGCCAAACACAACCCTCAGAGTGGGAAAATCACCCTTGTATCAAGCCACACCAACCCTATTAATGATGGGTTTGATGGGAAACTTGGATTCTTTTTGTGTGCAGAAAAATGTGAACTTACAACAACTGCTTCTGTATTTTGGAATGTACAAATGTGTGTTACACACACACAAACATGCATGGGAGAACATGGTCATGGGCTTCATGTGTAGTTTGGCACATTTTTCTGAGTGCACAGTTTGGCATCTTTTTTGAGCAAAATTCCAGAGTTCCTGTCCTTCTCACATATGCTATCATGTGTACAGCAGTTCCACATTGTCTGGACCGATAACTATGATCTGTGCCCTTCCATCAGTTTCAGCCCTGTGAGATCTTCTTTGTGTTTATCTTCCTGCTAAATTCTCTGTTTATGATCTTAGTATATACCCACAATGCAGGAGTAAAATGCAAGACTTAAGGCTTGTTTTTCCCTAAGCATCCCGTGGAAAGGATTTAAAACATTCTTTTTAAAAAAATAAATAAATGAGGATCTAGCCTATCAGAGGGAGGCCTAGGCTTCCTTCCTGACGTTCTGTTGGCCTTTAGTTCTTATGAACATGATGTATAAAGTATGCAAAAGCTGTGCAATATGACTCTGAACCTGATAATTCTTAAAATATATACACTGATTCCACATAGGTCTCATCTATCCCATAATTCAGCTTTGTGGTTCTTAAATATACTTCACACAGTGGGGAAGGAATGAGATATTCTACTAATCTAATCACTGTTTTTTTGTTTTTTTCTTTGATGATCACACTTTTGGAAATAATTTTGAAGGGGGAAGACTTAATTAAGTAACAAGTCTGGGCAAGAAAATGACTAGTGTTTAATACTCATCTTTCATATTACAATAATGGCTGTTTTGTCAAATAATGTTTTTAACGATTGAGCAGGTTTTCATAAGGGGCAGGATGGGTGTGTTTCCAAATACACAGTATATTTCATATAAAATGGCCCCAATTTGAATCAGGCCCCAATTCAAGCTTGTCTGGGCTCAAATGGAGGCTTCCACCATTTGTAGCCTAACTTTCAGAAAACATGTGTTAAGCTGCCAATAATTGTGAATGAATAAAAGTGGCAGCAAACCATTTTAGCAGGCAGGCAACTGCATGCATTTTATTTAATTTATTTAGTACATTTATATGGCACCTCTCATCCATCATGGAACTTCAAAGTGGCATTGACCCCTTAGCTTAGGTCTTGTCCTAGACCTGCTGAGCTTTAGCAAGGCTGCTGCTACTTCATCTGCCCACAAACTGTGCCCTGGCTAAAACTTCCATCTGTCCTTTTCTCTTCTTTTGGTTGAATTTAGACCCTATGATTAACCCTCAAATTTCTTTAAGTTTTGTCATCTTTTCCATGTAAATAAATGAAACCAAAAGTTTAATCTGCAGCTATATTCACATAACCACAATTCCTTACTGGAATATTGAAATAAGTTGTTAATACTCTTCTGGCTTTGCCCTGCATGGGGTCCAATGGGCTTCATTGGACCCCACGCAGAGTAAAATAATTGCCAGAGCGTTGAAGGGAAAACTTGGGCATCTTATCCTCTGGGTGTTCAAATGCTGACAGCTAGTAATCACCATTAGCAATTTGTTCTTTATGTCCTATTTTCTGCTTGGTGGTAGAATGGAAGTAGAAATGTAATTGTTTCTGCCCATGGAGGTGCAGCTACAATATATGATTGTGTAGAGATAATAGTGTACCCACCCAATAGCTATTTGAAGTTAGACCTTCCTGACGGATCACTTTCTCCTTTCCCCCCCTAGGGTTTTGTTCGGATACAGTCTCAGTAGCTGATGTTTCACATAGTGAATCGGTCGAAGAAAGCCCATTCCATCCTCCTCCCCACTCATTTTCTACTGTTTTTGATGAGGACAAGCCCATCGCTAGTAGCGGGACTTACAACTTAGACTTTGATAGTATCGAGGTTGCAGATTCTTTGCAAACTGCTGACTTCAGCTCTCTGGACACAAGAAGTTGTGACACCAAGTCACATGTTCGAAGAAAATCCACAGACTCTGTTCCAATTTCCAGGTCGACTTTGTCTCGGTCCCTTAGCTTGCAAGCTGGTGATTTTGATGGATCATCTTTTCTTGGCAATAGCGAGGCAGCAGGTTCAGCAACAGATACGTTTTGTACCGGTTCAAGCAGTGCTTCCAGTACTCTTAAGCGCACAAAGAAGCCTAGGCCAGCTTCCTTAAAGAAAAAACCATTGGCCAAAAAACCTCCAGATGTCCCACCGGTGAAAGAGCCAGAATCATCTGACATCAACCAAGATTCCGTTGCCTCAAGTGAAGAAAAAGTGTCTGAGGAGAGGTTGGGGCCGACAGAACTTGAGTGCCCAGAGCCTGTCCAAACTGCTGCTGAAAAAGAGGAGCCCTCTGAGGCCCAGGCAGCAGCTTGTCCGTTTGACCCAACTAACGTTGATGAGATTAGCACATTTGGTGCTGGAGACAGCAAAATACAGGACTCTCCTCCTGCTAGCAAGAAACCTCCACCTCTTACGACGGCACCGGAAGCTGTGGAGGTGACCCCATCAGACACTGGGGGACAGGAAGATCCTCCAGTGAAAGGCTTATCTGTGAGGCTGGAATTCGATTATTCTGAGGAAAAAGGCAGCGGCGAAGAGCAACACGAAGGCTCGCCTCTGCCCAAAAAAGTGGGCAAAAAGCCTGGTGCCAAAATGCCACTGAGGAGGCCAAAGACTAAAAAGGCTGGGGAGAAACTTGACAATGCCCCCACCACCCCAACCAAGGCCCCTGTGGATCCAAATGAGATTCCTGTTCCCAAAGGCTCTTATACTTTTGATATCGACAAATGGGATGATCCCAACTTCAACCCGTTTTCTTCCACTTGCAAAATGCAAGACTCTCCTAAATTGCCTCAGCAAACAACAGCGGCGTACAGTTTCAATCCAGATGTGTGTGAGGACTCTATTGACCCTTTCAAGCCTTCCTTGAAGGTAGCTAGCTCTCCCACAAAGTCTCCAGCCTCCTTTGAGATACCAGCTAATGCCAGTGAGATCAATGGAACGGAAGGGGACAGCTTAAATAAACCAGCAAAAAAGAAGAAGACCCCACTCAAGACGTAAGTCAGAATGTAGAAAAATTAATATGCAGTATAAGATCCCACCTGCCAAAGTGATAGTGCTTCTACACTTTCTTATACAGTCGTACCTTGGATCCCAAATGCCTTGGCTCCCAAACAAATTGGCTCCTGAACGGTCAAAACCCGGAAGTGTGTGTTCTGGTTTTTGAACGTTCTTTTGGAAGCCGGACGTCTGACAGGAGCTTCCTACAACCAATCAGAAGCTGTGCTTTGGTTTCCAAGTGTTTTGGAAGTCGAACGGACATCTGGAACAGATTCCGTTCGACTTCCAAGGTATGACTTTATTTACATTTATGCAGCATGTTGTGTTGTGAGTATATTACAAGAGAACAAAACTAGTGATGAACTATTTTCATTGCTACTTCAGCGCTTCCTTCTCTAGCAATCTTTGGTGTTGGAAGCATTACAATTTTGTTCTCTTTTGTTTTATGGTCTTCCTCTATTGGCTTTGATAAGGATTGGCAACTCAACCCCTGTTCATTGCACAGCATGTAGAAATGAGGCTTTAATTCTGCCAAATGTGTAAGGTGTTCCACTTCAGAGAACGGTTGTCTCCTTAACCATGTCTGCGTCCAATGAGATTTAAGGTGTCTGGCAGAAATTGCTTCCATTTAAATGAATGATGGGTACTCAGACCTGCAGTTAAAGCTGAGATAATTTCAATACCTTTCAGACAGTTTTCTTCCAGAATCCCATCATGCTCAGCAAAGACCTTCAAATAATTTTTCATAAAATACGTATACTTTTCTTCCAGATTGCATGTGGCAGTGGTATGTGATACAGCTTATCAATTCAGTGGAATAATAAGAACTGTTCTCAGGATTAAGGGCTAATCTGTAAAGCCTTAAATCATGTGGATAAAATTTATGCAGAACTGAACTTGAAGGAAGCTGTTCACATAATCAAAACACGGTCTCTCTCCAGAGTAGTTCTGCTTGTTTTAGTGGCTGACATATTGTGTGGAGATGTATCGTTTAACCAAGAAACCACAAATGCGATTGAAGTGAGTTTATTCTGTTTTGCGAGTTCATGCCATTCTTTAAGTAGAGCTACTCTTGGGTTAGTGGTTTGAAGGAATACTTCCTGGAGGTTTCACTTCAGACTGTAGGATATTGTTTCAGATGGGGATTTTACCTTTAGTAATGAAATATGAAACAGTTGGTAACATTTTGGTGATTACATTTGTATTATAGTGTGTTTGGCAAGAGAAATAGCTAGTTTGGACATCACATTTTTAAACCATGGTTTAGTTTAAACTATGGTTTAATGTGAATGGGCAGAAAACCCTGTTGAGTTCAATGGGATTAAGTGTGTAAAGGACTGCAACCTTGATTTTTGAAGATGATGGAGTGTGCAGCGTCTTATGCATCAAACAATATGACATTTCAAAAGTACCTTGAATTCCCTGAAACTCCTCAGGCACAAAACGTTCTCTGGTTGTCAAAATAAAGCCTGTGTAATATTTTGGGATGGTATATGTTTGCGCTTGGTAAAGTGGAGAGCATGATAAGAATGTGATTTCTTTAATGGTACAAGGCTATTCTACAAGATACAAGGTGTGATTATGGGTGAGGCCTTCTTTAACTCTTACTTCATTTATGCTTCACCTTTCTTCCATCTTGGAACTTAAGACGGGGTACATTGGGGAAATCTCCTACCCAGACCGTGTCCAGATTCCCTATATTCCTCATTAGCTTTCATATAGTTGGTTACTGCAACAGACCATGCTATGTGACCATTCTTAGCTCATTTTCCCATTTGAGTCCACCATAGAGACAGCTGTGCATCCTACTAGAAGTGTTAGACAGTTTTGAGAGCAACCTATTGTTTTCTCAAGACTACAGCTTCTTTAAGGTTGCTGTTTCCAGGGTCTTGCAAGATAAATGGCACCCTTTCTGGGACACCCCAACCTTTCTTTTGAATTCTTTTCCGTAGCTCCACACACCTTGAATGTTGTAGCTATTACATTTCCTTAGAGGGGCTTGAACAATTGTTCCACAGTGGGTCTTGAATTGGTGACCTGAGGGATCTTGAGTGTGGATTTAGCTGACATTACAGTGTTCGGCTTTGTCCAAAAGAGAGAACTACAGGGAGACTAGCCGTTGAAGCTGCCATACAGCAGTAGACAAGAATGGACCAGGAAGTAATCCCTGACTCCCAAATAAAAGCCAAATGTCAGACTAGTTCACTGGTGTTAACAGCTAGGAGATTTGATGTTGCTAACCTCATACTGCCTCTGTGAGGAGATGGGTCCATCAATATTTTTTGTTGCTTACAGAATCCCACTGTGACACTAAGCTTCTATTCTTACACACAGTATGCAAAATATACAATAGCTTATGTTTTGTGACATTTTACATTTCCAAAGGGTTAACCTATGTGTTTTAGTTAGTTTCACCAAGATTTGCCTCCTGCTAACAGCACTGAGGAGGATTTGCAGCCAAACAAAACCTTGCTTGATCACTCTGCAAAGTCATGTATGTTTGTAAATGAGAAGTTTGCAAGCTGTGTCTCATGAGAGATATTGAAGAATTCATTGCAATCTTTGTCCAGTTTAAACAGGAAAAATAAGACAGGAAGCTGTTAACTAAAATAGGTAAATTTGCAAGTATGCCAGCACTGTAGCTAAATCAAGATAAAAGTATATGTGCATATCATATTTCACTGATTTTTGTCCATCATTCTTGAACACAGCAGTTTTAGTTATAACCAGCTGCCTTCCTTACAAGTAGCAAAGTGAAATATGCTCTATTTACATTTACTGTTAAAAGAAAAGAAAAGAAAAGAAATGTTAAGGGATCAACCAATTGCTGTTGAGGACATATTACATGTATCTTTCTACTTTAAGTATTCAAACATTTTAAACAGTTGATCCAGTGGCCTTTATCCAAAATTTAAAGCATCTAGGCTGATCTAGCTTCAAAAACAGTGCCCCATTTTAGATCTGTCTTAGGAAGCTGTTTGATGGCAGGGAAGCATCTCAGGGGACATATGTTTTGATGTGAGTGGTGTCATCTTTCAAAATCATCTTGCTGAAAAGAGATGGCATTCAGGCTGACAAGTGCTGAGGAGAGTAAAGCTGTATTTTCACACCTTTTGTCACACACAAAATGCAGTAGTTGGTTTTTTGTGTGTGTGTTTTTAAGTTGAGCTGTCAAGATTTCAAATTCCACAGTAGCGTAGGCCTATGAAGATTTAGAACAGGGATGAGAACCTCTAGGTGTAGCAGGATTCCACCAGCCTTAGGAAGCATGGCCATTGGTCAATAATGATGAGAGGTGCCATCCTGCAACATCTGGAGGGCCCACAGATTCCCTATCTCTGATTCATAAGGACGTTTGTAGATGTGTGATGTGTGTGTGTGTATATTTTAAATGCAGGGTTAAGTAAATTCTCATTTGTGTGCAACTTCCTGTTAATGGGTTCTTTTTTTAAAAGGGGAAATAGCCACAGGAAGTTGCAATCCTAAGTGGAGCAGCAGTGGAGGTGTATCTGCTTAATTCCCCATGCAGTTTTTCCCCCAATTCAAAATTCTCATCCCAGCTTCCTTGCTTCCTGCATGAGGAAAAGCATTTCTGATAATCTTGAGCGGAGGGGAGAAAGCAGCCTATGGGCATCTCCCACACCCTCTGAATGCTCTGCTCAAAAGAAAGTTACAAGTGACTGCAACTGTCACCCTTTCGTAGCTTTCTACAAGTATAGCTTGTCTATGTCAATGGCAACAAAGTACCATGATTTGTTTTCCCTGAAACCTTATCGGTGCCCTTTCTCATTTATGCATCCCATGCAATTAAGCTAAGCCACCCAGAACCACGTGAAGGTAACCCACTGCTAGTGTTTGAAGTGGCAGGGATAGACATCAGCTTTGAAAAGTAGCTTTTATGGAAGAAGAAAGCATTTGGATTAGAGGGGAAAGACACACACTCTCTCTAATTCTCTCCCCACCCCTGGATAAAGATGTTGGGCATAATCCAAGAACAGCAAGTCTCATTGATCAGATTTAAGCATTTTAACAGGGTGTTTTAGTTCACCTGGTTTCATCTATGACCTTGGAAGGTTTGCTACCAGTGTTTTAGGGCAAGGTGTGGGTTTCCTGAAGCAGAAACAACCCGTGGTGATTTTCCACAAATGCAATTAATGGAGTGTCTCCTTTGTGTCAGTCAGTTCCTTCTGTCTGTCTCTCTCTCTCTTTTGTCTTACTTGTCTTAGGATGGTTGAAGATGTGATGTCTGTATGTTCTCTGTTGTAAGTAATTTTAACCCTAAATGTGCTTGTTATGGACAGGAATGCCTCATTTCATTTCATTTCATTTCTGCTAATTTGGGTTGTGGGTTTCCTTTGGTATCGCTGGCCATCATAGCTTCAGAATCAATTAAACTGTTTTAAACTGTTTTACCAGTTTGCATCACATTTGTTACATGAAAGGGAAGCTGCATGTTTGTGGATAAGCTTGAACAAAACAATTATTCCTGTTAAATAAACTCATAATTAAATAACCCCCCCAGTTTCATATTTCCAGTTTAATTATTAATTTTTTATTTGTGTAGTTAGCAGGCCACAAATGGCATGTCACAGCTTTGCAAATCAGGCAGGGGGTTGGATTCTGGCACTTATCCACCACAATGACTTGCCTTGATCCATGGAGCCATGGCAAATCACACTTTTTGCATTTGTTGCACATTCACACTTTTTAAAGATGAAGAACAATGGGTGTTTTTTTTTTGTTTTTTGTTTGCTTTCTGTGACAGTGAAGAGGTGTAGTAAATATGTTTTTATAAGTAACGAACAGCTATTCAGTGTGTGTCATGTACAACCAGGTAAGCTCTTGGCTTGCCACTAAGTGGGACATAGCTGAGTTTTGCTCAGCCAGTGATGTATGTATGACTGTTCTATAGTCCCTGGTTAATTTCCCTTCTTTTCTCTTCCTGTTACAAAAGCTGGCCTTAAAACCTGAATCTTAAGCACTGTCTTCACTTGAAAGATTAGGCTCTGTCTAGGACTATCCTCTTCCTAAGCTTATGTGTGTAGTGTCTGCTGAAGGAAGATGAGTAAGGTGACACAGTTCTTTTAGGCTGGAAAATACAGACTTGATATTGTCTCATCTTTGTCACGACCAAATTGCATGGCCTTCAGTATTTCACAGCCTCAGTTTCCTCATCTGTTAAGTGGGAATAAAAGTGAACTCTGGCCAGATTGATTTAGGGACAAAACTAAGGAAGACAGAGAATGGGTGGTAGATAGTTTTGTTTTGTTTGTTTTTTAAGAAAAGAACTAGTTGTATGTTTGCTATCACAGGATGCTGATGCAAATTAATCCATTGCTATTTGATCAAATTGTAAGTGTTGGCCCAGGTTTTGCAGAATTGCTCTGTTGGAAAATCACGAATTCTTACTGCTGTAATTGAAGGCTCCTGTTTCCATTATTTCAACATTTTATGAAGCAATGTTTGGCTCACAATGCTGTGGGCTAATCCAAAAGTGCATGACACAAAAGTGAGGGCCATGGCATGCTCTTCCTTGATGCTTGAATGCTTAAGCTTTCTGAAGCAGGAAAGTTTTACATGGTGGTATTTTATTTAGCTCTGCACTGTTCTTACACTCTTGGTTTTCCACAGCTCACCATACTCAAAATTTCCATTTTCTTTCCAGTGATACTTTTAGGGTGAAAAAGTCACCAAAAAGATCTCCGCTGTCTGATGCACCTTCACAGGTAAAGAGTACTGACAAGCTTTTTTGTTTAAATGCTTTTTTGTTGACACTGGTCCAGTGCAAATTCCTGATAACTGTCTGGCAACCAATTATCTTTTGGGGACTCATTCAGTAGGGATAGTAAACCAACATCTTCAAGTAAAATCACAGATCTAATATAATTTTTTGATAACAAAATAGAAATACACATTTTTTTTACTGAAACAATTAGCGGTCAAAACCTGTAATCCAAGCTTTTGTACACTTCAAGCATAGGTATTCAAAGCAAAAATGAAAAACAAATGAAATAGATTCTGGTACAGTTGATTTTGCTCTGATAAACTTGAAAAAAAAGACATTTAAAATCTTGTAAACATGAATGCATTTAAGGGGAAGAAATGCAAATGATTTGCAGATTAGCTTGCTTAATGGCATACCAAGGCTGAACATCTCCAGAGACCAAATTAAAAAATAAATATGTTATAGAAAAGCAGTCTAAAAGAAAAGCAAATGCAGGGGAGCTAGATTGCAAGGCATCTTTCCTTATTTGGTACCATAAAGCCAAAAGACACCTGATGCCATAAAGAGGGGGGAATCCCAAGCAGACTAGATCATTTGGAAATGTCATCAATTAAATGGAAATAGTGTTTGACAGAGAGATGGATTTCCAAAGTTCTTCAGTGCCCCAATAGCGATTGCATATTGCCCTAGTTCTTCTGTTGCTGAGCCCTTGGTCATGATTCACACAGTCAGCTGATGGACTTGTCATGACTTGTAACGCAATTTGTTTCTTAAAGCAGGTATTGCAATGCCACCACAAACTGTGAGAATGTTCTGTGGCATAGCAAAATTCCCTTATTGGGGGCAGCATCAACCCTGTTCTTTTACAAGGGGACTGCCACACTTCTGTGTGCAGAGTGGTCTAAAACAATAGATTTTTTTTAAAAAAGTAAGTTTGTGTAGAATTGAATTCTTCACTAGATAACATAGTTGAACTAATCACAAAAACAAATGATGCCCCACTTTATCTCACCTGTCATTTATCCTAGCATTTATTGAAGCAATGATTCTCAGATATCTGTAAGAGAACAAGGTCCATTCATATTTGTTGCCTGGAGTGGCCCTACCATTAGACAAGGTGAGACAACTGTCTCAGGCAGCATATGATAGTGGCAATAGTGGATCTCCCTCCTGCTGTTCCTTCTAAGACCCCCTGGCCTGTGTTTGAGGACAGAGCTGTATATGTTGTACAGCATGTTCTTACTTCTCTAAATTAGCCTGCTATGTCAGGTACTAATGGAGGGCACTCTCCCATCAGCTGTTTTGAATTAGGATTCAACTTTGACTCCATTTGGCTTCTGTATATGGAACAAGGAGGTGACACCATCTTGTCCTTCAGGCAGCAAAATATCTTGAGCTGGCTCTGTCCATACTACAGTGTCTTAAGGGCTGAAACCCTAGGCCAGTGATGGCCAAACTTGGCCCTCCAGCTGTTTTGGGACTACAATTCCCATCATCCCTGACCACTGCTCCTGTTACCATATTTTTTGCTCTATAAGGCACACCAGACCATAAGATGCACCTAGTTTTGGGGGGAAGAAAACAAGAAAAAAATATTCTGAATCCCAGAAGCCAGAACAGCGATGCGATCCCTCTTGCTGTTCTGGCTTCTGGGATGGCCGCGCAAAGCCTCTTCAGGGCAGTGGGATGAAGGCTCCCCGTGCCCTGAAGAGGCTTCGCGCAGCTAAGCCAGAAGCTAGAGCAGCAAGAGGGAGCGCACACACATTTTCCCTTACTTTTTAGGAGGGGAAAAGTGAGTCTTATAGAGCGAAAAATACGGTAGCTAGGGATGATGGGAGTTGTGGTCCCCAAACAGCTGGAGGGCCATGTTTGGCCATCACTGTCCTAGGCTCTATGAAGCTTGAATAAGTAGTTAAAAAGAAAGTAAAAGGAAGCCAGATACAAGAGGAGAGACAATTGTTTCTTTCTTTACAACACAATAGTTATTTAACATTTCTTCCCCCTACTCTCAGGACTCTACGCCACTGCCTACAACCGAAACACCCTCTGTTGTATCCACTGTGGTTCATGCAACAGATGAAGAGAAACTGGCCTCTTCAGTGGGCAACCAGAAATGGACTTGCATGACAGTGGATCTAGATTCTGACAAGCAGGATTATCCCCAGCCTTCGGATCTGTCGACTTTTGTAAATGAAACCAAGTTCAGCTCTCCCACAGAAGGTAAGCTAGCAGAAAGAGGTGGAATCAATTTCCCCTCCTTAAGATGGGGAAAACAAACAGATGTGGAGAGCGATGAAGGAAGCAAATGTGCCTTTTGATTACCTTTGCTCAAGTGCAGGTTGAATGATCCCGTTTAATGTTGTCTTCCAGCATATCTAGCTTAATTCACTGCCTCGCTTCTATTTAAGTGCTTTGTTTGCCTAATATGGTTTCCGCATAGGGATGTTTGGAGGTGATCCAGAAAACTCCTGCCGTCAGTAACAAACTGTAATTAGCTTTGGTAGCAATTGTATGAAATCTTTTATTTCTAGGCAGTTTCCTGCACCACTGTTGGAGCTCCCACATTCACATTCTGCTTTTTATATTGCTGCTCCATTAATTGGCCCGGCTCTTGGGATTCCTTTAGCTACTGCTTGTAAGCATCAGTCGTCGGACATATATTATTAAAAATGTGTTTGGAAGATAGTACAAGAGGGAGAAAAGATTTAACAGCGCCCGTTCCCTCGTGCACTATGTAAGCTTGGGTTAACCATGCAGCATTTCATGTGCAGAGTAATGCCATAAGATTATGATGAAAGTGTAGGTAGGATCTAAGCATTGTGGAAACCCTGGTAGTCTTTAACCAGATATACACAGTGCATTTAACCCAATTAGCTCATAATTAAGAGGGACATATAAATTTGTGCTTAACTTACTTAACATGAATCTTTGTGTTGTGATCACTGGGACAATAAACGCAGCTTGTGTTTCGCAGTTCTCTTTACTCATAACTTTATGCTTCTCAAAATATTAGTGTCAGTACTGGTTCTCTGTGTGTCTGCATGATCCCTGTCTTATGAAATACACACTGAACAGTTTGACAAAATGGGGTTGTTGTTTTTTGCTGGATAATAACAGGTATAGTATGGGGGGGGTTGCCTCTGCCCTGTAAAACAACGTAAGATTGACTGAGTTAAGGCACCATTCACATAGATAAACATAGACATATATCTGCAGATCAGGCTTTGCCAACCTGGTGCCCTCCTAGATGCTTTTGACTGAAATTCCCATCAGCCCCAGCCATGTGGAGGGCACCAGGTGGACAAAGGCTGCTGTAGGTAGTATTTTGATAAACTCAGCTGTCTTTTCTATGAATAGGGCAGGTTTTGTTTCTTTACAGTTCAGTGTGTTTAGCTAGAATTCACTGTGTTTTGTTTTTGTTTCTTACATTTCTACCACAATCTTTGGCTCTGAAGGGTCCCCAGAGCAGCCCATGAAAGTATAATAGAAGAATAAAACTAATTAAGGTCATTTTATAACGCTAGTCAAAAACAGTATTAAGAAATTATTTTAACAACAGCCTTGAAAGTATCTCTTCCACACAGCCAAAATAGCTTCTGGAAGAAAACCAGTTTTAATTAATTTTTGAAAGGCTTAATCCTGATCAGCTGCCTTACTAATTGGTCCTGTAAGGAGTGTGCCACCATGAAGAAGGCCCTGCTCTTTTGTCAGATTTCTTAATCCCAATAACATGCACACCCACCCAGAGAGCCCTCAGGACCCCATAGCGGTACCTTAACTTCAGATTTTGCCTGGTGTCTCCTCAACTCCAGTGAGTGGAAAGGACCCTTCTCATCACAGAGTCACTTTTGTAACATGCAGCACTTGTACATTTCCTTTGATATATCTGGCTTGCAACTGAGGCTGTAACCTCAGGCATCCTCCAGTCCCTGTTTGTCTCACCCAGCTGTTCCCTTCACAGCTGCCGTACTCTGCTTCCCTAGGTCTTGCTCTCTCAAGGAAAGTCAGTGTGATATAGTGGCTTGTGTGTCAGACCAGGATCAGGGAGACAGATTCAAATCCCCACTCAGCTGTGAAGCTCTCTAGGTCAGTTTGGTCCAGTCACTTCCCAGAGCTGTTATGGGGCATGATATGGTTATGGGGAAAGAGAACCACGTACCACCTTGAGCTCCCTGAAAGAAAGGAAGGATGTAACTGTGATGAATAAAATGAGTATAGGCTGAGGTGCTTATACTCAAGTTGTAATTTAAAATATTGTTAGAATAAGGAAAGAAAGAATGCAAGTTCTTCCTTAAAGAAAAACAGTTTATTATAATCATAATTAGAATGATTTAACACAAGATTTGAACTCAAAACAGACTGACACCCAGAGTGACTCTACATACTAATTTTCCTGCCTCTTGTGTCTACAGGGTAACATGTGGTCCAGATTACCTGTTAATTACAGCAAATAATGTTTCCTCTGTTGGGATCATTTAAATATAATCACACTTTCCCTCTGGACTCCTCTTCATGCTACAGTGAGCGTTTTCAGAGTAATTAAAGGATTCTTTCTGCGACTATCACCTGCACCACCTGTGATTTTTCTTTGAATATCTTTCTGATATCAAAGGCTACCTTCAATAGGCACTTGTCATGAACTGAGTATGACACTTGTCACCTTGTTTGTTTGTTTGCTAATCCACTAGAATTCTTCTTATCTGGCTACTCAGGATAATTAAGCATTTGAATCTTCTGTGAATCCCAAGCCATTTCTACAATAGGGTGCACCATTAATTTTTTTTCAGAGTTGGGAATTGCCAAATTGATTCTGGAATCGAGTAAGATGAAATACTCATCTAACCCAGAAGAGATGATTTATGCATCTACTGTGAGATAGCGCAAGGACTGAAACTGATGTAATAATAGTATATACCCAAAGAGGGCGTGAAAGCTGTGTCTTCCAGATAACAAGATGTCAGAGGCAATTAGAAGAGGTCCCCAAAAGACTGCTGTTAAAGAAAAGAAAAGGAATAGTCTTAAGCAAGCCTGCAGCTTATTTCAGAACTGATTTGACTTTTTTTAGGCTTGATCTTAAAGTTGCTTTTGAAATAATATCTGCTTTCATTTTTAATTTTTAACATTATTTTATATATTAAAATCCCTGTACATTTGGACACACACACCCCAAACCATGATAGCTTTGCCAGCTATCTGGATTTTATTATTAGATCAAGTGTGAATTTCTCCATGAGAGATAAAATCCATGTCGAATCTTTCAAGCTTTAACCACTGCCATGTTGGCATTTAACATTTCAGGAAATGTTTCATCTGTCGTGCATTGAGCGTATGGAGCTGACATATTTTCTCACGTCAAAATATCATAATTAGCACATTTATATGAGATTATGGAAGGGAAGGCCTTTAATTAACAGAAATGTCTTGGTGATCGAATGTGTGGAAGTTTCAGACAAAGGATGTGATCCAGAGCCCCGAATGCAATGGCTTCTTGTTCCCTTCTGCAAAGGGAAATTGTACCACAAAGCAGGATTCTCCCCCTCGCCCAAGGAGTGCTCAGCTGCTCACAAATGAGAAGAGGAAACCTGTGGTGTCCATGGAATGCCACATATGAATCAGTACTGCTAGATTGTGGTCAAAATCTTCATTGGTGCTTTTAATGTAGCGGATGTTTTGCTGCTGGTCATTGATGCACATTGGGGGAAGGGAATGAATCCTGGTCATTTTAAGTTGGACAGATCCGTCAGGGACTTTCGTTTCACACCTGGTTTATGTACGTGAACCTTTAAAAGGCAGAAACCTAAGAATGGTCAGGGCAAATTAGGGGTTGGAATTATAGGAGCGTGCAATTAATTGTGCATTTGTGATTTTCTGTAACTTGAGCACAGAACCTGAAGCGTCCTGCATGAGGCAACACAAGCAATTTACCAAATGTTTCTAGGGAAAGCATGAAACAGTACAGCATCTGGATTTCCCAGACATGTGTTTCAAAGTGACAAATAGTGTCATGAATGGTGACGAAAGTATTCAGAAATGAATACAGTAATAATAAATTTGGTCTGCTGATGGATGCCAGCCATAGTTCTGTGTATCTGCAGTTTAAGGGTGTCTTCCCGCCATAAATATGACCCCCTGTAGATCCAGTATGGAACTGATTCTGTGATGCAAGGAACCCCATAGTGTTTAGAGGGTGATATGCTGGACTCTGTTCGCTTGCAGGAGAATATGCAAGATTACTTTTTGCATTGGAGACCACAGTTCAAACCTCACCGCTGCTCTAAACTTAAAACAAGTCATTCCCATTGCTTTCAGGGAAATGTGCTTCCAAACAATGGCTGGAAACTGTTGAGGCCCATTATTTACTTATAAGGGCTTACCGTATATACAATGGGACTTCCTCTCCCAGGTTTTAGCTGCTTGTTTTAGAATGAGGCTGTGGAATTCAAAGTGGGATGGAGCAAGACGGTCTCTGCTGAACAGCTGAAAAGTCGTAGGGTGATGGTGTGGTTTCAGGGTTTTTCAACAGCAGATCCGTAGGAGAAATGGTTAGCTCTTCACCTTTGCCAATCCTTCATCTCCCATGTATCAGCTTTGCCTTCACTGTGGCAAACAAGCATCTAGAAACCGTACTTGAGGGGCATTGTAGAGAGGAAATGGCAGACAAGGTAATGTTTAAGAACCCTTCCCGTGCTTGTCCTCACCCCATTGCCTTGAAGCTTGTTTGGCAGTCGCTGGGCTTCTTGGATCCATGTTTACCACCAAACATGACTACCCTCTTCAGGCATTCTTAATATGGCTGAAATGAACATGTGGAGGAAGATGGCTTTCGAAGCAGAGCTAGTGCCCTCCTCCATGTTCTTTCCTCCTCTTTTAATCATGCCCCATGATGAACATCTGAACAGGGCTCATTTTCATCCATATTTGAGACCTGCTGCCAAACATGTAATTTTGCTAAACAAACTCCTTGTGCTTTCAGCTGTCCCACTGCGTACTTCATCCTTAACACTGTGCCCTTTTAAGTGTTTAATTGAAGTTCCTAATAGCACTGGTAGTTCTCCAGTGGGCAGAATGTAGAACAAGATCTACTGTTAGGTAGATCTGTGTGATTTTTGTGGTAGTTCAGTGAGGATTCTGACTACTGATTGCAAACACAAGAATACTTTTTCACCCCTCTTCTAAATTATTCCCTGAGATGAAGAAAACTTTGAGATAGGAGAAAACTAGGAGTGGATTTTTGTGCAGCTGGACTGAGAGGGTCCTGTGAGGCACACTGTTTCCAAGAGTGATTCACCTGGTGATGGCAGTGCAGCAACAATAACCTCCCAGCAGCAGTGTCTCTGCCACTTACTGGAAGGAGAACGGTTGAGGCAGCAGTGAGATTAGGGTTGTGTGGGTCAACGGCAAAGCCAGACCAGTGTGTCCACACAGCCCTGACCCTGCCACTGCTTCCCCCCTCCCCTTCTTGGTAACCAGAATATGATGTTGTCTGGGGCAGTTGCTGTAGCTCTGACCCATCAGGCAAGTAATTTCTGTTTTGCACCTTGTTCTAGTTGGTGGACTTCGGTTGGCTGAGAAGTAGCTTTCACAACTATGAAGTCCATCTGCCACTGTTCTAAGGTGTTCCTGCTTCCAAAGATATATGCTTGAGAACAAAATATATGTACAATCTATCCTAATTGGCACGTTCTCATTTAAATGACGATCATAGTGAAATATAAAGAAGTTGTGGCTGGTACATATTGTTAAGTAACAAGTGGCTCTAAGCCTGGCACAATCACTCTGCTTCCATGCATCAGTCAGATATTTCCTTCCCACACCTCTCCTCCCACTGCTGAATATGTGGGTCTTATGGCATGCCATATATTGGATTTGATATATTGCACCTATTAAAAACATTGCTTTGAAAGGACATGAAAGCCCATGCCTTACATAATAATTAAGGGCAGCCAGGCTGTTCTGTGGTCCTTTGCCACGTTAGAGTGTTCACAGCCTATCACTTCAGTCATTTTCATGTCAAGAGAGAATTAATAAAGGGACCACAATTCCTAGATAAAAGCCCCATAGTTTATAGAAGTGACATAATTTGAATGCATCAGCTTGTGAATATGATTTTCCGTTTGAGCGTACAGAACAGAAAGTTCAATCAAGTATACATCATTGTTAATTTAATGGTTTAAGAGAGGGGAAGAGCACTCTGGGCAAATAAAATCTAAGTGTTTGGCCATTTCAGAGAAGAAGAAAGCAGGGGACGAAGACAAGATATCTAACATTAGGACCTACACAATGAACGGCTTGGATAATCCATGTTTGTGCCATTGGGCTCTGATTGATATGCAGGCAAAGATCAATACTCAGCATGTTTTGAGTTGTATCTGCCAATTTTGATTTTTGTGCTCATTAGGAAAGCAATCAGCTGGCAAGCCTCTAGGCTTTTGTTGTTGTCTCAAAGAGTACTTCCACCACCATAACAAGCACACTTTTTGATTTATTGCAGATCTGGAGTATGGCAATTCCTATGAAATAGAATATATGGAGAAGATTGGTTCCTCCATACCTGTAAGTTTCCACTTGTGGATTTCTTATTTGAGCTCCTAGATGAACACAGTCACCCCAGTCTCATGGATCATGTAAATTCAAGGAAACTGAACAACTTGAGCTTTATTTCTTAATTATTTTGAGGCACCACTGAAAATTGGGAGAGAAATTTTAGCACTTCATCACTTTTCATTTGGGGTATGGAGGTGGCTGAAAGCTTCGGTTTATAGAAGATGCACTGTAATTTTTTTCCTCTCTCTTCTTTCTGACAGCAGGATGATGACGCTCAGACAAAGCAATCTTTGTACCTTATGTTTGATGCACAGCAGGAGAGTCCAGTCAAGTCTCCTCCAGTCCGATTATCAGACTCTACAACTCCTTGTTCTGGGTACTTTACTGCATTATCAAAAAGAATAATTACTTGTAGCAATCATCACAACTAGAACTAGGCCTTATTATGGACATGATGGTGCACACAGCAGCCAATGAAGTTGAATATTGGAAGATTTGGGGCAGATTAAAGAAAGTTCTACTTCTTATAGTGTATAGTGAAACTATGGAACTTGATCCCACAAGATGCAGTCATGGCCATCAGCTTGGATGGCTTTTCAGTGGTTCTCAACCTGTGGGTCCCCAGATGGACTACAACTCCCATCATCCCTGAGCTCTGGCCTTGCTAGCTAGGAGTGATGGGAGTTGTAGTTCAACAACATCTGGGGACCCACAGGTTGAGAAAGGCTGGATTAGATGAATTAATAGAGGATAAGGTTATAAAAGGCTACTAGCAATGATTCTCTACCTTGTTGTTGTTGTTGATAGTGGAGGCAGGGCACCACTACTACTACTACTACTAAGTAGTAGCAGTAGCAGTAGCAGTAGCAGCAGCAGTAGTAATAGTAATAGTTATAGCCTGACCATCTGACTGGGTTGCCCCAGCCACCAAACAAAAGTTAAAACACAGTATTAAAACAAGAATAGCATAAGATCCTAAAATGCTCATCCATGTTACATATAAAAGGGCAGATCCATTTCAAACCCCCCCCACTAAAAATATGAGCAGATTTGACTATGTCTTCTATATTATTGTTTTCTGGATTCTTTTCACCTGCCCCAAGGCCAGCTATGATGAAAGGCAGGATATAATTTTTTTATAAAGAAATAAATATAGTTCTGTGCTAGTGTTACAGTTCCCCATATATTTGCTGGGGTCATATTCCTGACCTGTGTGGTTCCCTAGTCATCCATCAGTGTCATGTGGAACCAGACCATGTAGCAGTGACAACCACCCTACGCAAGTAATTGTTTCATTGTAAGTGATGTTTACTATTATTAATAAGAATTAATAATAATTATTAATAAGAGTTTTGGATTAGAATGTGATTTAATGAATAATAATAATAATAATAATAATAATAATAATAATAATAATAAATAATTATTTATTATTTATACCCCACCCATCTGGCTGAGTTTCCCCAGCCACTCTGGGCGGCTCCCAATTGAGTGTTAAAAACAATACAGCATTAAATATTAAAAACTTCCCTAAACAGGGCTGCCTTCAGATGTCTTTTAAAGATAAGATAGCTGCTTATTTCCTTCACATCTGAAGGGAGGGAGTTCCACAGGGCAGGTGCCACTACCAAGAAGGCCCTCTGCCTTGTTCCCTGTAACCTCACTTCTCGCAATGAGGGAGCCACCAGAAGGCCCTCGGCGCTGGATCTCAGTGTCCGGGCTGAACGATGGGGATGGAGACGCTCCTTCAGGTATACAGGACCGAGGCCATTTAGGGCTTTAAAGGTCAGCACCAACACTTTGAATTGTGCTTGGAAACGTACTGGGAGCCAAAAGTATAGGCTATGAGGTAGGCATAACTCTCCATCGCGCTATGTATTGGTTTTGCTAGCAAACTGAAAGCATGGTTCTTTATTGTATCTCAGGTCAAGCTTGGAAGAAACTGAAGCCCAGTTGTCCTCTGGAGTGAAATTACAACATCCAGCTTCACGATCACTGGCTGCGAGCCAAGAGACATCAATACAGCCACCTGACAAATCAAAAACAAAAGAACTGGAGCCCACTCCAAACAACATTGACATAGTAAGTTGGTTGATTGTATGCCCTCTATATCGGGCAAAGTAGTTTGAGTGCAGATCCAAGTAGGCCATCGCTTTTAAAATAGAAAAGGGTTTAATTGCTTAAGATATATTAACTTTTATTGTTTCTCTCTCTGCAAGAACTCACAGCAAATGTTCAGCTTTTTGTTATATACTCTTTCTCACTCTCGCTCTCTTTTGGGGGCAAATGCCGGCACTTGTAATATGGTGGAAGGAAAGCATTATTTACTACAGATTTTGTTGGTAGTTCCCTAGGGATTAAGCATATATGAAGGCTGGTGCATGACTTTAGCTGTGAGTGGTTCTGCCAGTTTTTGTTACCTGTTCTGTATCCTGCTTGCTCTTCAGACCACACCCGAGGACCCCTTTGTCTCTGCTGATGCCCTTCTCAGTAGGATATCTCATCCACCTTCAGTGTGTGATCAGCTTCAATATCTAGAGCCTGACTTAGCAGAAAAGAACCCCCCAATATTTGCTCAGAAACTTCAGGTTTGTAATGGAAGTCTGTCAGTGTTCCTTCAGTGTTTGTAAATGCCAGAAAAAGGCTAATGCCCCTGTCTGAAAAGGGACGTGCAGCTTAAACCTTCTGCAAACCTATGAGGAGAAGTTGTGCTATGCTAATATTTTTTTTAACCATTCATGTGAGGGGTGGGCAAAAAGAAAATGAAAGTCTGCACGAGAAATTTGGTGACATGCTAGTGTGGGTGGAATGGCATGCAGGGGTTTGGCTCCTACTTTAAAATCATTATCAGGTGTTTGAATGGTGTATACTATTGTTTTTAACTATTTCCCCCCTGTAGCTTTGTGCCAGGTTCACAGTTGTCTTATCGATCTTCCAGCATCTTATACTTCCTGTTTGGATGACATTACATCAGGACAATTTTCAGGGGTTTCTCCGCAAAGTGTGACTGACCAGAAGACTGTTTGCAGAACAATGAAGCATTCCTCTGGATATTATTATTATTATTATTAGAGAGCAGTGGAAGATTATTATTGTTAATAATAATAATAATAATAATAATAATAATAATAATAATAATAATAAATGACACATCTAACTTAAAAAAAGAAAAGAAATCAGTCCTCCAGAACACTTCAGTGCTCTGCAGGCAGCATTCTGGCCAGCCACACTTCATTTAAAGTCCCCTGGAGATAATTCTGATGTAGCATTGTCTGAACAGGCATTCCAAGAAGCCAGGAGACTGATAAACTACCTAAGAATCCTGCACAAAGCTACTGTACAATTAAAAAAATGATTAAGTGAGAATTTACAATATTCAGCAACCTCATGATGATTTTAATGTTAAGATCCAGAAGCAAATCCTCACATGCCCTTCAAGTTTCATTAAAGTTATCACACATGCACAAGTGGCGGGGGGGGGGAGACAGTTTTGCAGGAGGCAAATGGTTTCACAAAGTGGTGTTGAGGATTCAGTTGTCAGAAACTGACTTTGAACCAGCCATGTCCCTGATGATAAAAATAATATCCTCCAGACCAATTTACAGTCTATAACACACCTGTACACACCCCTCTTTTAGAGCCCAGTGTGTGAACTGGGTATACAGTGGTACCTTGGTTGTCGAACTCCTACTCCTGGAACCGTTCAAAAACCAAGCACAGCTTCCGATTGGCTGCAGGAACTTCCTGCACTCAATCAGAAGCTGCGTCGGATGTTCGGCTTCCAAATAATGTTTGAAAACCAGAACACTCACTTCTGGGTTTTTGCATTTGGGAGCCAAAATGTATGTGTACCAGGGCGTTCGAGAAGCAAGGTGCAACTGTATGCATGTATGTCCATATAGGTGTACATCCCATCCCATTTGGTCTGTCTCCTGCCTTTGTTTATTGATGAATCATGCATGCAGTGCATGCTTATGTATACTCCTGTGTCACATGTGAAGTTCTAAACACATGTGGAAGAGGGTACATGTAAAGCCAAAGGCATGGCGACCGATCCTCAAAACATTAGGAACAGTCATTTGAGTAGGGAAATGCTCAGTGCGTGCACTGTGAAATACACATGCGCAGAGAACACTTCTGTCTTGTGTTTCCTCCTCTGTCTATGCTTTATTTGTATATCACCTTCTGTTTATAATGTATCCTTTGAATTTGAACTGCAAACATGCGGAATTGCAGTGCAAATTAAAATGTCAGTTCTACAAATGCACTTAGCTTTGGGCTTAAATGCCTACTTTCTTAATGAAGATCAAAATAAAGCATGGCAGAATTAAGTACTCATTTATTACGGCCAGTAGAAAGGATTGCACACAGGAACAAGAACTGCCTCAGTGGCTCACCTCTTGGTGAGATGATGCTGTCAGTCTTGAGGGTGATTCTCTAAGGCTGGAATCCTGTGCACACTTCCTTAGAGTAAGTCACTGAGCTCAGTGGGACTTGCTTCTAAGTAAATCTTTGTGTGGGTGAAGCTATTGTGAAACGATTTGCACAGCTAGAGGAGTAGCACATGCCACATTATCTAGCGTGTAAATCTTTTTGCAATATTTTCTAATAAGTAAATTGGAGTGAGTGGTCTTAAGGCAGCCTTCACCAATCTTGTGCTCATCAGATGATTTGGACTACAGCTTCCATCAGCCCTAGTCAGCATGGCCAATGGTCAGGTATGATGTACGTTGTGCTCCAAAATATCTGGAAAGGTTGGACAAGGCTGGTTCAAGATGTATGATAATTTTTATCATTCAGTTCTGGTTTATTTTTCAAGTAACTGAAAGCAATTGAATTATGAATGGTGGAAGGAGAAAGCAACATATAACTAATGTCAAAAGAGAAATACAAAATAGATTAAAACAAATAATTTTGTTTCACTAAGTAATTTTTAATGTTCCTTTCTTAACCATAAAGCATTTGTTGGCCCTACTTTGCTAGAAGTACTTGTTCACATACTGCTTATGTTTCAGTCGAACCCTGAGTTAATGTCTATGTTGTTCCCAAACGGTGATCGTAACAGACTGATATATGGCTTCATTTTGCGAATGTGGGCATTCATTTATGTCATGTTCTTAATGCATTTTCCCTGTGCATCGCTCACAACCATCCCACTGACAGGAGGAGTTAGAGTTTGCTGCAATGAGGATAGAAGCCCTGAAGCTAGCCAGACAAATTACCCTGGCTTCTTTCAGCTCCTCAGATACGGAGGTATCTGTGACCTGCCTGCAGTTTGTGTGCAACTGATCACAGCTTAAGGAACCCAAATGCGTTTTCTTTTAACAAAAGTTTCTCTGAGTGGTGTTGCGTGATGTTTCTGGCACCTTCGTACTTAGGAGGACATCAAGAAGCATGCCAAGAGTCTTCCTCTAATCCCAAATTCTATCACCTTCACTTGCAGATATGTTTTAAAAATCACTATCATGTGTATTTGGCTACAGATACAACTTTGGCCATCAGTCTGCTTTGGTTTTCACAAATTCATGGATTTCTTGGTCACTTAACTATTATAGTATCACAACGCAGTTTACAGCTTGGAGGCTTTAATCAAAACAGTAAATTCAATTAAAATACACCTAATGAACCAATATCCCACAATTTGGTGAAAGTCAGCTTTCACGTGGAAATCTTGAAAATTGCAGACAAATGCTGTGAATGTCCAGAACTTGGATATATTGATGAATGTTCACAATTAACTTGCACTGTGTGATAGCACTCACTCCTGTGTGTCCAAAAGCGGGGAAACGTGTAGCTCTTTTTTTAAGCAACCACAAAATTTACCTGGCATTGTTAGCATTCATTTGTGTAGGCCACGATTCACCAAATTTTCGGCATTCACTATAGAATTTTATTGTTTGAAAATGTCCTGCAAGTGTGACGCCTAATTTAAGCATCCGTGTCCAGGAGTGTATTTCTTAAAATGGGAGACATCTCTAATTAAATTCTAATTTAAAATTTAATTGTCTATATCCGCGAATGAATAGCATTAGTAATAGCCAGGCACAATATCTGTACTCGAACTGAGCCCTGAGGCTTGTTTTATAGAAGCAGGATTTTGTCTAAATTACCTATAAATAAAACTCTAAGGGCTGATGCTTAGTTAGCTATAAACTGCATGGGGGAGCATTTTTGCTGCTTGAGGAGTGATTTTAAACATCTTAACCCCTTTTGCCATACGTGTTTGAAGGTTAAAAGTTCAGCCAAACCACATCTCAACCTTCTAAGCAACAGGACTAAAAATAAAATAAAATGGGGTGGGGTAGGGGGAGGGGGAGGAGAATTGACAGTTTCTAAGCAAGGGGAGAAAACCTCCCTACACACAAATCTTCTTTATTCTTTGCGATCTAAAGTGTTTCCTTCCTGATAACGCCTACAGCATGCTGGCTGTTGCCATGTTGGTGTGGGGTTGCTTCTGTGATGCATGTGGTCTCGACTAGAGTGAAATGTTAGCTCTTAAGGAGTGTGTTTGATGTGCACAGCTGCTCTGCAGGGTCCCTTGCGGTGGTGTTAATGCAAAGGTCACAGCTCACGGGGTTTGACTGGAGAGGGGTACGTGTGTGGTTTCAGTCCCTTTTTTTATTTACTGCCAGCTGCACATGGCATTTAGCTGATATTCTGCCCTAAAGGAAACATATATTTCCAAATTTTGAGCATATTGTATGCATGTGCTTTTGGAACTCATTTTTGTTTTGTAGCACGCATGCCCCACATGTACACAACTGGACGGGGCAGCTGTGGAGCCAATCCCAAGGTGATTTTAGCCATCTTCAAAACCCTTGCACCATAGCACTATAACTGCACTTTGTGTGGATTAGACGGGCAAGCTGATTTGCAAATGCAAAGTTTATCCCCCCCCCCAACTCATTTTTATGAATTGCTCAGCCTAATTACATAACCTGAAGCTCAGCTGCTGATTCAGTGGGCACAATGAGTGTAATCCCCTTTTTATTAAAACCAATGGCAAATTTTCCATCAGTTTATGGTGCGGCTGGGTCGATTTATTTTGCAGAATGCTATGAACAGGGTTTTAAAAATTACTTTACTTAGGGAAATTTGTGTATGTATAAATAAGTGCATGGGAACTGAACCCATATTATTTTAGAAGACTAATAATTCTGCATGTTAAATTCCATTTGAACAAAATTGTAAGTCAGCCGTTTTGTGGTTAGGAAAAGGGGAGCAAAGTAGATACTGTATTTTTCGCTCTAAAATAAAAATTAAGGGGAAATGTGTGCGTGTCTTTTGGAGTGAATTCAGGCTCCTTAGCTTCAGCGATAGCAACGCGAAGCCTCAGAAGCGCAGAGGGAATGCTCCCGCTGCGCTCCAGAGGCTTTGGGTTGCCTTCACTGAAGGTGAAGGCAATGTAGGAGAGGGAGAGCTGTGCAGCGCCTCTTCAGCGAAGCGGGAGGAGAAATGGAAGGGGCTCCATTTCTCCTGCCACTTCGCTGAAGGAGAAATGGAAGGGGCTCCATTTCTCCTGCCACTTCGCTGAAGGGGCGCTGCGCAGAGAGGGGGAGAATTTTTTTCCCTTGTTCTCCCCCTCTAAGACAAGGTGCGTCCTATGGTCGGGTGCATCCTATAGAGCGAAAAATACGGTAAGTCAAAAAGCTTGAAAGGACAGTTTGAAGTGAAAGTGGTAAAACATTCTGATTGTTCTTGAACTCTGAAGACATTGGGAATGTTTTATTCTCTTTGAGGGAAAGGTAGCAGCAGAGGAACTGATAAATAGTCATTTAGATCATTCAGATAGATAGATAGATACAGTGCTTTTTCAGGAAGGGGCGCAGGGGGACGCGTACCCCTAAACATTTTGTGAATCTAAGTTTGGCCTCATTGAGGGGTAATATTTCAATACAAGTAGGAAAATGAGAGTACCCCTAAACATTTTTTTAGAAAAAAGCACTGGCTAGATAGTATCCACAACCCCCCCAATTCCCCCCCCCAAGATTATGTACATTGTCAGCACTAAGCAAAGTAAAAAAGAAAGAGTAGAGCAAGATGATAGAGCAAGGACATAGGATGTGGTAAAATTGATATTGTTATCCTTTTTTAATGCTGAAGATCTGGTATCTGGTAGCATCTCTTCCAGCTTAATAGCTTTTCTGCGCGTCTTGCATTTAGACTGGTATCCATGGTCTCAGCTAGATTGGGAAAGGAAAAACAATTTATATGCCTTGTATGTGCGATATAGCATTGTGCCACCAGATGGCGCCTTGGAGTCCCGTTTTTCTCTACCTGTTTTCTCTACCCTGTTTAAATTTACAACGCATTTAACTGAAACACTTCTTTGATGTGTCTAGATCCAGCTCATATGGATTCATGTAAATTAGCATTGCTGTACGACTGGACGTCTGATTATCTGAATTATGACTGTGTCCCTCCCATAATTGAGGTTCAGAAGTACTCTTTTAAACTTCCTTTTAGTTAATGTGCACTAGTATCATTTATTTCTGCGGTAAAAGATGGACAGTGGCCTAGTTCACACATCATGCTAAACCAAATATGGCTTAGCATGAATGAGCAAGTTGTATGTGCTCCCACGGAGTAAATTACTGCTTCTCTGCATCTTCCCAGTCATTCTGCTGCTGCACAGGGTTGAGCTAAGCTATGGCTTGGCTTAGAGGGTTTTCACAGACAAACCATGAGCCATAAAATATAAGACATATATTGGTTACAGCTCATGCTTATTCTGGAGAGAGCTAGACCATCAGACACACACTCATCTAAATGGTAGCGGAATGACCAGGAGTAAAGCAGCCATGATCTCGTCCCAAATAGGCGTGGCTTGACATAGTGAGATGTGAAAACCAGGCCATTATGAGAGGATTAGCCTTGGAATTTGCCATCTTTAACACACACATAAACACCTTGCATTAGAAAGCACCTATAGTGGAATGTGTTCACAGCAGAGCTGCCAAGTGATTAAATGATTCCGGTTGATTAATGATCTTACTTTTAATCAGTTAATTACATTTGAGAGATTTAACAAAATGTAAGAAACTTAAGGATCAAAACCATGCACTTGTTAGAAAGAAGGACCATCTTTAATAATCTACCAAATAAAGCTCGAAGCCCTAGTTTACTACTATAACATTAGGCAGCTTTGCATATAATGCTAAACAATATTTTAGTGCTATGTTGATGAGCCTCAACATGCACACAGTTCCTTATTCCTCTACCCACATGCCCAAAGGGAGAATTTCAAAAGAATTTACTTTCACTTTTGTAGAATCTCACTTTAGTGTTATACTTGAGCTAGACAGTGCCGGATTTACGTATAAGCTAAAGAAGCTATAGCTTAGGGCCCCACTCCCTTGGCCCCCCCCCAAAAAAAATTAAAAGTATTTCGCTATTAATATACTTCTTCTTAACTGTGTTTCAGTTCAACAGTTACTTTGATTAAATACATATTTTGTTATGTGCAAATGGCTTTAGATACCTATTAGGTCCATAGATTACCATATAGCATATATTCAACACAAAAAACAGCGACAATTTGTTGTTGACAAAGGACAGCTGGACATATAAAGGGCCCCATTACCTTCAGTAGCTTGGGGCCTCATCAAACCTAAATCCGGCCCTGGCTAGGAATCTCAATTTCAACCACATTATGGTCAGTTTCATAATAAGCCAACTTCAAAGCATGCCTAATAATAATAATTTTTAATTTATACCCTGCCCTCCCTAGCCAGAGCCAGGCTCATGGCAGCTAACACCAATAAAATTGCAATAAAACATAATGGGGGGAATGATGCATGGGTTTCTTTTAAACCAGGGCTTCTGGATTGAACCTAACACTTAGCTGTTAAGGAGCACCCATTGTTTAGTCATAGAATCATAGCATCATAGAATTGCAGACCTGGGAGGGACCCTGAGGGTCATGTAGTCCAGCCCCCTGCAATGTAGGAATCTTTTTGTCCAATGTGGGGCTGCAATTGAGATTGAGAGACTGAGAGTCTCATGCTCTGCTGACTGAGTTCTTATGTGTGAGCAAAGCCACTGCTAAGTGTTAGGCTGAACATTATTTGAAATACTTTTCTCTGTAATGTTAAAAGTTCAAAACTCCTTTTTAATTCATAGTTATGAAATCTTCAGATATTTTCCTGGGTGGATTAGCACGATAATGGGGAAACTGGAGGAGCAGCTAATTAAGTGCAATCAAGAGATGTTATATCTCTGATTTTGACGGATAATCCAGAAAATTTGAGGCTGGAAAGTCCCTGTGTTTAAGTCCCCATGTTTAATCTGAGTTTGATAGTTTCTTCTGATGTCATCTTAGGATAGGAAGCACACTTTGGTTAACTTTCCACTTTACGCCACCATTGCCAAGGTCAACTGAAGAAGCAATGGGTGAATCCTCTGGAAGCTACAGTGTCTTACAGTAGCTAAGTTCAGATTACTTATAATAGGATATACTGGATGACTTTGCAGGAACATTAATCCTGCTTGATCGAGGGTAGAAATTAGACTGAGTTTTTCTAGAATATCATAGAGCTGTATGTTTTAGTTGTTTCATCTACAATGAATTCAATTTCCTGGAAAATCCCTGAACTAGGGGACTAGGCCTGCTTCCTTCAGCAAGCACCTTTTAGCCATCAGCTAGTGTAGGAACAGAAAGTGACAAGGGTTAAGCCTATGCTCTTCTTGCTCTGCTGGGCCTTGCTGCACACTTCCGAAATACATTGGTTTGTTGGATGAGGCACGCTGTGAATCAAAGTTCATTGTTGATATGGTTTGCTCTTTTGATAGACCTGCTCAAATTCCATGAGAGGAATTGTGGTCATACTTAAATTTCTCATTGATATTGATACTGTAAATTAATAGTTCATAAGAAACTGTGGGACGCAGGTGGCGCTGTGGGTTAAACCACAGAGCCTAGGGCTTGCCGATCAGAAGGTCGGCAGTTCGAATCCCCGCAGTGGGGTGAGCTCCCATTGCTCGGTGCCTGCTCCTACCAACCTAGCAGTTCGAAAGCACATCAAAGTGCAAGTAGATAAATAGGTACTGCTCCAGCAGGAAGGTAAACGGCATTTCCGTGCGCTGCTCTGGTTCGCCAGAAGCGGCTTAGTCATGCTGGCCACATGACCCAGAACCTGTATGCCGGCTCTCTCGGCCAATAAAGCGAGATGAGCGCCACAACCCCAGAGTAGGCCACGACTGGACCTAATAGTCAGGGGTCCCTTTACCTTTAAGAAACTGTACCTTAACATCACATCCCTGCCTTACTAACAAATTCTGAATGCAGCATAAGAGAGTACCTTGCTATAGCGGAGGCATTCGAAGGACCTTTGATTAAGGGCCGAACTAGATGTGATGCTAAATATGTCTTTGACTTAACATGCAGGTTTGTGAATATGTGAGGAGGAGGCAGATAATCACAGCATTGGCACCAGTGGGAGTCTTCTTCCCAGGGCATATTGCAGTTTCAGAGGAAGGTCTTGTGCCAGCACTAAAGCAGAGAAGGAAGGGATTAAGTCTCCCCTCCAGGCCTTCTGATATCCTGATAATTATCAGCTTCCATCCAGCTGATGGTATTTGCATTTTTAAAAACCTTGGCTGTTAAATGCAAACATGCTTTTAGCATCCTGTGGAGTTTGGCCTTCAAGGTATTGCACAATAGTGGTGTGACTCTAGCACTTGGGTAAGCAGGTAGGCATAAACCCCAGGACACTGAGTTCTCCAACTGAACCTTGTGCAGAAAGACTGTGTGGTGCTCATGTTTAGGCACTGGTGAACTTTTAAACCTGATTGGGCTTCATCTAGAAAGATCAGAATTCCCAGTAGCGTCTGCTATGTTCAATAATTACTCCAGAGCCATTAAATTATTACCAGGGCTTTGAGAAGTCAAAGACATACAAGTATGAAAACAGAAAACACAATGAACGGAATAGCACAGTGAGCTGTAGTCAGCAAACTCTTACTCGCTGAAAGTAATGGACCTACATTAGTCCCTGACATTAATTTCAATGGGTCCACTCAGAGTAAAATATCATTGACTACACCTTTCTATATACACTTTCTGTTTTTCAATTCCATTTGCATCTGTATAGTGCCATCTAAGCTATATACAGATGAACATTTTCCCTTCATCATAACTTCACATTTCCTCATTGTCCACTGCCCCCCCCAAAAAATATGGATACCTGAAATACTAGTGGAACATATGGTTAATGATCAATACTATTCCCCTCTTTTTTTAATGAACAGAGAGACCCTGCCATATCAGCTGATGTGTCCATCTCTAAAAGTGCACTGTACTCTCGGATAAGCAGCTCGGAGGGAGAGAATACCTCCAGTTTGCTTTACCAGCAGCAAGACTTGGATTCTGCCTTGAGAGTTGCCAGAGAGGAGGTAACCCATAATCTTAAATGATAAAATTCTGTTTGTTTGTTTTTTTAATGAGTAGGCTTTCCTAAGTGCAGCTGTTCTGAGGTTTACCTGTGTACAAAAAGAATAACTATGTTAGGGTGTTGAAGCAATGGGCTAGTAGAGTTGTAGTGCCAGTGGTTTCCTAGCCATGGTTAACAGTGGAATGTTTCAATGAATAATTCCACTTAGGCATAAGTTGTCTCTCAAACCCTTAGCTCCAGTTCAGCATGATGTCCCATGGTTAACCCTAACCCTGGAGTGCTCCTAATCAGCATTTTAAACCTCAACCATGGCTATGCTACAGCTTCTCTGCACTGCCCCTCAATTGTACACCTTTTTCTGCTCTGCATAATAGAAAGCTGGCCCCAACAAATTTTGGGTGATAATTTTTTGTTTGTGGGGAAAAACTTACACAGTTGAGGCATGAGTTATGTATCGCTGAACAACTATTTTGTTTAGCCAGGAGAGAAACATATACAGCAGGTACACCATGTTCATTAGCATATTGGAATAATGCGCTTGGAAGCCTTTGGCCAAATTTTAGCCAAGCAGATTGGCTTACATCAGTGCTACATGCGTAAAAGGGAAGTGATGAGCAACAGTTGAGCAATTTTCTCACTGATGGTGTGAGATAAGCATGTATGCTTGAAAAAGGTAACAAGAAGGTTCAGAAGATTAGAGCAGCATTGTATATTAGCTAGAATGGGAGTCGAAATGAAGGTGCCAGTATGGCTCACACCAGTTTTCTACATGTACAGCAATGGTGAAAGATCCCACCCCAATCTCTGTGACAATTTGCTGGCTAGAGCGAAACCTGGATATAGATTTGGCACACTTTACCGTATTGGCCTGAATATAAGCATTACTTCTTTCCCAAATTCTGACCATGAAAAGTTAAAGTGCGGCTTATATTTGCGACATTATGGTATGCAGCCAGGAGCGCGGGGCAAACAGCGCCAGGAGCGCAGTAAAGCGGTGTCCACCCTGCACGTAGTCCTCCATCCTCTCCCAAGGTCAGGAATGGAGAGAGCGAGGAAGGGGAAAGGCCGCCGGCAACACAATGTGACTTCCCCACCCTCGGCCCAGTATGCAGCCAGGAGCAGCGAGGAATGGAACGGCTTATATTCGGGTGTTTTTTCTCCCCCCCCCTTCAAATTTTAAAGCTGCGGCTTATATTCAGGCCAATATGGTATTCCTGTTTAGCCATCATGTCTTCTAGAATGGTAAAAGCAGGAAATGCCTAAACATTTTTATTTGAAAATCTTCCCATTCTCTTAATTTAATAGGTTACTTGACAAGATGCTTTGTGCCTTTAAGATGATTTAACAGGTTTCTTTCTCCTCTTGTAACAGATCATAGCTAAGGAAAGAGAGGTGTCAGAGTGGAAAGACAAATACGAAGAGAGCAGGAGGGAAGTCATGGAAATGCGGTGTGTTTTTATTCTTTTTATGCCTGTGCTTTCAGAAGACTTGCTGTTATAACATACAAAGGCATCCATACGTAAAACAGCATTTATGCATTGCTGCTATTTGCTGTTCAGAATTGTTTGTGATTTATTTCTTTATTGCATCAGATCTTTAGTAACATGGAGACAATGAACAAAATGCCCAGAATCCTATCTGTTAGTCTTGTACTGTTTTATGATTTATTTATTTTATTTATTTATGTCTTTATTAAATTTGTATACCACCCTTCATCCGTAGATCTCAGGGCAGTTACAATATAAAAACAAAAAATACACAATAAAAGCAGGAACCAAAAAACCCAAACCAGAAAAAATGCCTTTTGCAAGGGATTCTTGAGAACCTTTGCAGTTAGCTGTTAGAATCTCCTGCAGATATGCCAGCAATATTCACATTCACAGATTATGCCTAAAATGGGTTTGACTTCCCAACAGCATCAGGTGATTATTATTATTATTATTATTACAAGGCAGTACAGATTGACGTGCAACCTACCTTGAATATTCACTTGGCAAACTATGACTCATCACTCAAACATAACAGACTAAGGCTAGTCACATTTGATTAGCCTGATTTCACTCTGGAAAGGCAAGGATCAGCTTCCTAAATCACTTTTAATCTGCTTATTCCAGCTAGCCTCTTTTTGAGAACAAATCCAAAATAGGATGCAAGGGTGTGCTTTTAAAATGAGGATGTAATAGGATGCGAGTGTGTTTTTAAAATGAGGACAAACCTTTCAAATTGCTGTTTTGCTTGACAGCTTTATGACTTTTTCATAAAATTATAACATTATGCATTTGTCATGGCATCACAGATTATTTTTGTAATTCCCCCCCCCCAAATGAGAATGTAAGCCCTCGTTATTTTTTAATATATAAGATTTGGTATAAGATGAGGCAAGCCGCTGTTCTTACTGCAATGCCCCCCTCTGCAAATATGCACTTCCTGGCAAGAGAAACTGTATTCTGCATGTTAAGAATTCACCAGTTAGGCATATGGAATAGCAAAAGGGAACAAACTGTCTCCGGCTAAAGCCATTGACAAAACCATCTTTGATTTTTAATACACTTGGATCAATCCCCAAAAGTGTTGTAGAATTATGAAGTCTTTGGTGCATCATCACTGCAGATTGTGTAGATGGCTTGCTTCAGAAGTCTTGTTGTGGTTTAGACACTTGGAGTTCCAGAGGAGTGGTAGATATGACTTTGCTCCAGAGTAATGATGCTTACAAAATTAATTATAACAAAAAAATTAACCAACAGATTGCTTCCAAATTTTGGCAAGTTCAAAATATTCCATATTACAGGCCTGTCAAGCTTGGAGTCAGTGGTGGTTTGATAAAGGCCTTCATTTGTGTATGGCCCATCTGGACTAGGGAAGCAAAGAATCAATCAAATCAGTCAATCAATCAATCAATCAATCAAGTATTTATTACAATCTATCAACCAATATGCAAAGTAAAAAATCAAATCCTCAGTAAAACCGATGATTAATAGCAGCAAGCTGGAAAGTAACAATCATGGCAGGTCTAAAAGTTATGACGTTCAGATATCTTGCCATTTGTTCAGTAATAGATTTATTAGTCCCCTCAAGTAATATACTCAAAAGGGTCTCTTAAGGATTGACAAGGAAGCCTACTCATAAGAAGATAACTTATGTGTTCTCTAACCCCTTGATCAAGTCTACAGCAAAAGAGGGAATGTATCTAGCATACCCTTCACTGACTCTCCCAGATGCCAGCTGGAAGAAATGGGAATTACTGTCCAAAACATCCAGAGGGCACCAATTTGAAGGCTAATCTAATACTAGACAGGCCACAATACATGGCACTGCATGTCTTGATGAGGACATGAGTTTAATATCTCCACCCTGTGTGCTGTGCTGTGTATCAATTAAGCTTTGATGGAGTGTTGCCCTGTTTGTTACTCAACTACATGTATCTTATTAAGTATGTTGAAGGTATTTAATAAGGCTTTTCCTTCAGAGATGCCATTGCAAAATTTAATTTCTGTGCATGTATGTTCATTATCTTTTCTTCTTTTTCTATAGGAAAATTGTTTCAGAATATGAGAAGACGATTGCCCAAATGATAGGTAGGTGGCGGTGTCATGGAAGATGAACTTCTCTGTCCTCATTCTGTTAAGAGAATATAGAAACTTATTTAAAGTTGGTTTCCTTTAGCCTTAAAAATCAGCAATAATTCTGAAAGTATCTTAGGGGGGCAGAAGCTACTAATTAGTCCTGGAAAACCAGCCTCACATTCTCCTGAAACAGAGATCTGAATTATAGCTGGTCACATTGATTTTGTACACAACAGCCTAGGCATCTTGGATAGAATCCATTGCTCCATCTTCAGAAATCCTTTCATTATTCAGCATTACTTTTATCAGAATGGCAAAGCTCTCTGCTTAGTTACTCCTGCCAAAAGGTACTTCTCCATGGGTGATCTGTAACGGGGCAAGCCAACACGGTGCCCTTTGAATGTTGTTCAACTACAACTCCCATCATCCCTGATCACTGACCAAGGGGACTGAGACTGATGGGAGTCGTAGTCCAACAAGATCTGGAGAGCACCACATGGACTATGCCGATCCATGAAATTATTCAAACAAGAACAAATGATTAGATATTGAAATGTTTAGCAACTGGCAACCTGATCCTAAGTACTCTAGGCACTATTTCAGGCACAATATAAGTAGTTTTGTGTGCACAACAGAATCTATGGCTCTTTTTCCTAAAGATACCATTTCATTCTGAGAGTCTCAGAAGTAGTCTATGATCTAGTGCACAAAGCTGGTTCTATGAAAGTGGGTCAGGAGCCCCACTTCACACGTGCAAACACATGGTCTCACCTAAAGGAGGACTTGGTGATTGTTACCAATCCCTTGTTCATCTGAAAGCTGGTTTTTATTAGAATGTTCCCAAGGAAAACTGAGCAGATGCCATAGTTATGTGTGGTACTTCAAATGTGATCTGAGCCAACTTTGTTCATGGCAGTTGACCCAACATGGGATTGCAGTCGACCACATTACAAGATTGTAGACTGCAGTAGTAAGAAGGCAGATGTCTAGTTAACAAACTTCACTATGCAAAATAATAAAAGAATAAAAAAGGAAAAGTCCCTTTCTGTCTTACTGCAGGCCACTATTTTGTCTTCAAATACCTACGTAAATATTTCACAAATAAATGTTTATAAAATTTTAGATCTGAAAATGTTGCAACACTCCTGGGCATCATTGATATTTCTTTTAGAAACTCTGTTCCAAACCAGCTTGGCCATTAGTCACAAGCTCTTTAACTCTGTGGCATACATTTATCAGTCCTTAGCTTGAAATGCACTAGACTTTTTATAATATTGAATCTAGTAACACCTTTAAGACAGACAAATGTTATTAGTAGAGCATAAGCTCCAGCATATAAATTCTTATGATTTATAAGGTAGTTTGTCTTAAAAATGCTGCTGGGCTTAGACTATCAGCAGCTTGGAAGTATTATTTAAGTCCCTAAAAACAAAGGTCTCTTCGTTTGGAATAACAGACTAAAGCCACATAAAGGAACATCACTTTGAAGGGTTTAAAATATGTACATTGTCTTTGGAAGCCATATAATTCTGGTCTTTCTTTCGTTACCACAACCCAAGCAACCATATTTGCAATTAAAAAAAAAAATTGCAAAGCTGCCCAGTGAGTACAGTGCTAATAGGAATCTTGTAGATTCATGGGATCATACTAACATAGCAATAGAGTAACCACTCATCTACTTCCGGGTTTAAATAAAACAGACTAGCACAGCTCAGTCTACGAAGGAGTACTAAGTGTTTGTTTTCTGTAGTAGAGCCCAGCTATTCAGAGTACAATTCTGGAATGTAGTACCATATGTGCACATACAGTTCAGTTACAAATTTGTAATGGGTAAGTTCAATATACCCATTAAAATGTATGTTTATAGATTTAAAATATGATATTCATACCTGTTTGGGTTAATTTGTGTCTGTCTGTTCTTCATAATACTTCCTGGCCTGTTTCTTCTATTGTCCTCCGTCAACATCATTCAGCATCAGCATTATACATTTATTGTTAGCAGTTTCCAATGCATATTGCACACATCTGTGTCTGCTTGTGAAGCATGGTAGTCCCTCATAACATCCTAAAAATTGCCCAAAGTTGCTCATCACTAGCATTTTGCTTTTTAGCTCTACAGGCTAGTTTTCCCCAATTAAAGAGATAGATAGAAACATACCTTGATAGTCTCTGATGAATTTATTCCATTTGGCATCTCCCAGTCTATTCCCTTCACTCTTGTTCCCTTTCTTCCTTTTAACTCAAGAGCTTTGTGTTTTTGTGGTGGTTAATTTTTCTGAAAAGATATACAATTTCATCACCAGAGCAACAGAATCTGAACTGAGCCCTGCTCTCTCTCTGTCCCCCCCCCCCAAGTTAAGATAAAATTACTACAGACTGAATTTACAGTGCATATTTATTAAGAACTGATTCCCACTAAGCTCTGTGGTGCGTACTCCCAGGGAAACGTACATAGGGTTGTATCCATAGGGATATATCTGCTTTGGTGAAAATGCAAACTTGGGATGAAACCTTTGTGATAGTCACCCAAAGTGGACTTTGCTGCCATTTTTTATTGTAGACAGGTAGAATTCATAAGCTTCATTGGCTGGCTGTCACATGGTAGAAGTGTGTGTCCCCTCTTCCAAACACCTTAAATTACATTATTTCTGTACAAATGTCCCAAGACACATTTTCCCTGGCTTTGGACACTATGGAATAATCACATAAATGAAACCCTCTCCTATAAGTGGCACTTATTTCTTTAGGTGTGTGATGGAGCATTTCTTTAGGTGTGTGATGGAGCAGAGAGGCATGTGCTTGGAAAGGTTCCTGAGAGTCTGTGTAGATGGTAAATCCTAGAAGAAATATAGGATAGAGGGGGAAACCTTCTATAAACCAGTGCTAATATTGCTTCTAATACTGTGCACTGTGCATTGCATCCTCCTTACTAGTCCCCTAGGTGGAACTAATGTAGGCCAAGGACAGGATAAGCCAGCTCATGGAGATCAGAAATGCTTTGGCACATACTCATTATGACTTTGAACTTCACATGTTCCACAGTGGCTTCAAGGCTCAAGGCTCAAGATGCCAAACTGTACTAACATTTATTATTATTATTATTATTATTATTATTATTATTATTATTATTATTATTAAAAGTTAGGGTGGCTTAAAAATTCCTATGGCAGGATGCTTTATATTATGGGTGGGAAACATGTGGCCATCTGAGTGTTGTTGGATTCCAACTCCCATGAACCCCAGTGGTCAGGGGATGATGGGAATTGTTGTTCAGCAACACCCAAAGGGCCAAAGGTACCCCCCATTCCTACTTTATATCATAACAGGAAGATTTCACATTCCAATTTGGGGACGGGGATTTTTGCTTACTTGGTGGCTTGCTTCTAAGCTGCATCGCATGTGTCTCGTATCACTTGGTTAGACATGCGGCAAGATCACCCGGTGTGTATATAAAAATATATTGATTGTGCAGTATACAGATGATGGAGTTACACACATTAGTATTCTGCAGAAGAAAAGTAAGAAAAAAACAGCTCATCAGAATGGTTTCCACTTATAGCTTGAAGAGACCCTTCTGAGCTCTTTATAAATCTGCAGCTGTGACTGTATTTTGCTAATCCCTTTCGATATAATACTGAATTGGGTCAAGTAGTTCTGAGAAAGCTCTAAAGAAGTGTCTTAACTAATGGAGAACACAGTACTGCAACTCTCACCAGAAATGTAGATGAAAATATATCTGCAGGCTTCTAAAGTTATGAATAGGAGCTGTGAGGCAGGAGCTTATATCCTCAGTATCCTTTGGCATGTACCTTTCAGATCTTGTCTGTCTTCATATAATCTCCTTTGTTAAATCACTTCAATGTGCCTCTGCTTCAGCCTCTATTGCATGTTCATCTGCATTCCAAAATTAATTTTTGTTTTGCATTATTTTTGTGTTTGCAACATTGTGGGTGCCATGCACTCTATAGGCCAAGTACAGGCTGGCAGGAGAGTCTGCAAAGTGAAACATCACCAATGCTGAAAGCAAACACTTCACCCACAGATTATACAAGTTCTTTTTCAAATGGCCCCTTGCACTGAACGTTTTGCCAGTATCAATTCCTTCCCCATTTCTTATGCTTTCATGTTTACAGACCCCCCACAGCTCCCTTGTTGAACCATTCATTCACATGTTGGCTTCTCATTGCTACAACTGACAATTGAAACTACATTCATTCATTCAAGATTATTATGCTATTTACCTCTTCAACATTGAAATAAGGGGATATTGCCCTCTTTGCGTTACAGATTGTTGCATTTAAGTTTTTTCTGCTTTCTTGATTAAATTCCCTGATTTTTTTTCTATTTTGCTTCCATTTTTGTTGCTTCTTGTTCTTTGCTTGCAATTCCAAAACAAAGGCAAGCCTGGTAAGTAATGCTTTCACCAACTTTGGCACCTGCATATGCCATTTCTTTTTTCCTTTTCTTTCTTTTTCTGTGTATTTGCCGTATCTGCTTAGAAATACCAGACAATGATATCCAATGTCCTTTGAAAGGATTGGCAGATTTCTGATAGCAGGCTTCATTTTAACCTCTGAAACAGGGTATAACGACAAATATGTCATTACCAGCAGACTGTGTTTCAGCATTTTCAGCATGTGTACAGTGGCAACGGTACATAAAATTATATACAGAAACTGTTTCTTCCACCCATGACCAATTTCATATAACCTTCTTTAATGCACATGTTTCTTTTCTTTGGATTCTAGCCAACTGGAATATCAATCAGTGAGATGTACAAGCTTTAGTTGTAGGGACAACAAATTCATTTCATTGTAGTTAGTGCTGGTGTCTGAGTTCCCACTTTCGATGTCTCCTCAGAAGTGTAGGAAAAGAGAGTGCAAATCTCCACATTCTGAGATACAGGAAGTATATCACATTTTTGGCAATCATAGTCATAGAGGGTTTTACTTACCACTTTTTCCACAGATACATTTGTGCTCAAAAGTGTTTGCAGAAAATAAACAGCCTAAGTACGATCATATGGTGACCATGGTTAAAAAAAAAAAGCTATATAGCACTAAGAAGTCAACAGTTAATAGTAACAGTCCCATCATGAAGACTTCCAGGGCAAGAGGGTGGGGTGTGGCAGGTGGAAACAACTGTGTGCATAGTGTTGTTTGGGGTGGGGGTTGTTATTTTGTTTGGAGCAACCACTTTTAAAAGTGAAGATCTGTGTGCGGTTTGCTGTGTTTAGCACTTCCACGAACGTCATGATTCTAAGTTTGCCAAGTTTGCTGCCTCAGGTTGATGTAAGTTGAGCTCATTTTCCATCAACAGGAAGCCTAATCAGTATTGCTGAATTACTGTCTTTTTCGCTCTATAGGACGCACTTTTCCCCCTCCAAAAATGAAGGGGAAATGTGTGTGCGTCCTATGGAGCGAATGCAGGCTCCTTGGCCTCAGCGATAGCAACGCGAATCCTCCGAAGCGCAGAGGGAGAGCTCCCCCCGCGCTCCGGAGGCTTCGCGTTGCTTTCGCTGAAGCCGCCTGAAGCCCCCGGAGCGCAGAGGGAGTTCCCTGTGCTCCGAAGGCTTGCGGATAGCTGCCTGAAGAGCAAGAGGGGTCGGTGCACACCGATTCCTTTGCTCTCCAGGCTTCGCTTCGCTGGAGAAGCACTGCACAGTTTTCCCTCTCTGCTCAGCACCCCTTCAGCGAAGCGGGAGGAGAAATGGAAGGGGCTCCGTTTCTCCTGCCGCTTCGCTGAAGGGGCGCTGAGCAGAGAGGGGGAGAATCCCCCCCCCGTTCTCCCCCTCCTATGGTCCGGTGCGTCCTATGGTACAGTGCGTCCTATAGAGCAAAAAATATGGTAATAACTGCACTGCATTGGAATAAGCAAGTTTCTTAGAGAACGGAAGGCAATTCCCAGGCAGAAACATTTCTGTTGTGTTTAGTGCCTGTTTCTGTTCCAAAGGAGAGAAGCCAAACTGTGCTTCTTTACTCTATTTAAAACCTGCTTCCCCAACTAGGTGCCCACCACATATTTTTGATTACAACTCCCATAATCCCTGTCATTGACTGAGGCTGATGGGAGTTATAGTGCAAAACAGTTTGAGGGCACCTGATTGGGAAAGGCTTGTTTAGAATGTATCATGAGGAGAAATGAGGTCAATTTAGTTCCTGCATTAGAAAACAAAACATAATTTAAAAACAAACAACCTTCTGGTTAGATGAAATTTCCAATGCAAGTTTATTTTATTAAATTCCTGTCCAGTCTTCCCTCCCAAAGGAGCCCAGTTTATGTCCTCTCTATCATGCTCTTGCAGTATCTTAATATTCCCTATGAAGCACAGTGGATAATACCAATTAAAAAGTTTTCATTATTCTTACTTGTGCTCCTTCTGTAATTTTCTCCCACAGAAGATGAACAGAGAGAAAAATCCATGTCACACCACACAGTCCAGCAGCTGATCATAGAAAAAGAGCAAGCATTATCAGATCTGAACTCTGTGGAAAAATCACTGGCAGATCTCTTTAGAAGATATGAAAAAATGAAAGAGGTTCTGGAAGGATTTAGGAAGGTAAGTCACTGTGAATAAATACTTGTAGACTTTTGCCTCAGCCTGGAGGTCCACATGCAACTAAGGTGTACAGATAGAGAGGTGTGTTGCACCCAGAGGCTTCTGTGTTCCTTTTAACTGACAGCCTGATTTTCATCCCTGTTTTGTGTGCAAATCACAATTCCTCCATGGAAATGACTGGAGGTACACTTGAGGGTGAGGGGAAAGGGACTTGCCATTCGAAGCCGTGAAGTTTGATCACAAAAGTCCAGTCAAATAATTCTTGCCCTCCTATTAACTCTCCTTTTTCTTTTCACTTAAGAATGAAGAAGTATTAAAGAAATGTGCACAAGAGTACTTATCACGAGTAAAAAAAGAAGAGCAGCGATACCAAGCCCTCAAAATTCATGCAGAGGAAAAGCTGGACAGGTATTTTGGTAGTGGATGAGAGGTGCCCTGGCCTGTCAACCAAAAACTTCTGTCTAATTCTCTAACCCGGTAGTGGGAGTATCCAACCCATAGGCCAGTTTTGGCCTGACATTGATCCCAAATTGATCCACAAGGCCTCTCCCCCCCCCCAAACCATCATATGTGCTGCCGGGTGTGGGGCAGGTGGAGATGCAGCTAGATTGATTGTGCTGCTGAGTTCCCTATGGGGAACTGGATCACACAGCCACTTGCAGCAGAAAGCAGGACTTGAAGCCACCACCCAACAGCTGGTAGGCAATGACTTCAAGCCTGCTGATCAGCAGCTCTTTGCAAGCCCTGCATGGTGGTTTGAAGTTCCGACCATCATCACCTGATGTCATTGTGATGTCAACTGATTGGCAACCTTGCTCATCTGTCACAGTTGACTCATGAAAGGTAGAGGAGATAAGAATCTGGCCTGAACAGGTTCCCCTTCCCCGCTCTAGCCTCAGCTAATTTTCATATATTTGCCTCTTTTGTATTATTCTGCAAGTCATGAGTGGAGGAGGTCCATATATATATTGCTGAATTCCTGTGATTCCTGCTCTGCCTTCTATTCCATCTTCAGCGTCTAAGGTTTCACTAGACATTGTCTCCATGAATAGAAGGACCATTTTCACAGCCAAAAAAATCCCCTTTTTTCAAATTGTGCAAACTCAGTTCTGCATTCAGTGGCAAGTTTTGTACTTGCGTAGTATGATCACTGCATAACCACAGCCCTGTTTTATTATAAATTTCAGATTGACTCATGATTGTGTGTTATGAGTCACAACGATGCAAATTCCAGCTCCCTCCATTATAAACATTGCGCGTGAAATGTTGTCATGTTTAAGTAGCTCTCAAGTGTGACTTTTCCAAGGGCAAGCAGGCACATGGACCCACTAGTGTGCTTCCATGTGTCAATGTTGTGAGTGTATACAAAAAGCAAGGCAAACCCTCCATGGCCTGCACCCTTAATGAGCTGTGTTTTCACAGAGCCAATGCTGAAATTGCACAAGTTCGTGGCAAGGCTCAACAAGAACAGGCAGCTTACCAAGCCAGTCTCCGTAAAGAGCAGCTGAAGGTGGATGCTTTGGAAAGAACACTGGAACAAAAGGTAAACTCCCTATGAATTGTCTTATAAAGCTGCTGCTAGAGGGTGTATTGTGTTTTGTATCTGTGCATCCAGAGTCAGATGTGGTACTTACTTGCCCAAACAAATTAAGAACCGGAGGATTCCGACTGAGTAACTCTTTCTGATGTCACAGTTCATCATCCAGTAGGTAATGTGTTTGTTGTCCAGCTTGAGTATTCTAACTGGAGCTGGGATTTGACCATTGTGAATTATAGATGGTGTATTCAACACAGAGACCTAGCTGGAACTCACAGTTCACCGGATCAAAGGGCACCATGTTAAGTTTATCACCATTGTCCATGGAATCTCTTATGGGTCATATGTACCGTGTAGGCTGGCATCACATAATACAAGAAGTCACCTTTGAATGTCAAGTTAATATATCTGGAAAAATTCTGCTTTCCTATTGTGAGTGATATGCCTATTACATGAACTGCACATGGTGACCATAACAATTGGATTGCATATATGGTATATAGATATAGTATGAAAAGCAGCTATTTTAAAATCCTTTTTAAAAATCCAAGTAGGCTCTGCATAGATCCTGTTATTTAGAGACAGAGCTGCATAAAATTAACCACTGGCTTTAAAACTGTAGAGTTCTCCCTTTGCAGGTACAAAAACTGATAAAGCTGCAGGCAGCGTTTTGAGCTTGACATCTTGAACAGATTTGCACCTTTAAGTAAAGATCCTGTCATAAAAGCATACCTAAAGCATGGATGAGCCAAATTTACACTTGTTGGATCTAATTTGGTTTTTTTGACAAGAAGCCCAAGATCCACCAACCAGAGCTAAACGCGAAAGATACATAGTTAGAATTAAATGTGCTTTGAACACATTCTGACCCTAGACATTTGTTGACAAGACCAAAACTGGAGCTCACAGTCCTTTCCCACAAAAGTCCACTCCTGGTTCACTTTCTTCATTTTGGCAACCTTATAAAAAGTGCCATTTTGCAGTTTCTAAACAATTGGGAGTCAGAAATTTTGCAGCAATCTTCTGCAGATCTTCCAGAGATCTACCTTTTGCCCACGCCTGGCCTAAAGTCCCTTTGGAGGCATTGGTACAGCAGCAACTGCTACTGTTTCAGTGCTGGAAAGGTTGCATATTGACATCATGACAAATGCATGGTGCCCTTCTTTCCATGCTGAGACTATGCTCCCAGTGCCATCATCAACTTCTCCACTGGTGCAGTGACTACTCGAAATGTAAATACAGCTTTGCACTAACAAATGTTTCCTTGCTTTGTTGTGTGTTCCTTTTCAGAATAAAGAAATAGAAGAATTGACGAAGATTTGCGATGAACTGATTGCCAAAATGGGGAAAAGCTAACTTTTAACCAAAATCCTGGATTTCAACCTTGAGTGCAATATGACCATTGGCACACTGATGTCCACACATTGATGTGAACAGGATCTATTTTCACTTTTTTGTATGCACTACTGTATTTTTCTTTCTTAATAATGATTGATTTGATTGTATGCAGTACTAAGAAGACTATCAGATTCCTTGCTATTGTTTGCAATTTTTTCCGTAGAATAATTCATAGCAAGTTGATCTCAAAAAGTTCCTGTATCAGGGAGATTTGTCAGATTCTTTAATAAATTGCAGTTGCTCATCCTAGCCTTTCCCCTTTGTACATGAGTTCCCATGTTGGATGTCTTTTTTTTTTTTTGGATTTAATATAAATGTGTATTACTTGCATGGGGACTCTTGCCTTAAGGAATGTACATTTTATCTGCATTTGCTGATTTGTAAAATAAAAATAAAACTTGAAAAACGAATGGGATTGTCCTATCAAGTCGTTATTATCAACGAATTTTCATTTCCAACTTGGTAATAGGTGTGCCTTCATTCCACTACTTGTGTACGTGCTTTAAATGGAATTCTAGATCCCTGATGGAGGGGGTACCCAGATGTTTAACACACAGCATGGCATCCAAGTCCTCTATACCTTCAAGAGATGAGACTCGTTTTTTTCTTTTCTTCCAAAAGAAGCAGCACTAATCCCCAGAGGCTAAGTAGTAAATATATTTAGGGGTTTAATCATTGCTCTGGTGACCAGCACTGTTCATTGATCTTGCTTATCTTGCCTTTGAGACTTCTGCAGTGACATTTTCACAGGTAACTTGAAACTTGCCAGAATTACCACCTGTGTATCTTTGATATCATCACCACTTTGATTCACAAGTGAAGCTACCTTTGGTGTAAGGTCACCTCTATCCTCTGTGGGAAAGGATACAGCGGTGAGAGAATGAGAGAGAGCTTGGGTGTTGTAGTGGTTAAGAGCGGTAGATTCGTAATCTAGGGAACCGGGTTTGCTTCCCCGCTCCTCCACATGCAGCTACTGGGTAACCTTGGGCTGGTCACGCTTCTCTGAAGTCTCTCAGCCCCACTCACCTCACAGGGTGTTTGTTGTGGGGGAGGAAGGGAAAGGAGAATGTTAGCCGCTTTGAGACTCCTTCGGGTAGTGATAAAGCGGGATATCAAATCCAAACTCTTCTTCTTCTTCTTATAGCCAATGAAATTGTCCTGTCACTGGCCCCTGCATCTTCACCAGAGGGTTGGGAGAACCCTCAAAACACATTTGGGGTAGGGCGTGGTTTGCAGGGAGAGAAAGTCCCAGTGTGCAGGCTGGGATGCCTTCATTGGATACAAGCAGCTGTGTGTATGTTAAGTGAGTGGGATTGTGTGGGGGTCTGGCCCTACAGAATAATGCAGCCCTCAATCTGAAAAAGTCTTCCCCACTTCCAGTTTAATCTGAAAGACAAATCTCCATCTATCCATCCCTGAGTAATATGAAAACGGATATCAAATAGTTTATGTTAATGAGGTTTGCTCTAATTAAATATAATTATAGACTTATTTGATGTTATGGCAGATAAAACATTTTCTTCTAGTTGATGATTAAAATTTATTTCCTGAGAAAGTTGTAGAGAAGAATTACATCTGGTTTGAAGGACAACTGGGAAGAACTAGATAAGCAGCATTCTGCACACCTCTTTATCCTCGACATCATCCTCTATAGAGGATTAACTATGCTGAATAAGCATTAGAGCTTTAATGACAAACAGTTTGCTTTGTCTAATGATACATTTCTTGGCTCTCCATGATGAAGCCATTTGCCAGCTTGGTCCTCCTCAGTTTGCTTTTCACCATCCAAAGTAAGTCATTTTGCTCTATTTGTTCTTTCTTCTTTATGGTACCTGGCACATGTAGCATTTCTTCATCTCAGATGCATTATTTTGTTGGTTCCAGTGCTTTTCTTCTAGAAAAGAAAGGTCCCGGTAGACGTTACACTTTTCACCAATGCTTTTCAACTAGGAAAAGGGTGCTGGTACTGCGTATCCTTGAGTACTCCCAGAAAAAAGCACTAATTGCTTCCATGAATGGGGATTTGCTAATACTAGGGAATACTTTTTGCATAGCTTTATGATGCAATAGTTACAGTAATGGCCAGCTCTTTGATGTACATTTAATTGGTGCCTGCTAGAACATCTTTGGGAATGAATCAATTTTTAGTTAGGTTGCTTAAGTTATCTTCCAAATGCATATGGCTGATTAACATCCTATATCCTTTTAAATATGTTTGTGGGAACAGGCAGTTATTGTTTTGTTTTGTTCTTGTTTATGTTTTTATTGCATATTTTGTTCTGTGAACAGCTCTGAGATCTTCAGATGAAGTACAGTTTACAAATTTAATAAATGAAAAATAAATAAATATCAGCATTAAATTTTCACAGTGTTGTTCCTGTTGCTGATCTGCTACAACAGATAAACAACCCCCTCCTCTGAGTGAAGCTCGGAAACCATTCATGTTGAAAATGTGTCTCTTTAGATGCTGAATATCTAGTTTTTAAATCATCATTCAGATTTGCACGAGCAAGGGAAAGTAGTACAGTACCTTGCTGAAACTGAAATTTACAGGATTTGGAATTCGTAATTTCTCTTCTTTTCCTGGTTGGCATTATTATGTGAATAGTAAAAGTTGCATGCTACTGTTTCAAAGTTTCTTGCAAGATCTCATTTTTATTAGGAGGCAAAGTGGACATCACACTTCTCAAATACATTGACTCTGTTAAATGTGGGGTAAATAGAAACAAGCCCAAGATGTTTGTGAATTGATCTGCTTCTTCACTTGAATTAAAACCCAATACAATGGCTTCTCACTAGATTCTTCATTATTCTTTGGCAATGTTTGTGTGAAATATAAGTCAAATTGCCCTTTTTATTTGAAGCTGAGATCAGAGCTGATTTTCCATAGTTCTTTGCATATAAAGCCTTCATCTGTTTTTAATTGATGACAGGCGAAGCACTGCAATGCTATACGTGTGTAGGTACAAGTGATGAAGAATGTAACAGACAAGGTACAGAGCAATGTCCAGGGAGTTCTGATGCCTGCGCAATCATAAGAGGACAGTCAAGTAAGTGGTTGTATAATGGTAATAATATAAACTGTTTCTGGTTAATTTCAAGCAATGGAAAATTCTGAGAATTTTGCTAGCCAGAAAGGTGCAAGGGGTGGGGGAAGGCCATAACACAGAGAAAGCAGAATTCATTTGCATTTTATCTTTAACATTATTGATAAATTACATTTTGGTCCACTTTTGTACTGAACTTTCAAATATCCATAAATACAGCATTTAAAATCCTTAATTTTGAAGGGCCGTTTAATCCAGATAATTTAAATTTATGGGAATGTTGTCTGTATTCTGTTCTTTTCCTTTATCTTGTTAAATACTGTACTCTCAATCAACTGAGTAAATTTCATGTCATCAGAAGTCTTAACTAAATTTTCTACTATAAGGAGACAAAAAATAAATGTGCTATAGTTGAAGGTCTGTATTTTCTGTGGGTTTTAGCAGGTATTGCACAGATGGTAATATAGCAAGTTACTTGAGATGTTAACTAATTTACATGAAGATTAATATATCAAGTTACTTTGATGTTAACTAATTAATTTGAAGATATCAGTCAATATTGACAAGATACCAGGAAATAGTCTGAAAGCATAGAATATTTCCAAAAGTCTCAGTAATAGTTGAAATAATCACAAGCACATTTCAGAAGCTTCCTAAGGAACTGGAGTTAGCCTTTCAATAAACATCTTGCCCAAATGATGTCCCTCTCAGCTGTTCCAATGGAGAAGAAGAGAAGCCTGCAGGAGCTCTCCACACCCAAAGTTAAGGAAGTTCAGATGGAGGAACTTAAAACTGTAGTTTCTGTCTAATATACCTTTAAACTCATGAACTTGGCTAGTAATATCTATCTTTGAAAGGTCCTTGATAAACACTTCAACAATTGAGTTACTTTGTTTCAGGTTATGATAAATTAAGATAAGTATTCACTTTATTTTCATGTTTCTTTCCTGATTATACTAACCACCTGAACTTTCGGAACATTCATTTATTGTCTCTTGAATTTACTCTTAAAGTTCAATTTTCCACTTTCCTAAATGATGAGTTTCCACAGACAAGACACTTGACTTTAGGCAAGGTTTGAGTTCTCTCTCTGATCCATCTTCTCTGAAGCCCGAAAAACGTTTCTATCACATGTTCATCATATCATATTAGCAAGCAGTATAAGCAATACAAACAATACAACCAAGGTTGCTTTCTCTTAAGCTCCTTAAAGTTCTCTCTTTCCTCTTCTGGAGATGAAACTAAAGCAGGTGAACTAGCATTTTGTCATTGTCACCCTTTATCAATATTTCTATGAGATAAAAGGCCACAATGAAGCAAAGATTAATAATGAACTATTTAGGCTTCAAGCCTAGAGTAGGAACAAGCAGAAACTTTGGATTAGAACATCAGTCTATGTTTTTCTAACATCCACATCAATTCTTCTGGATGGCAACTAAATAAAGGGAAGTCTTGGTACTTCTAACAGGCATGTAAATTTGTAGCTACACTTCCTGACTGACAAATAAAATAAAATGCATTTTATAAAGCCAAATCAATGTAATATTGTTCCTTAAAATGGCAATGCTTTCACCTAGGATAAGCAGTTTGAAGATGTGAGCCTAGATGTTCCGATTCAAGCTAATAAGATAAAGAAGCAGTTAAGCATGGATGGTGTAATATGTTCTGGATTTGTCTCTGAATCTATTCTAGGTGGCATTATGAAGTCGTGTTCGTATAGGTCATTCTGTGAGCGAGCGCGGAGGGAAGGTTCACGGGCACCTGGAGTGAGTGTCCACTGCTGCTATTCAAATAATTGCAATGCCAAAGGCCTGGGCACAAGACATATTCCCTCCTCTGGCTACTTCTCTTTACTTCTTTCTGCTCTCTTGTGGCACTTCTTTTTTTAACCTGGAATGGAATTTGAACAGGAACGGAAGATGGAAAGGAAGCTACTCAACCAGAGCTACAATGCTGTATTTGAAGGATTGATATCAGGAAACCCAAATGAGCACTCCTATGACTATAGGACATTACATTTCAAAAAAAAATCAGCGGCAGTTAAAGATGTTGGTTGGAGCGGAGGGCACAGAAAAGCAGACATAAACCCTGAAACAGTTCGGTTTCAATCCTATGTATTTTCAGTCATTGAGTATTTCAAGGCTATTGTTTTAACCAGATGTGTTTCAACCATATTGTTGGTTTTAATATGATTCTATATTGGGATAATGTGAGAGCAGGTTTGGGGAGACCGGCAAATGGCATTGTACCTATGATGCTAAGTAACATAAACTTGTAATATTAAGCCGAAGAAGCACAGGATTAGCACAGATTAATAATGGTTAATGTGACAGTTTTCTGTTTTTAATCATGGAGGTGAATCACTTTGGGAAAGCTTGCCCTGAAATGTAATATAAAAATACTGGAAATAGATAATCTAGTTAGAAGAGTTAGTTTCATCCATAAGAAAAACCCATGAGCTGAATCAATGTGTAAACTGGGCTGGGCTGATAAGCCCAATTTTTCACCAACATTATGTGCACCATCATTCCCCCCTCCTCACTTGTTGTTAATTCAGCATGTGAGCATTTCTCATGAACTGGGCTTTATTTGGCAATTCATCCCACAAACAAGCAAAACATAGCTGCCAAGAGCAGCCTTGCAATGATGTATGTGCAGCTGAAGAGCCTCTTGTGTGAGCAGCAATGTCATGGGATTTGCTTATGGAACAATAGAGCTTCGCAATCCTCCTCCAGGAACTCTTTCTCAAGGAACTCTCCTAACTCTCCTCCTCTCTTTGTGATGAATGGTTTATTGGAGAGGAAATAAACAAAACGATTTGAAAAGATACCTAAAGCCTGATTTGATAGAGTTAGTTGAGTAGCTTTGGTACCATTCTGCATATTTCACAGCAGACTGTTGGAAAATCAAGTCCTTAAAATGGCCTTGTGGCATTGGATGGATATTACGAAAACATGATGGGCAAAGGGAGTACAGCTTTATCTAGGATGATCCCTAGGGTAGAAACTGCAAATCCAGATTAAGCAATGACACAGTTTCTGGTCACTAGGCTTCTTAGGTTGCATTCCAATGCCTACCTACCTGGGAGTAAGTCTTATTAAATCCAATAGGACTTGCTTCTGAGTAGACATTAATAACATAAGAAGAGCCTGTTGAATCAGGCCAATGGCCCACCTAGTCCAGCCTCCTGTTCTCACAGCAACCAACCAGATGCCTGACTCAAGCACAAGATCATGCTCCCCTCCCTCATAGGGAAGATCTAGCTCTCTGTATAGAGTTGCGCTTGTGAACAGACCTACCAGTTACCTTGTGTGCCCCTATGATTAGCCCACAGCTATTTATTAAAGCTTTTGATCGTTGACTCCTTTTGACATGGTTTCATTGTGTTGTGTGTATTGGCCGCCATGCTTCCCTTTGGATAGAGTTCTACATAAAGGCACATCTGTACTGAAGCGTTAACTTTATGCCTATGTATATTATTGTTTACGGTGGAAATAAATGTGTTCTCTAAATAGAAATGAAATGTGGCTGTACAGTTTCTGACCTGGGAATGCTGATAATTGCATGGCTTCTGCTACCTAGAGTACTCCTAAACCAAACTGCCCTGGAGGCCTAACCCTCCTAGTGATAATGTATTTTCTAATTTTATTTACACAAAAATGTATAGACCACGCACAGATATAAGATATCAAGCTAAGGTACAACAGAATATGCAGCTCAACAGAACATAAAATACTCATTAAAATGACAGACTCATCTTTTAAAAGTTTAATAAACTGAGGAGGCCTGTCAGCCTAAGAGATGCCTGGAAATTTTAGGATGCTTGCTGAATCTCTGACGGAAGAATATCAGAGTTGTTTGGCTAAGAAAGATCCCAACCTCCACCACCCAACCTCAGATTCTTAGACGGTGCTCTTTCCAGTGCAAAAGGAAGGAACTTTCCAGAGGAAGGTGATCTTCTGTTGCCTCAGGTGAGCCTCCACAGTACAAGGCAAAATTCGTGTGAAAATCGGCTGTCTTGCGCCACTCAGATAGCAGTCATTGGTCAATGTACAGTGGTACCCCGCAAGACGAATGCCTCGCAAGACGGAAAACCCGCAAGACGAAAGGGTTTTCTGTTTTGGAGGCGCTTCGCAAGACAAATTTCCCTATGGGCTTGCATCGCAAGACGAAAGCCCATAGGGAAATGCTGGCGGTCGGGAGCAAAGACTTTCGCCCACAGCCGGCCTTCAGAAGAGGACCTCTTCTGAAGGCCGGCGGGGGGCAAAAGTCTTTGCTCCCCCCCGCCTGCCTCCCCCCCCCCCGCCTGCCCCGGGCAATCTTAAAATGCTGGCGGGCGGGAGCGAAGCGTTCGCTGCCGACCCCCAGCATTTTAAAATCTCCAAGGGACAGCAGAGAAGTCTCTGTCCCGGGGAGATTTTAAAATGCTGGGGGTCGCTGCCGACCCCCAGCATTTTAAAATCTCCCCGTGTCCCGGGAAGGTTTTAAAATGCTGGGGGTCAGGAGCGAAGCGTTCGCTGCCGACCCCCAGCATTTTAAAACGCTGTTCCGAAGGGGGGGCGGGAACACCTGCCCCAGCCGCCCGACTTCGGAACGCTGTTCCGAAGCGGGGAGGGGGGCGGGGACACCTGCCCCAGCCGCCCCACTTCGGAACGCTGTTCCGAAGCGGGGAGGGGGGGCGGGGACACCTGCCCCAGCCGCCCCACTTCGGAACGCTGTTCCGAAGCGGGGAGGGGGGCGGGGACACCTTCTGAAGGCGGGCAGGGGGCGAAAGTCTTTGTCCCCCCTGCCTGCCTTCCCAGGGGCTTTTAAATCGCCCCGGACAGCGGAGAAGTCCTCCGCTGTCCCAGGGTTTTTTAAAATGCTGGGGGTGGGAAGAAAAACCCTTGTCCCCCCCCAGCCTTCAGAAGAGGTCCGGGGACAGACTGTCCCCGGACCTGGTCTGAAGGCGGTTTCCCTAGGAACGCATTAATTGATTTTCAATGCATTCCTATGGGAAACCGTGCATCACAAGACGAAAAAACCGCAAGACGAAGAGACTTGCGGAACGAATTAATTTCGTCTTGCGAGGCATCACTGTAATAGGTTGCTGGGAACAGAAGCCGATTTGACTAGAGCTGGTACTCCAGTGTGGTGAACTTGTTCCAACAAAGGTCAGAGCTAGAAGGGACTGAATTCTCTCTGTAAGAAGTGCCCCATGCTCTGAAACAGGTACTCTGGCAAGTAGGACTATGAGACTGTAGTCCCTGGGGCAGACATCTAAGGAAGCTTGGTTGGCTGCTTGGATGCACATGCTTGCTGGGTCTAGAATTTAAGTTGGGAGATGCCACACTGTCCTGAACCCCTGGTCCACCTGGCAGCAAGTCACTATATCAGGTCCCCAGTTCAGGGTCAATCCACATGCCCAAAGTCCTGCAGATATCCTGGGGCATCCAAGCCGAGGTCCATCAACATGGACAGTTGAGTAGACCCAGCACCTCGGCTCTGCTGCCTTTTTGTACTTTCCATGCTGATTGCAGCATCTGGGCTTCATGAGACCTGTGATCCTCCTTCCCCAATCTTCAGCTTGCCCCAGTGTGTCCCAGTCCCTGCTACACTGTTCACTGGGATCGTCTTCCTCCTCTCCTGCCAGTTCATGACAACATACTTCCCTCTGAAAGTTATTTCTTTGCAGACAATTTCCCCTAGTTTTGATCCAGAAATGAAGATATCCTAGGGCCATATTGTGATGCCACAGTCGTAATGAGATGACATAACAGTGTTCTGTATGTAAGCAGACATCGACACTTGTTGCAGCTTTTGAGGGCCTGAAGTCATGCTTTTTCTGGGAGAAAGGTGGAAGGGATATGGGAAGGAATTTATAAGCCTTCTTTCAGCAGCCCCTAATCATCTCTCACTGAGTCTTGACAGGAATCCAGAGCAGCATTCCTGAACATGGCCACAAAAATGACTCGCTACAAGCGTGTCCATGGGAAAACCCGACATTCCCTGGAATTGCATCAGCTAACTTCTTTTGTTCCTGAAACACCTGCTTTAGATAATAAAGAACACCTGTAAGTAGTGGCTAACGTTTTGAGAGATGTATCTAAAGTGCTTTTTTTCTGGGGGTCCTCAAAGGTATGTGGTACTGGCACCTTCTTTTCTAGAAGAAAAGCACAGGTTAAAAGTGTGGCATTTACCGTAAAAACATCATGGTGAGTAGTGGCACCTATTTTTTTCTAGAAGAAAAGCACTGCATATTTATAGTGGGTGGTACTACTGAATGGTGAAGGGAAAGACCTCTTTTGCTTCTAGATTCCAGAACGTGTGATGCATTCTAGAAGGGATGGGCTGTGTTCTAAAAGGAATTGGGGTGACAGCATGTCATTGGCTACTGCTGTTTACTCAGATTACGATTATTTTATTTTACTAGATTTATTAGTCACTAGTTACCATGGTTTCCAACTGTCATTTAAAAAATAAAAAAAGATTACACCAATAAAAATTCATATAAAACATTAACATTCTCATGCAAACACCTACAATTCATGCCTACAGAAAACAATGCCACCATAGCCATAAAAGCCAAAGGAAGTTTGGGCAGCCCACCAGGAGTTACCCCTACCAAAAACTAAGATATAGGGCATGTTGGGAAAAGAAAAGGAAGGGAAAAAGTGACTTACTTTTTTTTTATTTACACATGAAAGAAAAGAATCAGATTCCTCCTTGAAAAAGGGACAATGTGACATTAGGAACATTTTAGTTTTGTCTTTGTGCTCTTCCTGAATGCATACAAAATTGATGCTGTCTTTTTCACCTCCAGTTACCTGCTCTCAGCTCCCTATGTGTCTCTGGGAGGACTCTCGCCAAATGATAAGGAGATAGCTAAGGTAGGTGTGTGGGTGTTTATGATAGCTTTGGATGACTAAGACTTCGAGAGCAGAACAAAGCTGCTGGCTAGCCAATCTAAGCTACTGGTTTAACTTACTTTACAGGTCTGTGTATTGTAAAATCTATGGACTTTGGCTTACAACTCTAATGAAACAACACAGATAATCGTAGTCTTGCTAGAGCATACTACAGACAATACTTTGGGCTCATCATCACCTCCCAGGTTCTTTGCCAGGCTGGCCCAAGACATTTTGTTGCATGAGACAGAGTGGCAAATGGTGCCACATCCTACTTCCAAGTCACAGTGCAGAGCCAGCCAAGTTATTATGATATTTAAGGCAGAGAATCCCACAATGTTCTCTGCCCCCAGTTCCATTCCCACCAGTAGCATAGCATCTCTTCCTCCCCTATGTTCATTTGAGATTTTCCTGACATGCCTTTGGCCTCCTCCACTGCTTCCTTCAGGTTCCTGTTTCTTAATCCACAGCCTCCTTCCCACTTGTGACTGTGTGACTGTGCTTCTCATCTTTCCTTCCACCTAGCTGCTTACAGCCTCTGCTGATCTGAAGTCCTCTGTGAAGTTTGACCTGGTCAGATTGGTCTTTCAGTTCCTCTCACACCGACTTGTGTGGGGTAATCATATTTTATACATGACCTTTCACCTTTAGAAATGAGAATGTTTCTTAACATTCTGCAACTTCACATAAAAGTCATTCCATTGGTAGGGTGACGTAAATAAACACAGACTACATATGGGAGATACAGTGCTAACCTTTGAGGAGATACCAGGTTAAAATTTCCGGAGAAAACCCCCAATTGATAGCCATTTCAGGTGACTGACTGATCAAAATCTGGCAGTTTGAGGAGTGCATTGCATGGTGAGTTATTTTGTTCTTTTGGTGGGGGGGGAGACGTTGAAATGGCAACACCACAAGGACAATAAATTATGCTGCAGCAGATAAAAAGATGGACTGAAGACAGGTTTGTGATACTTCTTGTCCCTATCCCAAATTTTCATCAAAAAATCCATGTAGAACTTCACCAGCTCAATGGTGGGTGGATGAGTTATTTGTGGGCCTTCTCAGTTTGATTTTAAAAGAAAGAAAGAGACCAATATATTAATTCTGCAAAGCAGAAGTGTGCTTGTTGATATCACCTGGGAAATTGTGCAAGTCCCATTGAAACTCTTTTCGCTCCCTTCAAAACTCTTCCAATCTGAGGGAGAATTCTCAAATTGCTTTGGGCAATATTTTGTTGTCAAATTTAGGTGAAAGGTGTACTTTTTAAAATGACCACTTACTGAAGTATAGGCAGCAGCTTGATTTGATACCTCTTTCAGCTGTGTGGGCTCTCAGCCTGGATACTACTAGTAATTCATCTCATTCTTCCTATTCCTCTAATGTATCTACTCCTTCAAGCCCAAATGAAGGTGATTATAGTGGTACGTTGGGTTACAAATACCTCGAGTTACAAACACTTCGGGTTACAGACTCCACTAACCCAGAAGTAGTACCTCGGGTTAATAACTTTACCTCAGGATGAGAACAGAAATCGCACAGTGGCGGCACAGTGGCGGCACGGTGGCGGCGGGAGGCCCCATTAGCTAAAGTGGTTAACCTCAGGTTAAGAACAGTTTCAGGTTAATAACAGACCTCTGGAATGAATTTAGTTTGTAACCAGAGGTACCACTGTATTTTCTTGACAGTTCGTCTAGGGAGAAAGGAATGTATAGCCTTATAGCATTATTATAGCCTTACAGACCAACAGGACACAAGGGCAACATACACACGCACAACATTGAGTTACTTATTCACATTATACCTTTTATGAGGCATGGGGATATTATTACTTCATTTGGATCCCACCCTTTCTCCAAGGACCTCAAGATGGCATTCATAGTTTTCCCTTTCCTCATTTAATCCCCACAACAACTCTGTGAGGCAGGTTAGGCTGAGAGGCAACGACCGGCTCAAGGTCACCCACCGGCTGAGCTTCAGGAATAAGTGGGGATTTGAACCCTGGTCTCCTAGGTTCTAGTCTAACACTCTAACCACAACACCACAGACATTCATGTCTTTATTTAAGGTTGCAGATCCTTTGAAAAATCGTTCTTTCCGCAAGCAAGCCGGGCTCACCAATCGCTGGCAATTTCCATTCAGCCCAAGTTGTGACCTCCTGGGAATTTCACAAGTGAATAAGGCCACCCGGGTTGGTCTCAATGAGACCTTGATGAGAATGATATCAGGTATGGTCATAACTGAGAACATTGGCTAACTGTTTGATTGGAAACCCTCTCTTTCTGCTTCTGCTGGATGACTGTGAAAGCTTTTGAGCTTCTTGGTAAGGGTGAAAATAGGGCACTGCTGCCATAGAAAAGTAAAGGTAATTCCACAGTGTGTCAGTTTCTAGAACCATGATTGTCTTAAAACTATTCTACAAATCTGTAGCATTAATCTCTTGAGCGGTCTGATTGGAATTAGCACTTCCAAACTCTTCCACTAGAGAGCGATTATGCATCTGTAAGAACTTGACTGAACAAGCCCTGTATCTTTAAGTATACAAGTGTAAGGAGAAGCACGTTTTATTATTCTGTTAATCATCTCTCTCTCTATCTTTCTTAATTGATATACATTGAAGTCTACTGTTTCTGAAAAATTTTATGCATTGGCATACCCAGACAGACACATATTCTATATGTATGTGTGTACACATAAATTATATGTATTTGGGTGAGGTTCAGATTTTGACATCTTATTCACAGGTCCATTTTGGATTGGGCCCAAATCCTCTGTAATTTACAGAAATATGAAATTCCACTATTGCTGCTATGACATTCTCTGGAGTCTGAAGCCTTCTTTGCTGCCTGTCTCTGATGTGGATGGCATTCTCCATAATTCTTTGCATGCTATTGCAACTCTCACTAGAACATCCCATCCCTGCAGTTGAATTCCTTGGAAGCCTCTCTGTCATCACCCTAATTTGTGTGAAATGTGGAGCAGGCAGGGAGGCCCTGGGAGTCTCATCTACTCAGGACACAGTTCCTGGTCCAGAACAAATACCAGGGGCTGGGATTAGAGGGAAGGTTCCGCCTAATGTGATAGACAGGTCATGTTGAAGAAACTACCCAGGAAAGACTCAAAGGCTGAGTACACACCAAACCTTTATTCACATTCAGAATGCATTGTCCCTCCAAATAATAATAATAATAATAATAATAATAATAATAATAATACAGTGGTGCCTTGGGTTACATACGCTTCAGGTTACATACGCTTCAGGTTACAGACTCTGCTAACCCAGAAATAGTACCTCGTGTTAAGAACTTTGCTTCAGGATGAGAACAGAAGTCGTGTGGCAGCGGTGCGGCAGCAGTGGGAGGCCCCATTAGCTAAAGTGATGCTTCAGGTTAAGAACAGTTTAAGGTTAAGAACGGACCTCCGGAACGAATTAAGTATGTAACCAGAGGTACCACTGTAATAATAATTCATTATTTATACCCCGCCCAACTGGCTGGGTTTCCCTAGCCACTCTAGGTGGCTCCCAACAGAATATTAAGAACACAATAAAAGATCAAACATTAAAAACTTTCCTAAACAGGGCTGCCTTCAGCTGTCTTCTAAAAGTCAGGTAGTTGTTTATTTCCTTGACATCTGATAATGACACCATGTGATTGGCAAGTCACTGCCCCTGCCCACCTGTCCGATTTGGCTTGACCAATACTAATAAAAGGCCCCTGGAACCAAAAAGATTCCCCACCCCTTTTATAAAGCATTGGCTATCCATTCAGAATCACATCTCACCAAATACCAGCTTCATCCCTAAGCGCTTTTGCGTGGCTATAATGTGCTCGTGAACTATGATAATGCCTCTTGCTTGCCTGGATGAAGAGGTGGGTGGGTGGGTGGTGGGTGGGTGTATCTAGACATCACTGATCTTTTTGTGTGTGGAATGTAGCACAAAAGTAATTCATAACTGTTGCTCCACCTCAACTTGCAACCACTTTTTGTATCTGGTCCTGCCCCCAAGTGGCATGTGGCCTTTGGAAAGTTCCTGGTGTGGGAGTGCAGCCCTTGAGCTGAAAGAGATTCCCTTACTCTGATGTGCACTTACATGTTAGTTAGATTACTCTAGGATCTCTAAAGATGGAAATGTCAAATATAGAAATATTATATATCTTACTATATAATAAAATTGTAAGGAGCTCGGCAGACACGTGAGCTGCACCTGGATGACAGAAGAGCAGGCAGGTGGCCCAGGCAGGCAGGTAGGCCCTTCCAACTCAACAATCCTACAATAGATTCCTAAACTCCAAGCATATCAAGCAGTTGCTTTACCTTTCCTTTACTATATGTGAAATTTTTGTATGAATGGGTGACATCCTATGATATTTGCTTACCTGCAGAAATCCACTTGTGGAACAGGACTTCCCATTTTTCTTCCTCACCCAACCCCAGCCCTACACCCTGTTCCCAAGGGTCTCCCAATTCTGCAAAGCAGGGGGAGTAGAATAAGGAGGAGTCTCGTCGTTCAATTTGTACTAAACTGGACTCCACCCTGTTTATTTAAATATGTGTTAACCATGTTTTGTCAAACTATTTCAGGATGGTATACAAAAGTGTGAATTAAAATACACACACACAACATATAGACACAGTTTTAAACCAGCAAATAACTATGATAAAAGCCAAAACCCAAACGACAGAAGACAAAACTAGAAGAAACACAAATAATCTTTGGTGTGAAAACACTAGAATGCCTGGGCAATAGGTAGGAAGGTCTCCACCTGGTGCTATAATATGAACCATTTGATACTTGCTTTCCATGGGCAAAAATACATTGCATTTTTGTTTTGTTTTGTTTTGTTTCTTTAATCCTCCAGCTGACACCCCCATGTCTGTGAGTCCAGAACAAGAGGACCGGAAGGAAAATGGAGACTTTCAGAATGCGTATGATTTGAAGCATTTGCCAAGCATTCCAAAGCACAAGCATAGACCCAGGTAACTGCCAAATGCCCCTGACATATTGAAACTTGGTAAACGGCCTTCAAAGTGGAATTTCCCCATTCTGTCAACCACCTGCATCTCCGCTGTAAACAAAGAAATGGTGTGCATGCATGCATGTGTTCTGGAACTTCCCCACCCCTCCACAGGCCCAACAGACACCACCTGCCCTGTGGGAAGGAAGAGGAAAGAGAGGAAGACCAGCAGAGGCAGCACCAGGGGCTGCTCCATTCAACTTTCCCCTCTCCCACTGACAGAAGGTCATCTGCCTTCTGTGGGACTGGTTGTTTTGTTTTGTTTTGTTTTGTGAGCGTACGAGTCTTGGTGTAGCTGTTGTGTTTCATCAATGTCGTTGGCTGCTTTGAGGACTCAAGTTTAAAAGCAGAATATAAAGCTACTAAATAAATAAATGTCCTGTCCCACCCCCCGATACAACAGCACCAGCAAGAGCCAATGAAGTCTTATTGCGGGTGTACTGGTGGGAGCACTGATTTGGCTCTACTGATCTGCCAACTTCTCAATTATCTCCCTCTTCTCCCCACAAGAAAGTGGCAGTGCTCAACTGCCAGGGGGCTATGTTTGTAGTGCCTCCCTCTGCTACCTCATCCAGTACATTTCAACTTACAGCAGCGGTAGCCCAAATGGTGCCCTTCAGATGTTGTGGACTACAATTCCCATCAGCCCCAGCCAGCATGGCCAATGGTCAGGGAAAGTGGGAGCTGGAAGGCATACCACATTGGTCTTACAGTCTTTTTCAGGGGAAAGAAAACATTATTCCTTTCAAGTTCACTGAAACATGTTGATTAGCTAGCATTTTGTAACCACAGATGCAACCATTTGATATGCATGAAAACGGAACAATTCTAAGTGACTTATATCTTAGCTTCTTGTTTCTCTTTCTCCATTGAGGGTTTCATCCCTGCACAGAACTCCAAATGAGAGCCTGTTTTCTTACACGCAAAAGATCACAGAAGGCATGGAGGCAGGTGGGTAGCACTGCTTGAGACCCACAGGCTGCTGGAAGTGGCCTGTCATCTCCACAGAAGCAGCTCCAGTTTCACCAATCTGTCTCTCTCTCCCCACCCTCAGATGTAACCCTGGAGTGCTTGGGTTTCCAATGGGAACTTCATCGCATGTACTTCTTCAAATCTCAGGTCCTCTCACAGCTTCTTGCTGCGGCTGTTCAGAAATGTGACTTACAAATAACAGAAAGCAAGCCCCAAGTCGAGAAAGGTACTGGAAGCCATTCCAGAGATGTGTTTATTCAGCCATTCGATCGATCGAGCCAGACATATAAGTCACATTTTGTGTGTGTGTGTGTTTGTTTAAAGTATTTTTAGGCCACTTTTCTGGGCGAATGCCTGTCCAAAGTAGCTTCCAATCAAAAACAACAAACGATAAAAAGACCATGACTACAAAAATTTAAAACTGAAAACTACCACTCAGCAGCACTCCCCCTCCCTTTTTTTGTTAGAAAAACTGAGGTGGAAAGAACATAATTATGCTTATTGTGCCTTTCATGACATAAATCCCATACTAGTCTTCCTTCATTTCTTATGCTTTTGGCAGAAACCAGATGTTATAAGCAGCGTCTCTTGAATAGTCGCAAAAGCAAAGAAATCCTCAAACAGAAGAAAACGATGCCTAGAGTCACAATTGCATTGGAGGTTAATGATCCAGACGTCACTCGAGTTGGTAATCTGTTTTTACTTTCGATATGGACACTAGCTACTGATAAAAACAATATAAGTTGGCCATTTTCGGTAGGTGTTAAGATTTTGCCCTGAAAGGCTACGTGAGGAGCTGAGGAAATAGGTGAGGAGTCTCATTAGGGCACCTGCCCTGCCAGAAGTGGCTCCAGATGCCTTTTGCTGACTGAGAAGGAGGACAAGATGGCGCCCTGCTCCTTCCCACATTGGCTCTACTGAAAGCTTGAAGATTGGTGACAGAACAACATCCTCCACCATGCTGGAAAGTAGCAGGTTACTTTAGGGGGTGGGGAAGGTCACAGCTCTGTGGTCCAACAGAGGGGAAAGGACAGAGGGCTCACGAGATATGGCTGGCCACTTCTGCCAATACCTAAACTTGTTTGGTATTACACTGCTGTTTACAGTTATATACATTGAACAGCTTGCCTGTTATAGGGAGAGGGGGCAGACCCACAGGTAATGCTAAGTCCATAGCACAGTATTGCCATTTCACTGTATGGGAATTCAGATCAGGGGACAAGAGGGAACCATTGCCCTGCACTTTTAAGGCTTGATGAATTTACTGGTGTCTTTATTTGCATCTCCTGTTGATGTGAATGAAGCCTTTGCTGTTGCAATCAAGAATTTATACAACTCTGAACTCGAAGTGAATGAAGAAGATGTTCTGGGAGTCCTGGCTACTGCAGAGGTATTACAGTTCCCTAGCCTGTTCCAGAAGTAAGTAGACATTGGCGCACCATTGGCTTTAGATGTGGGGACTGGATTGTATAACAGTACAAAACACTGGCCTCACTGCCTCATGACTTGGTTCTGTGAAATGTCGGTTTTTGTCAAGCATCTGGTGTTGTGCATCTGGAAGTCATGTACAAAGAAACATTTGCGCAGCTCAGCTGTAGGTCTGCCTACCAACTGTTTGCTTAGGCATTTGCTGCTCTGCAGAGCATTGTGGCACTAGTTACATCGCACAAATAAATCAGTCGAGCAGGATCTCTGGCCATTATTAGTGACTCGGGTGATGTAACAGTGTTTTGCACCTCTCTGTAGCCCAAGTTCAAAGCCAACGTTATAGCATTTCTTCTTGGCAGAATTTTCTGTGTCTCTTGGCATGACCATCCTAAATTAGGCATTATTAGAGTGAGAGAATGGTAGAAAAATGTCCTCCTGTCACCCGGCAAAAGCACAAGTTGACGCCCTTAGCCTGCCAAGAGATGTGGAATGAATCATCTGGGTTGTTGTTTTACTGGAAGAGTCTCCTATATTTTTAAAACTGCCTTTTTAAAAAAAGAGTTCTGACTGAGCTTGACATGCAAGTCTTGGCAAAGACCATTTTATCTCAGTAGCTGATGAAATCAACATATTTTTAGGACACAGTCATATTTCTTTTTCATACCCATATAGACATATCCACATAATTTGAGCATAGAATTTTCTTACAATACCCAAACGCATAGCAGACAGGCAAACAAATTTCCAAAATGCTTAGCAGAGTAGCTGGAAGTAAGGAGTGTTGCCTAGGAATTACAAGATCATATAATGAATTTCACAGAATGGTTTTTAATTCTGTTTCTTTTTTTGTGTGTGTTTTTATTTATTTGCAAGTCATGTTGGTACCAACCCTCAGATTGTTTTAAATATAGGTCACATCCATTTTGGCCTTTTGGGGACAAACATTGCTCTTCATCAAGGGCATTGCCATATAAATAATTAAATTGTTTGGTGATTGGCCATATAAATATTTATTTTAAGATGGTCCTTTCCTACTGCACTACTGTTGGAAAAGATGCTGCTGTTTGAACTGGGTTGGGTTGGGTTGGGGGGCAGAACCCAGGTGTGGTAGCAATGATATTACTGAAGCTTTGCCCAAGAGATTGGTGAATTGCTCTCCTGCTTCTTTTTCTCGATTTCTTCTCCCCTTATGCTCACAACTCTCATTAATAGCCTTTTCTCTCTTCCTGCCTCCCAAGGTGTGTGCAGGTTATGAGAAGAAGCATTTGCCCAGCCAGTGTCTGCAGCTATTATTCTGCAGGCTGCAAGGTGAGCTGTAAACCTGATGGATTTGCATTTAGCTGAGCCTGGTGAATGTTCATGGACCTACTTGTTGCTAACATTTGCACCTCTGACATTTTCTAGAGCCCTCTGTGCATGCTTGGCATTTCTCTGTAGCAACTGGGCTTCTGTTTTCTTGATCTCATTCCAACACCCTCTGATTGCCTCTGGGGGCGGGGCGGTAGCCAGACAACTTGCTTCTATGCATGCATTGAACACATGAATGGAGGTTTGATAGGACACTATCTGCCACACCCATTCGCTTCGACCTCTTACCAAGCGCACTGAGAGCCCCATGTTCAGTGTTCATGTAAAGGGAGGCTACATGTTTGCACTGACTGTGTAGCCACTGGGGACACAATCTCTCTCTCCTCCCTCCCAGGTGCGTGGGCTGTGGGTGTCTGAACACCCCATTAGCGGCACAGGAAGGAAGTTCTTGAAGAAATATGGCCTGTCTCCAAGACAGAAGATGATAATCTTCTGCAGAACAGTGACAGAGGAACACAACTGGGTTTGCCATTGAGTGCAGACTCAGCAGGAAAATAAGAATTTAGGATGAGACTGCTGGATCAGGCCAAAGCTCACCCAATCCAGCAATCTGTTCTTCTCACAGTGGTCACACAGATCCCTAGGGAAGCCTCCAAGCAGAACTGCATTGTAACAGCACTCTCCGCACTTGAGATTCCCAGCAAATGGCATTGCTTCTGACAGCAGCAAATCTGCACAATATGTGAATTAATCGTATTCCCACTATACATTTTAGGTGTGCACTTAAAATCCAATATTTTTAGTACTTTTAGTTTCATTCTGCATATGATGTCTCCATTTCCAGTTTCCACCACAAGATGGTCCCAGAGTTCAGAATTTCTTTGACACTTTTCTCCCCTCCCTTGAAATCAGTATCAGCAGCCCACCTTGATCACTGAATGTGAAAGATGGATAGAGGTGAACCTTGTCGCACAGCTTGGCTCTCAGATTCACCTGCGGCAGCTGCCCCTGGAACTACTGCAGAAAGTGATCAGATCTTCAAGGTCAGAGGGACGTGCAGTACTTTGTTCTATAAAAGGATGTTTTGAGGAGGCAAATCAGGACGAAGGCTTAATAAACAGGTCTTTGAAGGGTTCTGCTGTCTAGGAAGCTACAGGAAGTGGGATCACAAGTCAGTTGGGTTCTTTTCATTGATGAAAATGGAGAACAGGAGTTCTGAGGAGGGCAAATGGATACAATGCTTTCATAGCAATTCAGTATATATCGGGAATAGATATGGCCCTGCCAATATATATTCTGCAGCACTGCCTTCTGCCAGATACTATATACATCATAGGCATTAGTGTTTTGGGGCTTTATGTATTACTGTTCATATACTTATATTCCTCCCTTTCAGATTAAAAAAAATCTGTGTGGCTTTCACATTAAAATAATATAATAATATGCACACATTACAACAAGAGCTATAAAACAGGAGATAAAGCAGCATAAAACTCCCCCCCAAAAAAAAAAATTTCCAGGAGAAGTCAAAAGGTCCCCATTCAGCAGTGAATATATAGCAGCCCATTTATAAAACTGAACCTCCCTGAATAGGTCATTTGATAGGCTAAGTGCCACTGTGGATAAGCCTCTCTCTGTGTGCTGGCTCTGGATGAGGAATTTGAACTCCCAGTTCAGGAACTCCCATCCAATAGCTTTAATGGATAAAACAGGTTGGGACATAGGCAAGGCACAGGTTACAAGGTGCAGCAGGTACACAAGAGGTATAAGCACGTGGCTAAGTGCAAGCTAAGACATTGATCCAACATGTGACGGGCTCCCTGCACCTTCTTTTTGAAGAGTAGGGCAGGCGCAACTCATAGTGCAACAAGTGGTTGGCATCTTGGGACTGGGCAAGTATATGGGCACTCATTTGAGTGGGCTGGGTCTGTGAGGTTTGTTCATGTTGGTGTTGGCGTCTCTCTTGTCTTTGGACAGTGGTGCTGGCACTGGCTGGGCTTCCAATTTACTCTCGGTCACCTCCACAGAAAGGGGAGGAAAGGGTTAAACCTCCCATCCACATAAACAGCTGCTGATAGATATAATTGGTTAATGTTTTTGAGTGTCCACCATCCAGTCATTTCTTAAGAGGTCTATAAACAGTCATTCGCCTAATCCACCCAAGCAATAAGTTGGAGAGGCCCAGGTGCTAAGCTACCGTATTTTTCGCTCTATAACACGCACCTGACCATAACACGCACATCATTTTTAGAGGAGGAAAACAAGGGAAAAAACATTCTGAATGAAACAGTGGATGTATCATTTTTGTGCTTCATGCTGTGGCCACAGACATGTGATCTGATGGTGAATTTGGGCTGACCCAATGCAAAGATCCTGAGGATCCATGTGGATCCATGCTTTGTAATCATGTTTTTGCACCATTGCAGCCCCAGACAACAGTGGGTGCGTGATTTGGGGGGGGGCAGGCTGTAGCCATGGACATGCTATGTTCTCTGGTGGTGAATTTGGGGGTGACCTAATGCAAAGATCCTGAGGATCCATGTGGATCCATGCTTTTTAGCCACATTTTTGCACCATTGCAGCCCCAAGCAACAGTGGGTGCATGATATTGGGGGGGCAGGCTGTAGCCATGGACATGTTATGTGCTCTGATGGTGAATTTTGGGGTGACCCAATGCAAAGATCCATGTGGATCCATGCTTTTTAACCACATTTTTGCACCATTGCAGCCCCAGGCAACAGTGGGTGCATGATTTTTGGGGGGCAGGCTGTAGCCATGGACATGCTATGTGCTCTGATGGTGAATTTGGGGTGACCCAGTGCAAAAATCCTGAGGATCCATGTGGATCCATGCTTTTTAACCACATTTTAAGTGGGGAGGGAAGGAAAAACACAGAAGGGCTAAGAATGCAGGAGTGGGTTATAACGGGAGGGAGGAAAGGAAGGCAAAAGTTTCCCCCACGCACCTACCCAAGCCAGCCAGCTCTCTCTCTCTCTCTCTCTCTCTCTCTCTCTCTCTGTGTGTGTGTGTGTGTCTCCCACCTGCATGTTTTCAGCAGCACCGGAGCACAGAGAGGAAGGAACGGCACTCTGCTTTCCCCTCTTCTTGCCTGGAGGGGAGGGGCTTTCCCTGCTCTTTGTTCCGTTTCAGCAAACACAGCAACGAAACAGAGGGGGTGGGCAGTAAGACCCTGAGGCAGAATGCAGGAAAGCAGAAACTTCCTCTTTCCAGGTTTCCCTTCTCTGTGAAGCACGGTTTGATTTTTGCCCGATTTTTCGGCTCCACACACATTCGCTCCATAACACGCACAGACATTTCCCCTTCCTTTTTAGGAGAAAAAATCTGCGTGTTATAGAAAGAAAAATACGGTATGTGCTTTTCAAAATCACAGATTTGATGGATGCTATTTCCTCACTCATTTTGGTAAGCAGGAATGATCAGGTGCAACCTTTGTTTGGAGAAGGAACTTTTAGTACAGAGGGAACATGCCCATCAGATGAAGGCTATTGACTCTTGTGAGCAAAGGATTTAGCAGACATGACGGTTGGTTTTCTTTGGATTCTGCCACTTCACAAGTTGTTTTTAAAATGAAACCTTATATTGACTTGACCAGAAGTTCTCTGTTTTATGGCCACTGTAATTGCTTTCTTATGAAACTCACTGTCCTAGCGGATGTGTTATGAAGCAGCAACCTAATTCCGGGGAAAGTCTTACTTAACTTGAGCAAAACAGATTGTTTTTACGCCTATGACATGTCACACTGGGAATTTACGTCTGTGACATGTCACATTGGGAGTAAGAGCCTGCCATGTGAATTAGATTTTCTGTGTGTGACCTAGCTTTGCTAGTGCGTTAACATTTTCTCACGTGGATTCAGCAGGTTTCCTCTGATTTGCATAATGATTTCAGGTATCATTTGAATCTGCTTTAGATCTTTGGCTCACCTCTGTCCACTGTCTAGTCCTGGCTGGCAGTGGCTGCCCAGTGCAAGGTTTTTCCCCTAATGCTCATTGATGCAGTGAAGGAGGCACAATTTTCACCGATAGTGGGGGAGGCTTAAATATTTTGTCTTCGCATGTTGCATTCCTGAGAACAATTGTCCCTCTTCACCTTCTGTTTTTTTTTGTTTTGTTTTTTTTAAGCACACAATGTGTTTGCTAATCCCATAATTATTAAGGCCCAGAGATTTTGTCAAAAGTGGCAATGGGGGCTTTTTGCATGCAAAGCACTGAGCTTCTGAAATGAAGGATGTGCATTTGTCAAAACAACTACATTTGACAATGTTTCAGATGTGGCAACACTGTGCCTGCCCTTGTTCTATTCTAGTGATGGAGGTCTGGAGCTAGATAGGAGTCAAACAGTGCATATTAGCAAATACACGCCCCCCCCCAAAAAAAATAAGATGTAGGGTCAGCAAAGAACGCTTGATCATCATGACAATTCAGTTGCAGTGAGCACAGATGCCAGTTCCTGTTCTACAGGGAAGGCTATCACAGCAACATAGGAACTCAGTAAGAACGTAGCAGCCTCATACTAAGTCAAATCATTGGTCCATCCAGCGCAGTATTGTCTACAATGATTGGCAGCAACTCCCAAGGGTTTCAAAGAGGGAGCGTCTCCCAGCACAACCTGGGGATTCTGGGGTCCTGGGACCCTTTGCCACCAGTATAGATGTACATCCACTAGGGATGGAGGAGATATTCAGTACACATTTAAAGTCAAATCTATCAAATATAATAATAATAATAATAATAATAATAATAATAATAATAATAATGTGATGAAACATCAAACATTTAAAACTTCCCTAAACAGGGCTGCCTTCAGGTGTCTTCTAAATGTCTTCTAAAATTTGCACTTTCCAGAACAATACGTGAACAGGTACATGCACTTATTCAAATTTCATGAAGTTCTCCAAGCAAACAATGATTACAAAAATGCATATATCAGTGGGAAAGTGTGTGTGGAAATGAAGATACGAGTGAAAATACATACAAAAATGCAGTATCTTAGGAAGGATTGCTTTCAAAAAATGTACACATTACTCAAAACTGCGTATTAAAATGTGTTTATTAGGAGAAATTCACACTAAGATGCTGATGAATTTTCAAGAGGTTTTTTTTAAGGCAAATTGCTGCAAAATGTGGAACATTGATGACAAATGAGTAACAGAGAGAACCAGAACTGACAGACCTTTCCAGCCCTAGATCCCACTAGGTCCCACGGTCAAGGCCATTCTCCTAGTTCCCACTTGATCACACAGCTATGGGGACATTAAATGTCTGTGGTTGAGCATTGGAGAAGATCTGTTCCTTGTTCCTGAAGGTAATCAAAATCAGATATCTGAGAGCTGTGCTATATCAAAACTGAGAGTTGATGAAGGGGTGAGAAATAAATTATTGCTGCTTTCCCACCACCATCCATTTTAGATTCTTGCTTCCGCTAAAACACTTGGTGGCTCCCAGGGGCAGCTATAAGCTCCTTGTTTTGCAGATTTATTTATAGTGTTTGGACAGAATGTCTGCTTTTTGCAAAGATCCCTTTACCAATGACTTTTAAAGACTGCCTGCTTTTACTTCCAAAATGTTGCTGAAAGCTAGACACATTTTCCATGCTTCTTGTCTTTAAATAGACTCTTGTCTTATCTGAGCAGTTCATTAACTTTGCCCTTCTCGGAAAGCAATTAGCTTCCTCCCACAAAAGTTTTTAAGAGCTGTCCTTAAGTTTCCTCGCTGCCATGTGACTTTCTCAAAAGCTTCTGTCTACTTAAGTAAGATTCTGCTGAACATCTTCTAGCTCCTAATCTGTAGATGGATGAAGCCAGGAAAATGGGTTTTCACTATGTTAGCTCAAAAACCAAGTAGTTTGCAAGTCAGAGGTCCAAACTGAATAGGCTGAACATCAGATAGGCCACTGGAGAGGTAAAGGCAACACTGGGCTAAAATACAAGGTCAGGAACACAGGAACCCAAGAAAGCAGGTGCATCATTGCATGAAACAGGAATAAACCAATAGCAAAAGTTCAGGAAACCCCAAGGGCCTGAGAAAAAACAGTGCCTCTGCAGTGACAGTGACAGTGACAGGACACACACTGTCTTTGTTTCAGATGATATCTCATTCTGCAAGGGCATCTTTAATATTAATATTGTACTGATGTTTCACAATTTAACTTTGAATGTAGTCAAGATTTGCTTGGGACTTTTGACTTTGCTACATCTTGTCCCGGCCCCAACAGAAATCTGAAATGTACCCATGGAAAACTGAGCATTTGTGTCTTTCAATACTACTGAAATGGTTGTTTTAGCCATTTTGGGGACTTGTAACTTACATGTCATGTCAAGTGTTCTGTGTGGAACTGCAGTTTAAAAATATGCCTGATGACATGCTGATCAATGCGCTAAAGTAAATTAAACTAACTTGAAGCGGTTGTATCCAGTTCTTAAAAATAAGCAAAACAGGAAAATATGGTTATCTGAGGAAAATAACTTACACTTAACATCTACACTTAAAAATAATGATGTAACTATTTGTTTAGACAAATAGAGACACCATACAAACTGGTAGTTCATAAAGATTTTGTTTTGCCTTGCAGGTTATTTACTTTCAATGAATTTCATCTCCTGCGAACTGCACTATGCTGGGTCTTCCTACAACAGAACCCCAAAATTCAGATAATTCCATCTTACGATACCGTCCTCACATATTTTAGCAGGTAATGAAATGTATTTTAAAAATCCCTACTCTACACACCTTCGCATATCAACTGTACATATTTTAAAATTTCTATAAAGTGTAAAAGCAAAATCGCTCACGGAGCAGAAAGTCTTCAGCTGCTGACACTGTCCTCCAATATGGTAAAGAAACAGCATTAAACACACACACATGAGGGGATAAACCCCAAAATATAGAAATACAAATCTTCAGCACTAGAGAGTTTGAGGGCCACTCTCAACAGACAGTATTTTGCAGGAGGGATTCAAGCATGTACCAAAAGTTTAGGTTTGCATAATTAGGCTGTGTAGGTAACAATCTATTTGTAGCACGGAAATATAGTTTTGTTCAATCTGGAATCATCTATGCTCATGTTCATCATGCTGCTTTCATTCTAGATTAATTCTAGATGCTGCCATCCACAAGGGTTGGTGTGTTTTCTGGGATACATATTTGAAAATCCTCCCCTTGGTGAGATTACCCACCTTCCCATCACTAAGCGTACCTCAGGTGAATGAAGAAGGAAGTGGTGATTGCATCATAGTATACACCCACCCACAATTTCATTGGACAGGTGTGGATACACACATTACCCTGCTGCCTACCTCTATCTTCAAATACACCAAGATAATGCAGAATCAATCTGCAATGAGCTTTTATTATTTTGTATGAAACCAGTTTCCCAAGAAGTGCTTTTCAGGGGCAAAAAGTAAACAATAGCCCTAAACTGTGTGTGGCTTACCTAGAAAAAAAACCCAAGAGCTTAGTCTCCTTTGATTTTAGAATAAAATGTTCTATGTGCACACCCTTAGAGTGGATGAAAACACTCTGTTGCCCTAGCCTAACAAATCCACTTAAAAAGATTTCCTCTGGTTAGGAAAGTGGTGAGGAAATGCACTGAAAAGTGTGGCATGAACAGTAGTTAACAGGAAGACATATACACAAACAATTCAGAACAAATGCTCAACAAAGACCAAATACAATCTGACCTCCACATACACTTTGTCCAGGTGAATGAGGATGAATGCTCAATAAATAGGCCATCTGGAAAAACCCAGAGTGTGCCTGCAGCTGATGACACTAAGCACTTCTAGGCGCCACTGTTTTTGGGTGGGATTCAATCACATATTTTGGAAATTGATTTGAGGGTGCAGAAGGCAGTTTTGGAGAAGAAAGAGGGGAGGGAGTCAGTCAGGAGAACTAATACACCGGCCGAGGTAGGCCCCACATTCACCTTTTAGACTGAAATAATAAGCAGCAAATGGATTTCAAGCCTCTCACATGAAAATGCTTTTCATTATCTTCGTTCTTCCCGCTGTCCTCAAACAGATCTTCTTGACATTGCTGTTGTTTGTTGTTGTTGTTACTATTCCCATAAGACATTCTTTCCTATGAGTCATGTATCAGTATAAAGAAAATACTGTTTGGCTCAAAATGGAGCTCCCCGCTTGGAATCAACCTCTCTTCTCTCTCTCTCTCTCTCTCTCTCTCTCTCTCTCTCTCTCTCTCTCTCTCTCATTGCACCAGGAGATAGGAAATGAGTTGTGGGTGAATCAGTATTTACTAGTTTTACCCAAGAAGTACTTTTTATATGAAAACCTAGTGGAAAATGAGAAATTTTACGATGCACACATGTGCAAGCTGAGTGTGATGCCAGATTGCAACTACGCAGTTCACATTTAAAGTAACATGCATCGCTTTGCAACATCCTCTGTGCTGAAGCATTCTGTTTTCCCAATGATTTTGCAGTCAGGAGTTGCAGAGTTAACTAGCTACACCCCCAGTTTGCACTAAATCTGTTTTAACACTCCCACTTAAATTCCCTTCAGTTTAAAATGTTTTGTCATTTACACATCTGTATTTATTTAGTTGAAGATTCCTTTATGTAACCTGCTGCTATCTAGGGCATCTAGAAACAGAAAAGGAGCGTGCTGCATTTGTGCATTAAGCAATACGACACACTGGAACTTGTTGGTTATCCAGTTTCAGTGAGACCCCTTTAAACATGATGAATGGGAATCAAACCAAATAGGGTGTGTTGAAAAAGGGACAATTATTGAAATATACTTGGAGTCGAGTGTGGAGTTCATGCTCTTTATTCAGCTCATAGTAGTGAGGAGGAATGGAAGTTCCTCCAGAATGTCTGCTTTATATACATTATTTACACAATGGGCCCCATGTGATTGGCTAATTCCAGGATTCACCTGTAGGCCAATCAGGTTGCAGATTCACTTCCACCTGGAGCTGGATTGGGTGGCTCTTGTGGACCAATCAGACTGCTGCATTCTGAATCCTATTGTTCTAGGACCAATCAGACTGCTGCCTTTTCGATCATATTCAGCTCAGTACATAACAATTATAGTTCCCCAATCCTAAACATATTATTGGATCCTGTTGATTTCAGTGAGACTTACTTGCATCTGATGACTGCAGTTGAACACAAGAGTTATGCATGCTTTAGCACATTGGTTTCTCAGGCTGAAAGTGTGCTTATCTCTCTTTTGGATTTCAATCAATATATAGTAGGTCTGGAAAGCCCAATCCAGCAAGTTAGTGAGTGTGACCATTTTAAATCTTTTCTTTTTTTTTTAAGGGAGCAAATCCTACGATCAGCACAGTGGTGTTTATTTATTATAATTTAACAGGTGCAAATGTTCCAAGCACAGTTTTCAGTTTGCCCAAAAATAGTCTGCTAAAGAGGGTTGCTGAATCAAATCAAGGGGAATCCCTTGAGCTGGCACGTGGCTTTCCAGAAAAGAACAACAAAAGAAGCAGATGCACAAAGCTTAGCATTGTTCGGCAGCTGCACCAGAAATGAGGTAGCTTTGAGCTAGTTTAAAGCCACTCCTCATACAGTTTACCCATGCAGCTGTAGGAGAATCTCTACATGGCTGCCAATTCCCAGTTGTTGGCCATTGTCCAAATAAACATACAGCTAATTCCATCAGCCAAAGGGAGCTTAAGGTTTGGGTTTCTCCAAACAGTTCATAATTGTATAAAACTGTTTATTTGTTTGTTGTATTTATACGTTCCTCTACGAAGCTCAAGGTGGTGTACTTGGTTAGCCGCCTCCTCAATTTATCCTCGCAACAACCCTATGGGGGTAGGTTAGGCTGAGAGATAGTGACTGGCCCAAGGTCAGCTGGTGAGCTTCGTGACTGAACAGTGGCATAGCGTGGGGGGTACAGGGGGGGCCGGCTGCACCGGGCGCAACATCTGGGGGGGTGCACTTGCATTCGAGTGCTAAAATCCACGGGTTAGGGGGCGCAAATTACTTGCCTTGCCCCGGGTGCTGACAACCCACGCTACACCACTGTGACTGAATGGGACTTTGATACCTGCCCCCCCCCCACAAAAGTCCTATTCTGACACTAACCACTCAGCTCCAACCATATGAGTTTTAAGCAGCTTTCTGTGGCTGTGCTCCTCCCTTCATGTAACGGGAGTGATTTCTGCTTACTCCCCACCACACACACAAACACGCAATCTATAGACACTCATGCCATAACCCATTCCCAAATATTCCCCAATTCCTAGGGATAAATTTCAGGGGGGAGAGGTAGGGTTCTGCAGAGGTTAAGGGAAGCTTGCTTTGTGAATGTGAACTTGGTTCAGTCACAGATGGTAAGTGAGGTGCCAAAGAAATGTACTTAATATTGTTTAAATATTTTACCCTGTTACTTGCTGGGAGCAGTCTGTTACCTGAAGAGTGGGATGGAAATTCCTGAAATAAACTGAAATAACACTATAAAGCTGTATTTCAGTGCTCAAGCATTCCTTAACTTTTTGAGTGTTTGAACAAACTTTTGGACACTGCAAGATAATGGAGAATAGAGGCACAGCGGTATTCTAGAAGGCAAATAAGTCTTTTAAAATATGCTTAGTTCAAATAGTTCATATAAAAATATGCTTAGTTCAAATATGCTTACTCAAGAGAGTGCCTTCCAATAATTAGAATGTGAATATCCCTGTGTGTTTAAGTAGTGCATCCAGCTCAAATATAATGTGCAGAGAAAACAGCTGTTTTCTGTGTAAAGTCGCTGAAAGTGATCTATTGTGTAAAGCAGAGGAAAAAACCACTTTGCAGTTCCTTTCTGCCTTTTGAAGTGAACTGCAGCAACAGGCATCTGATTCTTCTCTGACCTTTCAAAGGCAGGGTGTGGGTTGCTTCGATTTCAGAGAACTTTTTACTTCCGGTTGCCTTGCATCTATAAAAATAAAGTATTCAAAGTATCTAGGGAGAGCAACACTGAAAAAGAAGCCAGGAGTGGAGGTGGGGCTTGAGGACTCGTTTCATTCAGAGCTTCCTTAATGAATGACTGTGATTTAGAGCTGGGTCTATTGTGGCATACCTTTGTTCTTCGGCAAAGAAATACCCATGAAAAGAAGTATACAGTAGTGAGAAAAATGTCCAGCAAAGATCCATAAACAGGAATGGGCAGAGATTTAGGCAGGATCCAAACTGTGGAACTAGTTCAATGGGCTCAAAGGGCCTTTAGGATGCAAACCTGTGCAGAATTACATGGGAGTAAGTCCTATCAAACTCAGTTTTGAGTAGACATGCTTGTGATACAGCATAGGGGGATTAGCTGTTCAAAGACAAAACTCAAAAATTTCAAGAAGTAGGACACGCCACCTTGTGAGCCAAATTTTCCAGCTTCAGGATTCCCACCCCTCCCCTTTGTAATCTGCATGTGGATTTGGGGATGGTTTTTTTGGGGGGGAGGGGCAGGGCAATTTCCCTCTGCCACCAAGGGTTATTATGTGTCTTCCCCAGTAGAATAAGAAAAAGCATAATGACAGAAACATTATAATTGACACTTCCCTGGGGAGATGAAGGTGGATTTTTGGGAATGGTTAATCTGGGCACTTTTAAAAACAAGGCAGCCTGGACCAGTTTGTGTAAATCAACACAAAGTAAAACAGAAAACTAGCAATGACACTGGCTTGCTTCAATCATTTGGAAAAATTTGGATTGTTTATCAAATATTACCTGAGGACTCCACTTAGATCAGTGAGCCCTTTTGTTTAGTCTACCAGCTCTGTGCTCCTGGCTTCCTCCTCCCTGGCAAGGATTTGGCCACACACAGCTCCTATTTCCTATTAATCATTATATAACCTAAATGGTTGGTTAGATATTTCCTGCTGTTAATAACGCAGTCAACCTTTGAATCAACCTCTAAGAAACCTTTCATATAACCTTTCAGAGGGTTGGGTTTTTTAGTGAATTATTCTTTGTATGTCACTCTCATATAAAACTTTGAGGTGCAAAACCCCCACCCCCACCCCCAATTGTAGAATCATATGCTTGAATGGTGGCTACATTTGGATGTAATAATAAACTATGGTTTATCATTAAATGAGCACATCTAGGTGAACTTTGAGCTTGCACACCTCCCCTCTATTTCACGGTGTGTAATCAGACACATTTCCTTCCATTTCTAACTAACCACAGTTTATTGTTGTGTCTGAACCAGGACAAACCATGATTTACTGAACCAAGCCAACCTCAAAGATTGGTTTATGAAGCTGGCTTATTTCATTAGACCATACTTACAATTGCCCACTGTACCTCAGAGTGAATGTAATGCTAAACTGTGGCTAGCTGAAAACAGAATAAAAACTTCTGAACTCTTTGCAGACTCAATGGAAAAGAGGGCAGGGGGAGGAAAAATGACTAAAGCCAGTATGTTTGTGTCTGTGGTGAGGGTGGGGGAGAAGACAAGGTAGAGTGAGTCCTGATTAAGAATAACATCAAGGTAGATGGTTGGAGAACCTACCTGGGGAAACGATTGATTGATTGATTGATTGATTGATTGATTACTTAATTTCCATACCACTTAATATATTAAAAATATCTCTAAGCAGTGTACAAAACAGCTGAAGCAACAACAGGCACTTAAAACAAAATATTACAAAAATACACAGTTACATATAAAAATGGTACGTTAATACAGAGTTAATTCTTACTGTTGCATTACCATTGGTATCTTTCATACTAGGAAATCAGTTTTGTCTTGGGCAAAGCCTGAAATAAATGCATGTAGAATCTCACTTGCCTTGCATATGAGAATCACATGCATAACTCATTGCAGTGACACATTCTGGCATTTCAGCATGTGCACAGAAACCTCACATAATAATCTATTTGCACTTGTAATGTTTGCCGATGCTTTCCATGTAGAAAATGAATAATAGCTGTAGCAATACTAAGCTTGGATAGGAAATCATGCTGGGTTTAAACAAAGTTTTCTGCTCTATTGTTTTGTTTTTAGCTTACCCAAGATATGTGCCTTCCTGGAAAGGGAAGTAGGACAGCGATACATAGCTATTTTTCAGTCCCTCCGTTTACACGGCATCACTTCAAGTAAGTTTACTTTTTCTTTAGAACCTAAACATACTGTCGCAATCAGTTTTTCAAATCAAAATGCACTCCCAAATTTTTTGTGCCCCACTCCATAGGTCTGCTCTGCCCTCTTTAATATAAAATTACATATGCATATGGCACTTTGCAAATAACAGGTTTCAGAAGTCTCTACCCCAAGAGGCTTATAATCTTAAAATAGAGAGATAGGAAGGAGCAGAGGAAGGAACTGGAAGCAGGAGTTTACAGGGGAAGAGCATGTGATTACTTCCATTACACATACTTGGGCTTAGTTGCAATAAGACGGTTTAAATACTTGGAGGAAATGCACAAGGAATGTATGTGTGTGTGCGTGCATGCGTGCGTGCGTGCACGCATATAACACAGAGACACAAAACTACTAGTATATGCATGTATATAACTGCAAATAGAGAGTCATTTCTAACTAAGGTCTGCTTAGAGTAGACCTACTGAAATTAATTAAACTAAATTAGCCATGCACATTGGGTCTACTCTGCGTAGATGTAGCATTGGAGACCACTCATGTATCCAAAACATTCCACGCATATTTTCTTTATGTGTTTCCTCCATTCGTTTCGGCAAAATCTATTGCAGCTATCTCTTTTTTGAAACAAATTCAATATTCCATGAAACTAGAAATCGGGTCCTCCCTTAAAGACGATATGTACTGCAGTGAGACCTGGAAAACCAACACCCTGTGTTGTGGGTTGGTACGATTGGACAGCCACAACACCCAGTTGGTAGGTCCCTCGAAGCTGGGTACAATCTGGCCAATGGGACGCAGTCCAAACGGTTCAAGGGACCTATTTATGCCCATGCATGTGACCCAGAGCTTCCTCTTTCAGTGTGTGCATTCGGAACACTCGCCCACCTCTCTCTTCTTTTAGGACCTTGTTATGCCACCCCTTGACCTTGTTATGCCATCGTGTGTCATCTGTCGTTGGGACAGGGGCACGGCCGGAATTTTCCCCACATGGCTGATTGGCTGTTGCCATTTGGGTTTCGCCTGCCGCGTAGCAATTCGTCACAACTTATAAGGTTGCGGATAGGCTCTGGTTCAGGTGATAGGGATGGGAGAAGGTTCTCATCTGGAGAGTTTTGGAGAACTCAAAGGCTTGCCACATTTTTGTGACATGTTGGTTGGCCCTAATAAAAGCATTAGCCAAGTGCAGAAAACGGAAGTTTCTACTTTCTGTTGCAATGCCTCTCACTATTTAATGCTTATCCAGCACCAACTACGTGAAAGGCACTTTTTGTACATTTTGCGATGTGAGAGGGAAAGAAGAATGGAAGCTTATTGTCATGCGCCCTTTAAAAGAAACCACATTTAACAAGAAATCTTTTTGATTCACCCACTTTGTCAGTACATTTGTTTTGGAACAATAGCTGCTTTCAATAGCAAGCCCATGTTACATTGACTTCTTTCAGCCTGAATAGACTGTGATGACATCATGCAAAGCCATTTCTGGCCATGAAACTGAAATGCATACTTTGCTATACGCAAACAGCACTGCATTCTTCGGCAGCAGTAACAAAGACGAGAGCCCAGATTAATTTCTTCCTCATTGTGCTGTGAGCATCTCAAAAAGCAGGTTAATGTAAAACCCAGCCAAATGTTGTTAAACCTGATTCTTGGCATTTGTGTCTGGCCTGCAGAAGCACAGGGAAGGAGGAATGGCACCCCTGCAAACTGTGCAAATCCCAGTTGTTAAAACAATTGAGGATCTGTGCATGGTTGTCAAAAAGAAAACTTTATCTGACAGTTTTTAATTTTGGCAGAATGCTGAGCAGAAGCAGGAAGGGGCACTGTGCAGAACGTATAAAGGAGAGTCAACTTGGACAAAGTAGTGATTGAACTAAGTGAATGGTGCCATAGCTAGACAGGTGGGTGGGAGATTTATACCAGGGGTAGGATTCTTTTTTCTGTTGAGGGTTTGCATTCCCATGAGGCTGGTACATTGAAGGGGCACATGATGATATGGTCAGGGCCACCCCTTTCTCTGTCTTTCTGCAAACCGTTCTCTCCTGACGAATTCATCAGTTCTTCTCTCTGCTTTGACCTCACAGCTTCTTAACTGCTCATATTCTTCAACAAGGTGTGGCCTTAAAATCCCAGCTCACATGCCTGGGCTTCCCTTTTGCATTCTTGCTGCGTCTCCCCTTTCCAAAAACTCTTCCTGATTTTAGTGTTGTGCCTGCAAAGCCTTGCAAGTGCATCACCAATAATATCAGACTCAGCAGGTGCAGTGACATCTCTTTTCTGTTTTCTGATTACCAGAAATTTAATAATAATTCATTTTCCTTTCTTCTTCCCAAAGGCAGGTATCTGGAGGAACTCTGGGAAATTAACTTCCTTCCTCTGCCGTGGCTGACGAGGATCTTGTCTGATCATTACCATGCAGTGAGTTGGTATGCTTACTATACTGAGCAAATGGGGGGATTTCAGTTCTTTTTAGGTCTTTTTAACTTCACAGTTTTCTTCTCTGGTATATTTTCCTAATACCGTATTTTTTGCTCTATAAGATGCACTTTTCCCCTCCTAAAAAGTAAGGGGAAATGTGTGTGCGTCTTATGAAGTGAATGCAGGCTGCACAGCTATCTCAGAAGCCAGAACAGCAAGAGGGATCGCTGCTTTTGCTGCACAGTGATCCCTCTTGCTGTTCTGGCTTCTGGGATAGCTGCACGAAACCTCTTCAGGGCAGCGGGAGGAACGCTCCCCCTGCCCTGAAGAGGCTTTGTGTTGCTTTCTCTGAAGCCAGAACAGCAAGAGGCATCACTGCGCAGCGATCCATCTTGCTGTTCCGGCTTCTGGGATTCAGAATTTTTTTTTCTTGATTTCCTCCTCCATAAACTAGGTGCATCTTATGGTCTAGTGTGTCTTATATAGCGAAAAATACAGTATGTCTATGCCTATAAAAATCCAGGCCTGCTTTGAAGTGTGTAGAGGCTTGTCATTCAGGTCGGACACTGAAAACAGATACACAGTGGAGAAGTGTACATGGAAGCATGGATCTAATTTCTAACATTGTTTACGGAAAATAATGATGAATCAATAATGATGAAGCCATGACAGTTCACACCCTGGACATCGCTTGTTAAAATGCATGCATTAAAAGCATGATGTCCCGGGTGTGAACTGTCACTGCTTCCCCCAAAGAATCCTGGAACTAGTTTGTTGAGGGAAGCTGAGGGTTGTTCAGAGACTCCGTTCCCCTCAAACAGCTACAGTTCTCAGACTGCCACACTTAACAACTTGGCCACCACATTCTGTACTAGCTCCAACCTCCACACCATCTTCAAGGGCAGCTCCATGTAGGAAACATTGCAGTAGTACAGGCAGGAAGTCAACATAACATGGACAACTGAGTCCAGGCTGTCCCAGGCCAAGAAGGGTCATAGTTGATGAACCAGCCTAAGCTGGGCATTGGCATCCCTGGCCACAGAATCCGCTTGATACTCCAGTGTCTAGCTGGAATCCAGGAGCATTTCCTGACAACAAGCCTGTTCCTTCAGGGGGAGTACTACAACCCCTTCAAAACAGGTTGTATACCTAATTCCTAGACATGGGAACCAGCCATGTTAGGCTAAAGCACTGAATTGGCACCTGTGTTTTATTGAAAAAAATTGAACTCTTGAACTCTATATGAAGTTTTCTTTTCCTTTCAGCTGGAAAATGGTGGTGACATGGTATTTCAGAGAGACTTTAACACTCAGGCAGTGAGATTTGGTCTGGTACTTACACAGGTAGGTCACTATTAAAACGTGAAGAATTTCTACACAGGATGGAGGGCAGGAGACCGTCTGCTGACAAAACATTTCACATAACCTAACGTGACGATGGGAGGGATATGCATGAATATGAGAGAAAGAAAGAGAAAGGATTTAATATACAGTATATGCTAAAATTGGCTGAAAGATACTGTTGCTGCCAACTCTGAAATCACTGACTGAGATAACGTTTTAAACTGTTCTTATAACATTTTTACCATTTCCTCCAATTGTTGATATGTTTGCCATCCTGGGGTCTTTCAGGAGGAAGGGTGGTATATAAATTGAATAAATAAATAAATACAGACTGAACCTGGGGGGGATGGGAAGGCAAAATTGTGGCAAGAATTAGCGAGGTGAATTTTGTCCATACCTACAGAGTAACTCACAAGCAATGGGCAACTGTTCAGTCTTTTGCGATGTTCCCACGGTCCTTCCCCTTAGAGGTCACTAGGTCAGTTGCTCAGTTGAATCCAGACTTCTCTTAATGGCCCTCTCACAATACTTACAGATCTTTTTGCTGACATAACTTTGAAATTAACTGGGATAAAAATGCATTAAAAAAAAATCTCTTGGTTACTTCAGGAGCCAAGGTACCATTCAGAAATAATTTCCATTTATGGATTCTTCTTTGAGATAAAAGCAGTAAAACATGATGCTTCGGCCTACAGTTTTTACATGCAGGTAAGAAAAGCGTCTCTGTGGTTCTCTCTAACTTGGGCCACCATCAATCTTTAGGGAGATGAATAAAACATTGAACTAGGCCACACCCTGAAAACAATAAATTTCCACAAGGAAGATAGTGTCACTGGCATTTTTTGCTATAAGGAGGAGGGAAATAGTGTTAAGGCTGACTTGCAAAACTGGGCAGAAGTGCTCTTGTGCAACTCCCCATTAGGGTGACCAAGGAGTATAGGGATCCTACCCCTTTAATAGTCAGGTAGACTTGAGCAGTTCAGCAGGTGTAGCTAAGACAAAGGGTATGTATGTATTGCCATTCCAGCTCCATTGCACTCCCACCTCTGGTGTCTGAAGTCAAGTACACATGTCATTAGATTCAGCTCATATGTATCCTGCAGCTTCTTGAGAAATACTTCTGTTGGATGCTTTCTCCTCAAACCAACTTCCTTCTGACTTGAAAATGCAAGTCACAGATTGGTTGAGGTGTATACAGTTCAGACAGCCATTCCACATGTGCAGAATGACAGTTTCCTTGAACTGGAGTTCAGGGGGGTGTACAGTTGCAGGTAAACAAATCAGATAATATGAAGACACCATCACCTGCTCTCTAGTTGTGTACAGCAAATGCAACATGAAATGCACAAGGGAATGGGAGTGGCCACCTTGCTTGCCTGTGCAGCTACTAATGTGTACATACCCAAAGGAAAAACAATGGGAGCTAGGAAGACCAGTTAGGTAAAAAGAGATTGATCTACAGTGGTACCTCTGGTTACATACTTAATTCGTTCCGGAGGTCTGTTCTTAACCTGAAACTGCTCTTAACCTGAAGCACCACTTTAGCTAATGGGGCCTCCTGCTGCCACCGCGCCACCGGAGCACGATTTCTGTTCTCATCCTGAAGCAAAGTTCTTAACCCGAGGTAAAATTTATGGGTTAATGGAGTCTGTAACCTGAAGCGTATGTAACTTGAAGCGTATTTAACCCGAGGTACCGCTGTACCTTGAATTAGGATTTTATTGGTGGAGGTTTTTGAGTACCTTCAGCTCACAGATGCTGACAAATAACAATTTAACTCTGTGTCATTTCAGAGAGTCAAACATACAGATCCAATTATATCTTTTTTTACTGCCGAACGGAGTCCTGTCAGTTTAAAGGAGACACGTGAAATTAAGTATGAAATCAAAGCACAGTGTCAGATAGATGGGAAATGGGAAGAGTTCACTACAGAGAGACTTACTCAAAAGTTTGGAGTTAAGAAGCCCAGCTGTAAAAGCATGGTAAGTCAGGGAAGGGAGCACTTTGTACATTTGAAAAACAAAATTGTTACATTGACTTCTTAAATAGCATAGATAGAAACTTGAGTACTAACTCTTGCCTCTTTCTGAATGCAGGTTTTGAAAGCATGCATACCATCAGTTCCAATCTATGTGACCTTTTCTCTTCTTTTCCCAACATCGTAAGAGACAGCAAGCACTCTCTGGGCAGCTCTGCTGAAGGACTCATTTTGACACCTAGCATATGCGTAGGAGTGTTAATATCATACGTCTAAGGGCCTGCACTGGTCAGGCAGGTGATCACATTTCGCATAACAAGAGAATAAACTGCACCCTTCCCTCATGCTCAGCTCATTTAGACATTAATCCCTATTTGCATTGTACTCTTGTTTCCTGTGGCAAATGCTGCAAATAGATTGCAATTGCTTAGGTGTAGCTTCAAATTACCAATCTGGTGCCCACTAGCAAATGAAGGGCATGAACCGTTCATCCCACATGGATGCAAACAGCCGTGTGTGTGGCATTTTAGAGAGCTTTCTTTTTCCACTCTCCCCAGCTGGCCTTCAGCCAGGTGCACTACAGCACATCTAGTCATTATTGATTTCGGGAAGCCATTAATGTTGCTCACATAAAAGTGTCAGGTAACCCCACCTAGTCTAGCCCTCATCCCATTGCACAGGCTACTGTACAAATAAAAGCAAGAGCCACCTCCATACCAGGAAACTGGAGATCAAGCACCTCAAACAATCCTAGTTTATATTTAAATTATTCTGCCAGAATCACCAACATTGTCTAAATCCTGAGACATAATCTAAATGTATGGCCTTATAGCTTTGCACTTGCTCTATCTCAAATTGCTTGTAGAGCCCCACCAGGTAGGTGTTTTATTGTAATCTGCAATATGTTCTTGAAAACAGTAACAGTGCAATAGTGGTGGATGTATTCTGCTTTAGTTCTGTTATGCTTCTCCAGTTCTACCACATTTTCACTTTCCAGAGGACAAGAACAAGCCAGAACATTGGTGTGCTATAAAAAGTTTGAGGATATCACCAGCACGTTATGAGATGTGCACTGATTGGAAATAAAGCAGTGTGACTGCCTCAAAACTTTTGCAAGTACAAACAGTGTGGAAGGTAGGGTTGCATATAGCTGCCCCAATAGCATCAGGAGCATAAATCATCTTGAATGCACAAGAAAAGGGATTTCTGGAGGGACCTTTAGTTATTCCGGTAATGGAAGGGGGAGGTGAGGAGAGCCTGTTTATTCCCAGCCTTGCTGGTTGCCAGTTGTAACCCGAACCACACTCCTTATTAAACCCGACAACTCCCAGGTGAGGTGAATTCTGGGAGGTCAAAGCAACTGATTCCAAAGGGACTTGGAGACACCACACCCTGCACTTCTCAGCTAAATCCCTCTCTGTTTATCAGAAACAACAGGCCTAGCACCCAGGTGCCTTTCCAGCCTTGCAATTCAACACAGCCTGTTGTTTCCCCTTGGAATCCCACTCTTTCACCCACATGGTATGCTTCCAGTGGCCAGGCACATGGGAGATCACAAAAATGCTTGGCATAAACATACTTCAGACCCCAACAGTCAAATCGCATGAAGTTTTATTAAGAATAAAACAGGAAGAGAGGACAAATGAACAAAACATGATGAGTAAAATAAAAGGAGCCTGTTGGTTCAAAGTTATCCAACCTAACCTTGCTACTTACAAACAGGCTTCCGGTTTTCATGAACAATGTTTTCTTTATTTTTGGTTTCTTAATGTAGTGTTCTGCTTCTTCCTTTCGTCCTCCTGATTTTTAAAATTCTAAATAAATTTATTACCATTGGCTGTGGGCTTCATGCATGTATTTTTTCCAGACTCTCCCCACGGGAGCGAACCTGATGTTCCCCATAAGATCTCTTACCCACTACCTTTATGTGAACTGGATGGGTGTGTGACTAGGGTGGCTACCAGCCCTGCTTCCTCCTCATGTCTTTGGACTACAACTTCCAACTTTGCTGGTCAAGGGCTGATGGGAGTTGGAGCCCAACCACATCTGGAAGGCACCATGAAATGAAGGAAGGTCCTTTAAAAGTCATTCAAACAGAGGACTATCTGTCACACTGCATGTGAAAGGCAGCATGTGAAAGTCTGGCGGCACATCTCCTTGCCTTCGTTTGGTTGTACGGTGTGGCCAAGTTGGTTCATTATTTTCAGGGCTGTGAAAGTTTTCCTGGAAGCTGCTTTAACCAGTCATCTTGTCAATGACTGTCAAGGTCATTTTGGGAGGTGGCATCCACCCTCTTGTTCTCTGCCACCCCACACGGCATGTGTGCCTGCTTTTAACATGCCATTGCTGATACAAACAATGACATAGTGGCATAAGCCTGTTGTCTAGCCGGGGAGACTGAGAGGGAGATACAACAGCCATCTTCAAATATCTAAAGGGCTGCCACATGGAATATGGACCAAGCTTGATTTCTCCTGCTCTGGAGGGCAGGACCCAATCAATGGCTTCGAGAAAGGAGATTCTGACTAAAACATCAGGAAGAACTCTCTGGCAAAATAAAAAAAATTGTCCAGTAGTACCTTAGAGACCTAAGGTGCTACTGGACAATTTTTTTATTTATTTCAACTGCGTCAGACCAACATGGCTACCTACGTGTATCTAGAACTTTCTGGCAGTAAGAGCTGTTTGACAGTGGAACAGACTCACACGAGAATCTGTTCTTCATTGGAGGTTTTACAGCATACAGGCTGGATGGCCACCTGTCGTGTAGATTCCTGTACTGCAAAGGTTGGACTAGATGACCCTCCCAACTCCTCAGTTCTATGATTTTATTATTCTGCCTTGTAAGCTTGAGTTTGCCTTCCTGCGCTTCTGTGGAGTTGTTACAGAAAAATACAGAAGATTATGGTTGGTGCTTACTCATGACCCAGCTGAATAAAGCATACTTTGTTGTAAAATATCAAAGTGTTCCTGGCCCATTAGATAAGAGCAGCAACCTCAGTTTGGAAGCTAATGTGCAGGAAGACTGAGTAAAACACACTATTTCATTTGGAGAACCGTAGCTAATGGCCAATTAATGCAATCCCTTACATGCGGTCAGTTGTGAGGACAGAGCACAGTTGCCTGTAAGCCTAAAAGAAGTGCAAAGGCAGTAAAATGGTTGTCCTACTGTTTAAAAGTGTGTGTGTGTGAGTAAACACCCTGGGGTTCCCCGGAGAAAAGTGCAGGATATAATTTTAATAATTTAAAGTTCAAGATACAGAAGTCATTTCAAGAAATCTAACCAGGAAAAAAGAAGAAATAGGAAAAACAGCATGGAATCACAAATCCTGCAAAAAAACAAACAAACAAACAACACACACACAACCCAAAACCTCCATACCTGCATTGCCTACCAAATTTCAACTCTGTCCTTTAAATTTAAGCACATGCATCAAGAACAGCAAAGGTCAGAATCACAATTTGCATCTGCTAATAATACAAATACCCACAGAGTCAAAACGTGGGTGTTACAGGAAGCATAGGTCAGTATGTCAGTGTGGGTGAATATAGGAAACATGATGTAATTGCTGGCGGCTGTCAACGATATTTCTGTATTTATAAACAAACAAAGAGTTCAGTCCCAATGTCAGAGCTTCACCAAAAGAAAAGAACAAAATGGAAAAATGTCGATGTCATAAATTTATCTCTGCAGAAAGAAATCTCATTATTTCCATTATTGTTTCTATTCTCTTTCTCAGGGAAACTGTGGTGACAAAATATATACTAAGTTAATAAACTCATATACTGCCTTTTGGGGGTGTGGAAATTAAACCTTAGTCAAATTGTTGAGGCCCGCTTGGAACTAAATAGGCAGCAGTATTGGTGCAGGCTGCTTCAGCTGCTCTATAAAAGTTGAAAGTTTAAGACTGCACCTCAGGAAGGAGCTTGAATCTGGAAACATGTTGAGTTCATTTTATTAGTTGATATTTTTGAGAACTAGTTTCTTCTTTTTGCATTCCCTTAGAAATAACTCCCACTGCAACCTCATAATGCACATTTACTGGTTGGTAAGGCCCCACTGAACACAATGGGATTTATTTCTGAATGAACATTTATAGGATCGCACCATTTAAAGTATAAAATTGTGGGCGGGGGGGCATATCCTTCACAACTGCTGGGGTAAACCACACCCCTTGTCTATCACCAAAATAACACTGGTAAACTGAACCATTCATTACTTCATTTTCTACATGAATCACCTTCACTGAGTCATATTTGTTGCGAAAGCCAGGTGGATTTTTTATAAACTTGTCAGTGTGTACTCAGATTACAATTACAACCTTATAAAGTTGATATCATAGGTAAGAACATGGCCATTTATTTAAATGTATTGCTCCTTATTTTTCAGAGGCATGTTAAGTGCCTTATAGGTTGCTTTTAATGTGGAATTTAAGAACTACCTTGTACTAACGTAGCAGATTTTTTAAAGTTTCCTTTGTTTAAAACAAATTGCATTTGTTCTTTTTCCCCACTTCATTTTTGTTGTTGTTGTTCCCCATCAATTTCAAAGGGACAGCCACTCAATATTTGGCTGCCTGCAACTTTAGTGTTTCTCATCCAAAGGACATGAGCTTTGCAGGTATCCTAATACCATTCCATGGCACAAGTCCTGTCAAATACATGAATGATGATGATGATGATAATAATAATAATAATAATAATAATAATAATAATAATAATAATAATAGAACATCACAGTTTTGTGTAACGGAGAGTTGACACTTACTGCAGTGCTAAATTATTTGTTCTTTGAACCATTTTCACCTTCTATGCTGTTCTAATCTCCGGAGATGTACAGCAAAAGACTGTACACACATCAGAACCTTTTAGTATTAACAGCAGTTTTTTAAACATTGGTTGGATCATGTCCAAAGGTCATAAAATAGAATGTGCAAGTATACAGAGGAGTTGTGTTGCTGGTCACTAACTAAACCAAAAGCAAGATTTTATTGGAGCCATAATATTTGATATTCCGAACTTAGAAATGGAAAGCGTAATGTTGGTGGTCAACAAAAGAAGTTTAAAGACTTCTCAAGGCAAATCTAAAAAAATGTAGTATAAACATCAACAATTGGGAAACATTTGCCTGCGAGTGCGCCAATTGGAGAACAGTCTTTACCAAAGGTGTCATGGGCTTTGAACTCAGGACGCAAGGGAGAAACGTGCTAAGAGGAAGGCACACTTGACCAACCCTCACCATGATCAACTCCTGCCCGGAAACCAATGTCCCCACTGCGGAAAGACATGTGGATCCAGAATTGGCCTCCACAGTCACTTACGGACTCATTGCTAAAACCATGTTTATGGAAGACAATCTTACTCGGCTATGAGTGATTGCCAAATAAAAAGAAGAAGATGATTTGATGGTTGTGGTACTGGAAAAGTAAACACACTTTTCTGTTTCCCAAAATACTGTTGTTTCAGGGTTAGGGAAGTGGTAATGTTGCTACAAAAGAAACACTGTCTTGTAGGCAACCCCCAAACTGCAGGCAACCTGACCAATGGGATATAAATGCACAAGTATCAGGCTCTGAATTGACTGCGCCCTTTGAGGGAACTTCTGAGCTGAAAGAAAGAATGGCCATAAGCAGAACTTCACTGACATGGCTATGATAAAATGACTCAAGGAAATGTCATTGTTTGAAAAGAATGGACCTGGGGAAGCCCTTTACCTGTAATGACATGGCAACGCTCCTCCCATCCAAAACAAATAACATGGCTAAGCTGAAGGTCACAGTTGCTTGTGTGCGGATAAGCTACTATGTATACTCTTCCTACCGGAATCGTACTGTATAGAATAATAAACATTTCCGAACAACAGGAAAGGAACAAAGGGAATACAAAATTCAAAAGAACAAAAAAGTTACCAGACGAACGTCTATGTTATGGAGGAAGGAAGTGCAGTGGTGTTAGTTTATGCTTTTATCCAGTGCTTTTTTTCTATAAAAAAGTGTTTAGGGGTACTCTCATTTTCCTATTTATATTGAAATACTGCCCCTCAATGAGGCCAAACCTAGATTCACAAAATGTTTAGGGGTATGCGTCCACCTGCATCCTCCCTGAAAAAAAGCACTGCTAAATGTGCTCCTCAGATGCATGTTGCAGCAACAGTGAATAAGCTGCTATTATTTCCTACCCCTGGTGGTACATGACACCACAAAAGTAAACAAGAGCTCCCAAGAACTGGCTAGCCTATGGGATCGAGTCAGTGCTTTGAGGCCCAAAAGAAAAGAATGAGGTGGCAAGTGAGTGGGTGAGAGTAGGAGTCATGTGAGCTAGAAGGAAAGCAGCAAGATGAGAAGCAAGTTGTGTGTGGGGGGGAGACAAATGATTGATTTCTGTCTGAATCCAAGTCTGCAGCTTTGGGCGAAGTAAGGCCGTCTTGGGGTGTTAACGCTGCAAAGCCCTCCATCGCAGACTCAGGTTGTATATATGTGTAAATAAACTATATATATATCACAAAGACTTCCTAATTCCAAAAGGAACACAAACTCTGGGTAAAAGCCTGGAACCCCTGGAATCTCACCCCGCTTGGAGATAGGGGTGGTGTGCAACAGTATTAACATTTGTAGCTGCCCTGCAGGCTCACCTGAAGGCAAATCTGTCTTGTCACAAGCTTGAATATATTTATGTCTCAGCATAAACATAGAGCGTTTCACCAGTTTCTGCGTCAGGCTCTCTGTAATTATATTTGCAAATGTTGCAAAGGACCCAATAGGCCTACAGTGATATTCTAAAAGTAACCAAGCTGCATCACTGGAACTTCCCACGGTACTGTATATTAAAAACAGCCAGTTGCTTAGGTCCCATCACATTCCTTAGATGCAGAATCACAAAAATGAAAACTGTGAGAGGGCTCAAAGGTACTCTCAGGGTGCAATCCTATGGCCCCTGGAGGATGGGGTGGAGGACCACAGGAGCCACAGAATAGAGATGTCAGGGGCTCAGTCGCTGAACCCTTTGAAGCTCTGCTGAAACCAGTGTTGGAAGTTCTGATGTCAGAAGGGTAAAAAAACCACACACAACCCTCATTCCATGGGCATGCCAAGAAGCAGCTTAGATGCAAAGGTCTCCCAGTCCCTTGACACAGTCCCAAATTAGGGGGAAAATTAGACACAGTTGTGTGCATATCTAAGTTTCTCCTTCCACGTGTTTCCAATGATACATAAAGTTGGGGGGGTTAAATATTTGTCATCTCCCTTCCCCCCACCATGGGCATAGCCAGGATTTTTGTTAGGGGGACAGGCCTTTTGTTGGGGGGGGGGGAGGCAGAACCTCAGTTTGCCATGTATTTTTATTGCTTTAGATGGGGGCAGCTGCCCCCCTGGCTACGTCCATGCCCCCACCATAGGGTTGAAGCCTACAGCTTCAATCCAAAACACACTTAGTAGAAATCTCAGTAAGACTTGCTTCTAAGTAAACATGTCCAGTAAATGTTGTAAATGTGTGAAATGAGGGAGGCAGCCCAGGCATCCTCAACAGAAACAGAACAGTCCATTCAAATCAAGTCAAATGGGAGTATTTCACAAAATGTGCACAGAAGGAATCAAAGATCAGCAGCCACGATGGTAGCTGCCAAGACATTATCAGGCACTCTTTAGGAATCAGGATGGTGCCTTGTCAAACTTGAGTTATATGTAATCAAACTATGAAAGAGTACTGCATTCTCCATTGTGTAAATTATACAATGCAAGTTTTGCTGGCACACGACAGACATTGTGGGTGAAAGTTTCATCACTTCTTCATGAATCATGATACACTATTAGATGGTGTGACTCTGGGACTTTTACTGAAAGATAATTTAAAACATTTGAATAATTGTGAATGCATGAAAAGCTGCTTTCTCACAGAGAAAGGAGCAAGCTCTATGACCCTTCATGGGTTTGGTAGAAAATGTTGCCATGGTAATTGCAAACCATTGTTCACAGCTGACTTCAGCATTCATTGTTGCATTCTGATTACAGCTTTTGTTTCATTATGAAGTGTGATTACTGAAAGCCTCCTTACAACAAAGATGTATTTTCATGCAAGAGCTGAGTATAGAAGAGGCCTTTTAGAAATCCCACCCCCCTGGTTTTAAGCCTGAAAAGGTGGTGGAGGGAGCCCTACTGCACAGTGGGCAATATTAAATATTCCAAAGGAAGCAAAATTAAAATTGATTGTTGTAAAAGTGGTTTTATGACACCATTGGAAAGAACAATTATTGGTCTCTCAAAGTTTTATGAGGTAATGCCTGAATTTACTAGACTTCTGACTTAAAACACAGAACAAAGGAGAGCTTTTAAAATTATATTTACTCAGACTTCTCTGCAGTTATGAACTTGTTTAAACATTGATACATTTTATTGCATCAGCTTATGCAAGAGAGCATGCAGACTCCTACCCTAATGTAATTTGGCCTAATAAATGAAAGCACTGCAACCACATGGTATCTTCTGTCCTTTGACCAACACAGTGTGCTTTGAAACATGCTCAGCAACAGTTAAAAATCTATCAGTTTTTATGGTTCAGTTTTTATGCACTGAACTGCAAACAATGTTTATACAATCTTTGTATCGGAATCAGGAATAATGGATAAATCCCAGTTATTTGATGTCAGACCTCCTATATCCCATGATTACAAAGCCTGTTATGGCTGGCACAAAATATTTATCTGATTTAGTTATGTTAGTCAATATAATGACCAATATTATCTTATCTTAGTTAATGAACATGTATGTAAGGGGGATAATTATTTACTAAATTTAATTCCTACCTTTTCTCCATGGAGAGCAAGGTAGTGTACATGGTCAACACAGTCTAATAATTTATTTTATTTAAAAGAATCCTAAGCCACCTGCAAAAAAGGAGAAGCAAAGTGGTGCACATGCTGCAAAAAATGAATAAATCCAATCCATATTAAATCTAAACCCAAAAACCTGACAGTTAAAATAATAAAACAGGAAGAGCGAGATAAAGCTATTTGTATTGCATTTCTATCCTTGTGACCCATTCCACTCGCTCTCAAGACTCCACGCCTCGTTTTATTTGCAGTTTACTTTTCTTTCAATGGAGCCCAGTTACACCAATTGGCACTCTCCGCTCCCATTATTTTCTATGGACCTTCAGAGAGCTCCCATTGTCCCCAACGGGGACATTCCTGCAGTTCGTTTCAGTACTTCCCTCCCCCGACCCTAGTGAATACATGACAGGTCCGAGCCTGTAGCCTGAGTTCCGCGGAACGAGGAATACAAATCCCAGCATGCAACGGGCTCCGAAGCGATCGCGCGACGCGGGGGCAGGCGCTGGGAAGACTACATTTCCCATGATGCCTCTCGGCAAGAGAAAGCCGGGCTTTCGAAGCTCCCTTATGGAGCACGGCCTTCTTGGGACCTGTAGTCCTTCACCGACTTCAACCCCCACCCCCATCCCAAGCTCTGGCGGCGGGAACTTGGCGCATGCGCCCTGGGCTCGCGAGAGCAGGCAGTTCCTGTAGCTCACACTGAGGTAACTAATAAAGTTTCTCCTCTGAGGAGGGAAGGAGAAGAGAGAGCGAAGGGGGAGAAAAAGAGCTCCAGCGCCGAGAGGAAAAGAGGGCGGGACCGCGCCGGGGAGCGGCTGGTCCGGCTTCGTAGGGCGCTCTGCGTTCGGGGGGCTCTCGCAGGAATTTCCGCGGATTTGAGTGAGTACCGGCCGCCTGAGGGAGAGAGCAGGGCCGAGGGAGGAAGAAGCGGGGTATTAAAAACACGCACAAACGCCCCACTTCCCCGCTTAATGCCGCCGCCGGCTGAAAGGGGTCTCGCCTCGCCTGAGGAAGGGAGCCCGGCGGCGAGGCGGCCTCTGTGGGGGAAGGTAGGGGGCCGCCTCGCCGCCGGGAGACGCCTCGGAGCAGGTCGGCGGCTGTGAGGCGAATGACGGAGGCTTGGCCCGGCGAGGGGGCTGGGGGCTGGGGCTGCTCTGGTGGTTCGTTGAGGTGAGCAGAGTGAGGGTTAAACAGGTTCCGGGGCGGAAGGTGCAGGTCTGAGGGGAGATGGGAGGGGGCGTGGGAGCCCACTGGCCACGGCGAGGCAGCCTTTGCAGAGCCTGGAAGAGGCGGCTGTGGGCTGGCAAGGCGGCATGTCCTCCTCCTCCCAGGGCCAGGTGCTTGTTGCCCCTCTGCAGGCGAAGCTCCTTCCTGGCTGTCGTGGTGGACCTTTGGCCTCCCGAGAGAAGGGAGCTCGGTGGTGGCGGCGGCTGCTAAGCTCTCAAGGTGGCTTTGGGGTCTGCCAGGGGCAGCGCGCCCTCTTGAATGTTGAGGGTTGGGGTCGCGCTCCCTATCCGCAGGCAGGGATATCCCGCCGGGTGCTTTAAGTAATTGGTAAATAAGAATGCTGCGGGGCAGCGTCGCGGGGTCGTTACAGTGCCTTCATCCCCTAGAAGCGTTTGGTTGGCTACTACTGTATGTGCAGTAGGGTCTGCTGGGATAGCCCAGTGGTTAGAGCGTGAGACTCTTAATCTCGGGGTTCAGGCCCCACGTTGGGCAAAATGATTTCTGCATTGCGGGGGGGGGGGGGGTTGGACCAGAGGACTCTAGTGGTCCCTCCCAATTCTACAATTGTATGTTTCTGATTCTGTTTTTATGATCTTATGATCCAGAAAGGGCTCCTCTTGGTAGATATTTCTTTCTTTGTTTGTTTTTGGGGTGGGAAGTGTGGGTGGGGAGAGCAGCTGGCCTAGTTGCTGTGCCCTAGGAACTGCAAAGGGGACAGGATATGCTGTGTGTCGTTTGTATGTAGCATTGGATGTGCTCATGTTGAAACTGGCATGCTGAGGAGCTGAAGGATTGGTGTCATGAGGGCGTTTGATTACCTCTTTGAAATGGATTTTCAGGAAAGGCTGCCCTCTGCTTTTGCTTAGCTCTGCAGCATGTAGCATTTTCTCTTAAATGCCTGCCTACTCTTTGACTAGGACTCCCAAAGTGACTTTTTACCCTGGGGAAAACTTGGCAGCTCATGGTATAATTAACCTGGTAAGTGTTTGAGACTATGCAACATCCCCAGCGGTCAGGGGTTGATCTTGTTACCAAGTAATTTTTGTTACTTCAGTATTCTGAGTGTGACGCTGTGGAGACTCAGATCTTATCGGTCTCGAGAATTATAGAGTGATTTGGGTTGTGGTTGAATGCTGTGCTTTTGTAAAGGATGGGTGCATGAATGCTGACAAATGTTTTCAGTGGGTTTGCGGAGTTATGCCTTTGTGTATGATGCAAACTGGAATTTTGAAGCAGCAGCTTAAAGGCAATTAGAAGAGATACTTTAATTAAAACCTTATTTGCTTTAAGTGTTGTATTTCCTTTTTGATGACTTCAAAAGCCTGCTAATACTGGGATTTCTAGCTTCATTAATATCTGTAAAGGGTTCAAAGTTCCTTATCTAGCAGTTTTGGTTTGCCAAACTTTATTTTCACTTTATCATCACAGGATAGTAATGCTTTCTGAGAAATTTGGAGATGTATATATTTTCTGTGTGCATTTATAATTCACTCTTTACAATAGTCTCAGGATGGAGAATACACATACACTAAAACCAACAATTAATAATATAAGCTAAACAGAAACTTATAACATGGGTATATTACATGGGGAGGTTTGTACATAGATATTCCTGAAGTATCTTCTTCAAAGAAAGTGTTAATGTAATTATTGACATTTTGACTTTTGGGGGGGCAGGGGGAGGGGGATGGATTGAGAATATTCTCCAGCCGTTGATGTGCTGGAATATGCATATCTGGGGTATCTAGATTGATAAGGAAAAGGGACCCCTGACCATTAGGTCCAGTCGTGACTGACTCTGGGGTTGCTGCGCTCATCTCGTTTTATTGGCCAGGAGAGCCGGCGTACAGCTTCCGGGTCATGTGGCCAGCATGACTAAGCCGCTTCTGGTGAACCAGAGCAGCGCACGGAAATGCTGTTTACCTTCGTGCCAGAGCGGTACCTATTTATCTACTTGCACTTTGACGTGCTTTTGAACTGCTAGGTTGGCAGGAGCAGGGACTGAGCAATGGGAGCTCACCCCGTCGCAGGGATTCGAACCGCCGACCTTCTGATTGGCAAGTCCTAGGCTCTGGTTTAACCCACAGCGCCACCTGCATTCCTTATCTAGATTGATACAGATTGATAGGCCTAACTTGCAATATATGTCTATGCCAGTGGCCAATCCCCCTCTTGTGCCGTTTGATGGTTGAGTTGGAATTAGTAGCATTCTCACATTCTGAAATAGCATAACTTAATAAGAGTACAGATAACCACAATAAAAAAATACATTTACAACTGCTCTCATATATAGGCTCTAGAATCAATGAGGCATTTTCTAGTCTTCAGGAGGTTATGTAGTCATTAACATTTATAATGCAGTCTATGCAATCACCTATTTTAAGTGCCTAATATCAACATAACACGCTGTGTCAGTGTGGGAATCCCCTTTCAGTCTGAGGACCATAGTTTGTTCTTAGCAACCATCTGGAGGTCAGATGCTAATGCCGGGCATGGCCGGGGCAAAGTGGGCATGGCAGTGAATGTAACGTTTACCTTTGTACAGCCTGCTAGTTTCTACACACATTCCCCTCTCCAATTATTAGAGTTCATGGGCACATTGTGAGACAAAAACACTAAAGGAAGATATGAAGCAGGGCCAGTGAGGAGTGTGGTTGGGAAGGAAGTGTGGCTTGGGGAGAATCCCAAGGGCTAGAGGGCCTTATCTGCCTCCTGAGAACGAGGTTCCCCACTCCTGCATAATATTGTACCAGTTATTAAGTACTGTATACATATTTTTTATGTATGTGTTATACTCAGTGCTTTTTTTCTAAAAAAATGTTTAGGGGTACTCTCATTTTCCTACTCATATTGAAATACTGCCCCTCAATGAGGCCAAACTTAGATTCACAGAAAAAAGCACTGGTTATACTGAGAAGAATTTAAAATGTGGCAAAATTGCTTAGTTGCCAAACCAGATGTTAAGCTGATGTGGAGGGAGCTACTAACATGAATGCAACTTTTTCTTATATGAATTGCTTTCCATTTAAGCTAGTGATTTCCAGAGATAGTATTTTGACCATCAAAGATATAATTCACAGGGGTATGTAAGGTCCATATTTTGTTCATGCAACTTGTTGAAGTAGTAGAAATTGTGTCCCTGCTGCAAGGAAGTTCATGAAGTTTTGCAACTTGCAGAAGTAGGGCCTGTAGGCAACAATGTGTTAGTATGTAACAGTTGAAAGGGTATCTGTATTAATGGAATGATTAATTAATTGCTTCCTGGGGGAAAAGGTTCTTCTCCTAATACTTTCATTTCACATCCTCATCCATATTCACAGAATCAGTGAATGTATATTTCGCCAATCAATTAATAGTTGCAAAAGTTCTGTTTCCATCCCCTTTTCTTTCAGATGGTATGTTTGTACAAAACAACTCTTCAGTTGTTTCAGTAACTCAGTATTTCACTAAGATTGACAGAGTCTTCTCTAGTGTGCTTTAGTAAAGGCACTGCAGTTGGCCTTGCAGTGGGGACCAAATGATGAATGTAGTAATCAATATGTCTATGATCATGTGTGACATCTAATCTGGAAATCAGCAGCTTGGATAAAACACTAAAGGCTAGTTTTCACTATTTCATGCTTTGTGGTGTGATGGTGCAGTTGTTTCAGTGTTGAACCAGTGCTTCTCATAGGCATATGTTGGGCTACTGTGGGTACAGGATTTTGGACTAGATGGGCCACTGGCTTGATGCAACAGACTCTTCTTATGTTTCTGTGCATAAGTATGTTTTCTTCCCATTTAGTTGTCAACCCAGGAGATTTAGACAGTGCTTGTATGTATAGAGCTTTTGGCATGCTGCAGCAACTGTAGCTATGGTTTCTACTCAATTGCTATAAGGAGAAAGTGAATTTCTGTGGAGGACTATCCTGTAAAAGCACATCAAATAACCACCCAAGGAATTTATATACTTCATTACAAAGAATAGGACAGTGATGATGGAAAGATACAAAGGCTGTGACTGATACATAAATACTGGTATATATATATAGCACCTCCTCCCTTTATTGCTGAATTGCAGAAATAGTATTTAGATAAAAGGCCTTGTTCACAACACTTGTACTTAATTTTCACTTTTGCAGGAATGGACAATCCACATAATATTTTAATGTGTGAGCATCTTTCGGCCTGGAAATGAATTGGCAATCAGCGCTGCTGTTTTTTTGTTTGTTTTGAAAGGGGTTATGTGAATTCTAAATGGAGCTCCAGACAGTAATGTGGATGCTGCGGTCTGGACTAATTGAAATTTCAGTCTTTTTCAAAAGCAGCTCTATGTCAGAGTGCATAACAATAACCCAGTCTGGAAGTTATCAGAGCATGTTGATCAGCTAGCTGTAGTTGGAGATAGGCATTCCTAGTCACTGAGGCTACCTGAACATCCAGTGACAATGTTGGCTGTAGGAGTGCCCCCAAGCTATGGACCACCTCCTTCCAGGAAATTTCAAGCCAGTCCAGAACAGGTGGTCTCCCCATATGTAAGATTTGAGAAACTGGAACACATAAGTCTTATAAGGATTCAGCTTACTGGTCCACATGGTGCATACAACTAAAGTACAGAAGACTGGTTCCGACAGCCATCAGGTTCCAAGCATGCTGTCTTGTATATGACTATTTTCAGTGCAGGCAGAAATCCCATTATGGAGACAGTTATGCGATAAGGATTTCATTATGAACTGAATTATATGGTAGTTTGATTTTTATAAACCTGTACTTTACCATGCATTTCCTGCTATTGGAATATGAAACAGGGTTTCTTTTGTTTTAAAGGAAGGAAGTTAGTGTTGGTGCTTTTAAAAGTAGATATACTTCCTTAAGGAAGATGCAGAAACATCAGGGCTGTGTAGGTGTCTAATTTTTCAAAGACCAATATACAATCAAGGCATTTCATGGAGAGAGTAAGAATTTACAGTGGTTCTGACAGTTTAAGCTCCAGACAGCTTCAGAAAATTGTCGACTTGATGCATTTTCCTCAGGTCTAAAATAAATGTATTTGGCTAATCTATGTGAAATGCCTATTGTTTGAGGGAAATAGTTTAGTTCGTAATACTTAAAATCTATTTCTATAAGATACTAATGACTTTTCAGATTTGTCACGTTCCAATATGTTCTTCTTAATCTTCTGATTTAGTCTTCTGTTAGTTTAATTATTTTTAGTGTATTTTAATTTGTTTATTTGTTTTTATGTTGCTCATCATCTTGAGGATCCTTGTTGGGTAAAAAGGCAAGATATAAATGCCTTTGATGTATTGACAAGAATTAGAGTGGAAAAATTCCAAGCATTTGGATGACTAGGATCCTAAAAATTGGGGCTGATGTCTAGAGTGGCTGGGGAAACCCAGCCAGATGGGTGGGGTATAAATATATTATTATTATTCTTATTGAAATAGGGAGCATTTTCTCTCCTAAGATATTCAGGGCGTGACTTTTATGACAGAGATCCATTGGTAGCAGGTTCGATTTTATTGACACTGGGTGATATTTAGCTAGATAATGGATCAGAATAGGTGCATTGAAATCAATAGACTGAAGTTATTCATTTTGAACTCAGTGGGTCTTCTGTGGGTATGACTAATGTTGAATATTGTTCCACTCTAAAATGGTATTTTAAGCATTTGAAAACTAGGCATAGTGCATATCTTCAGAAGCTTATGTAGGCTAACGTCCATAGTTATTTAGCTTTTCCTTGTACTGTGTTCCCTTTGGACAGTTTTCATCTTTGCATCTCTTTAGCCTTTCGAATTCAAAATCCTTCTTGAATGTAGTGCCAAAAATCAAATGGTGTCTTTTAAACACAGGTTACAACCCCACACAGAGTTAAGTGTGCTCAAACCCGTCCCGTCCCCCCATGGGCACTTAATTCTGTATTGATACAGAAGTTGGACCAATGAAAAGTTCATTTAGACTTGTGAAGTGTGTCAGTTGCTTAGTCAATCTACTCATCTAGCGAAATGTTTTGTGAAGCCAAGAATGCTGCTATTTATGCAGTGAGCATTTTCTATTAGCATCACTATGTTTTCAGATAGCAAAGACAAAAGTGAATGGCCCTTGATCCGAAGCTACAGAAGTATGTGGTGTGATATATCTATATACCACATGCACACACACCCTTTGTCTATCTTCATTTAGAAACAGATGCCCGCTTGTCTGCTTTGTAACAACATTTAAAACTAACACCTGTTTTTAAAATAGTGGCTATGTGTTTCTTCACTAAATTGAAAACCAAGTGTGTGTTTAGACTATCCTTGTGGCTTCAAACAAAAGCCTAGTGAGAATTGTTTTTCCCTCTTTTATTACTGACACTTGCATAACCTAGTGATATATAATAATTAGTAGCTTGTCTTTATGGACATGCATTACAATACTAATAAAATAATTTTAAATATTTCATCACCATAAGACATGATTGCCCTATATTTGATCCATCAGGTGGTTAACCCTGGTTATAGTATTACTTAATATGCCTTTTGTGGTATGTTAGCTCCCTAGTGTATGTAGCATTGGACTTTTGTGTCATAGCATTGTATTGTATTTAGTTTGCTTCCCACTAAGCAGGACTTTGAGTTTTGCATCAAGCCAGTCTGGATCCAGAATAAATTATGCCAATTGAATTTGGATGTGTTTATTTACTGTGTTAATTTTAGTTTACAGAATTCAGTTTGTCAGACAGTTTGAAATTATTTGAACAGTACTGGGTGTGCACGGGCCAAAGTGTTATGGAAATGGAAAACAGCCTACTTTGGGATGGGTTGTGATGGGAGGTAGATTAAATGTTGAAAATCACTTAACTTTTCATCTGTCTTTTTGTGAAACCAAAGGAGTGGTTGGAAGAGCAGTGAACATAGATGAGCTGGTGTTGTGGCTTTTGGTTTGTTTGTTTTTTGGACTCGTTGCTGAAAGCTTGAATTCTGTTCTTCCAACCTTTCCAAGAGTGCTCAGATCCAGAAGTGCACTTTTGATGTTAATATACTTGCATATACTGTGTTGGCCCTCAAAAGTTAAGTGGCAGGAATGTAGCTTCTGCAAAAGATTAGCAATAATTCCAGACTCAGCTCTTTGTGATAGAAATCATGCTACAGTTATTACTCCTCCTAGTTCTTATCAGCTTGGGAGGGTAATGTGCATTTTGCTTTGCATCTTCCTTAGAAGTGGCCAAGCAGGAAGCACATTGTGACTCATAACTGTCTTGAACATTGGCAGAAGGTGATAATATAGTAGCAGAAGGGATAAAAACTAATTTTGAATTTAAAAACTAAAGCAGATTCTTAAAAAAAACAACCAAGTAAGTAAAAGCCTTGCTAAACAGAAGTGAGGAACCTATGGCCATTCAGATATTCTTCTGGAAAATATCCTCCAGTATCTTACCAGGATCATTCACAGGGTGATCTTTAAGAGAACTTATAGAATTTAGTTACCTGACTTTTGCAATTTGTTCAGCTCTCAGATTATGAATCTTAACGACTTTTCAAGGATATATAGTGCTCATTTCATGGAGGAAAAAATTCTTAGCTCAGTAATTTCTTGAAAGTTCTACACATAGTAAATTCACATGTTTTCTCAGAAGTCTACTGTTCTTTGTTGCTGCTAGATAATGTGCATTAACCATTAAATACTTAGGATTTTAGCATTAGCTTTCAGTTAGTGATAGCCCTTAAAATCCTTAAATGTGTATTGAAAACTAAATAGAAATCTAAGTTTATGTAACTTAGATGTGCTGCGGAATTATATGACTAAACATTTTTTAGTTATGTTCCTAGGTTGTGTTTGTTTTGTTACGTTATAGCCGCCACTTTACATGCATTCTTATTAAGAAAATGTATGACGTATAACATGGGAAATTTGGTTTAAATCAGGTCTTTTTTAAAAAAAATTGGCTGTTCTTAAGACTGAAGTTCTTCTAACTTCCCATATCTTGTGTATGGGATATACAGTCAAATCTCAGCTCCCGGACCTCTCCATTTTGGAACGCTTTGGCTCCTGAACACCGAAAACCTGGAAGTAAATGCGCCAGTTTCCAAACATCTGTCACAGCTTCCGCTTGAGTGCAGGAAGATCTTGAAGCCAATTGGAAGCTGTGCCACGGTTGTCGAACATTTTGGAAGCCAAACAGACTTCTGAAATGGATTATGTTCGACAACCAAGGTTTTGACTGTACTTCCTAGTTAGCACATTAATACTGAGCCCTTGAGATCTATGTAACTATGTTTTGGTTTCAGTAAATGGCAAGCAGAAGAAACTTGACTATGCTGTTGTGAGGGCTGGATAAATCTGGGATATCTGGTAATTACATACACCACCCAAAATAAGGCCGTAGAAGTCTGGCCCTGAGTAATAAAATAAAAACTAACTTTTTTCTGGGCCACAAAGCTATAGATTTTATACAGAGAATATTAGCTAGTATATGACCCTGGCTAATTTGACAGAATTCCCAAATGTAGGTATAATGCCTTGCTTCATATTGGAGTGAAAATAAAACTAGCTCAAATTTTTGGCTGCTTAGATGTGGTATAGGTAGTAAAGGAAACCTGTCAGATATTAACTTTAGAATCTAATGGCTGAATATGTGTCCATACTTGTTTTGTCCTAGAAAATCTGGAGTATGCAAAGTATTTGTTGGTTATCCTTATACCAATACGCTCTCTTTCTTTCTCTTCCTGCTTGTTCTCAATAACATTGTTTCTGTCTATGGCTCCAAGGCATTGTGGTGAAATATTGTAACATGTTCTGACAAATGGTATAATTATAACTCCACAGTCCACTGCATTCAGGAATGAGTGGTGTTAAGACATCTCAAAAGTTTAAATATAGTTCATATTGTCTGTGAGATTATATATCCTCATTTGCATCATTGTTTAAATATTTTTATTAACTTGCTACATGTATACTTTCTCACTTTTAAAGAAATGATACAAGAGCTTAGTAATGAGTTATTAAATCAAAATACAATTGGCATGAACACACACTTAAAATGGATACCATCTTTCATGAAATATTTCAGGCAATATAAACATTTTGTATTTGGACTGAGAGCCATACATTTTTGTAGAGCCAAATGTGGAGAGCAGTGTTAGAAACTCAGATATATAATCTAATTGTCATAAACCAAGGTTACGGTTGCCACAATGGAATGTCTCAGCACCTTTTATTTTTGCAATAGAGATTAATACAATTATGATTATTGATTTCTATACCGTTTTATATTTTAAAGAACAAATCTCAAAGCGGTTTACAGCACATTAAAGCATCAGATAAAACAATTCAGAATAAAACAAATTGAAGCTTCAAGGAAAATATTTCAGATCGTTCTGTAAGTGACATTTTGATTTCCCCAGTTGCCAGCCTGGCATCCAGAGATCTCCACGTGGTTGGAATTGGATCTGTACCCGTCACAAAATACACCTGGGGCTTGGCTAATTTCTAACACTGGTGGAGAGTTGCATTGCCCTAATTTGTGGTGCCCTTAGGCTGTTGAGATTTACTCTGTTTTTTAGTTTATCAACAAGCTTAATAGAAGTGCCAGTTGTCTGTATCAACTAGGATAACATGTGGAGAGATCCATTGTGGCCAAATCTACAGTATGTTTGCCTTAAGCATCAGTCATTTGCTTGAAAGCAAGTTGTACCAAGACTTGCCCAATTAAGTCTGTGTGGTTTTTTTTATTTATTACATTTATATACCATCTTTTTCTTTGCAGGAGCTCAAGGTGGTGTACATGGTTCTCCTCTCCATTTCACCCTCACAACAAACCTGTGAGGTAGCTTAGACTAAGGGATGGTGGCTGGCCCAAGGTCAACCAGTCAGTTTCATGGCTGTGTGGGGGTTTGAACCATGGTCTTCCAGGTCATAGCCCAACACTTAGATTGAGCCTATAATATTCTTTATAATATTGTAACAGTTATTTTTTTTAAAAAATGCTGTATCTGTGCCAGAAGGGCTCACTTAACACAATTATGCTTAATTGAAAGCTTAGAGGATAAGAAGGCCAAACAAACAATAATTAAAAGTAATCAAGCCTTCAAATATGTTACCCTCATTTCCTTATCCCTAATTCACCTGTTCCACCTCTTCCTTCCTCTCCAGTATTATTTATTTATTAGTATTCATCCCCTTTGTATGAGGTTTAAAAGTCCAAAAAATAATAAACATAAATTGAATATAGAAACTTTATATAACACTCACATGCAACACATTGCCGGTGAACCAAATCTGCAACTGCTCTTGTGGAAAAGGTTTAAACCCCAGCATATTTTTTGAAAGAATGATTTAGCACAATTATATCTTAATAATTAATATATTCTAGAAACTGAATAAATCCACTATTGTTGTTTTATATACCTTGGTTGAAAGGGTCTTGGTAGCACTTGAAGCATGCAATTCTAATTATGTGAAGACTGTAAGTTTTAACATTATTCAGGCTTCTGAGTGTAATACCGTATTGGCCTGAATATAAGCCTCACTTTCCCCCCCAAAATCTTGACCAGGAAAAGTTAAAGTGTGGCTAATATTCGTGACCTTATGGTATGCAGCCAGGAGCACTGGGCAAAGAGCACCAGAAGCGCGGCAAAGGGGCGACTGCCCTGTGCATAGTCCCCCATCCTCTCCCTAAGGCCAGGAAGGGAGGGAGCGAGGAAGCGGAAAGGCAGCCAGCAGTGCAGTGCAGCCCCCCCCCCCCGGCCAGGAGCAGCGAGGAATGGAGCAGCTTATATTCGGGTATTTTTTATTTTTTTTCTCTCCCCCCCCCAATCAATTTTAAAGGTGTGGCTTATATTCAGGTAGAGCTTATATTCAGGCCAGTATGGAAATATTCTCAAGTATCACATCTATTTTGGAATCTCTTGCTGTGCTCTCATGAAAAACAGTGTTTGGGGCAATGTTTAGTGAATCACAATGTTATTTTGTTTTTTTATAAAGTTCAGTGAGGATTCCCCGCCGCTTGCTTATTTAAGTATCACCTTTTCCTAAAATAAGCTATGAAAGTATGTTAGATGAAACTAGTAATGAAACAGTATTGATTAAGTGCAGCTAGTAAAGCAAACATTTGCTACTCTTTGTTTTGCAGTGTAATGTCCAAATTCAGAAATGCCTTATGTGGATCGTCAAAATCGTATTTGTGGTTTTCTAGACATTGAAGAAAATGAAAATAGTGGAAAGTTTTTGCGGAGATACTTCATATTGGACACAAGAGAAGATAATTTGGTATGGTACATGGATAATCCACAGGTAAAAACATTTCAGGATACTTTTAAATGTGTGTGCTTTTTAATAATATGAGACTGAATTGAGCTGGAAGATTTCAAGGGAAAATTCTGCAAGTATTGACTTGCCTTTCAACTTTGTGCAGATACATATTCTGTTAAATTCTCATTTTGCCCTGTGATTCCATCTTCATGGGTCAAATGATTTACCATTTGAAATTTGGATACCTTGGGCTACAGTCCTAGACACATTTGTTTGAAGATAAAACTGAGACCCAAATAATTGAGGTGTGAAGACTGTGACTGAATGCTGATGGTCAGCAGGTGGCAGGTTCTGGGCTAAATTTGTACCTGAGGTTTGTCATCCAGTCCACGGTTGACATCCAAGAGACAAAAGGTGGAATGGGAAGTAGACTTGTTTATAGATCTTGGCAAGCATTTCAGTGGTGGTGCTTTGGCCACCCAACCCCAACTTCCTTTTCAGAGTGGCTCTTGGGCAGTTGTTTGACTAGGTTTATAGGCTGTACAGTGGTACCTCGGGTTACAGACGCTTCAGGTTACAGACTCCGCTAACCCAGAAATAGTACCTTGGGTTAAGAACTTTGCTTCAAGATGAGAACAGAAATCGTGCGGTGGCGGTGCAGCGGCAGCCCCCATTAGCTAAAATGGTACCTCAGGTTAAGAACAGTTTCAGGTTAAGAACGGACCTCCAGAACAAATTAAGTTCTTAACCCAAGGTACCACTGTAATCTAGAAAAGAAAGACAACTTTGTTGGTATTGTCAGGATTTTCACACTTCTAGTTTTCAACTTCAAACTTACTTGAAAATAAAGAATTGGCTGGCTCAGTGCCAGATGGTGTCTGGGTGAAAACAAAGGAAGTTTACTTGGTTACTTAGGTACATTTGACATGTGTCAATTTAAGGGCTGAGCCATTGTGCCAATTTTGTAAGAATCTTTGGATTTTACTGGATTCAATCAGAATGAAAGAGTTATTAACCATATTGAGCCCCATGAGAAAACTCATGGAAATCAGTGGAGCACTTCTGCAAAAGATGCAAAATACCATTTGGTCCTAAATTTGAGACACCTGATTTATGTGGCAACAGTACTTCGATTTGGGTGTGTGTTAGTGTGTATATGAATCACAGCACCTGAAATCCATTGTAATAATCAAGAGCCAGTCAGAGACTAGTTTTACTAAGGCTAAGCCTTTAAACTGATGCTAGCAAGCTGTTTTAGTGTAGGAGTTTATTTTAAAATAACGAAACACAATTGTAGCAGCATTCTGTTACACAGAAGGTGCTGCTGGGCTGGATAATTATGTTATAGAGATTTCTACCCCACCCTTCAGACAGGTTGCCAGGATTATTTTCAAATTAGAGAAATTAGCAAAATCTAGAAAGGGTAAAAGCATCAGCCAGAAGAAAAACCTGCTTAAATTAAAAATAAAATAAGCTAAAATATAGGAGGAGGTGGAATGTTCAGATTCATGAAACAAGGGCAATTAAGGAAGTTGTTTCCAAAAACAAGCAGGATTAAGCTGGCTGGCGTAATTGGGTATAACACAGAGGGAAGAATGAAAAAGCAATTGCAATTACTAGTTCTTAGAATATTTTGTTCTATGTGGATTTCAAGCTTTTGAACAAAGCCTCAGAGCTTTTCTGAAAGCTGTATTTGGTGTGCATGTCTACTTGCTAGTAGGCCTAGGCGATGTATCAATACATCGTCCAGGATTGGTTTGAGGACCAGAACATGATGGTGCCTTCACCCAGCAGTATATCATGGGTGGAACTTGCCTGCCGCCCAGCTCCTTACCTTCCTTCTCCAGCTGCCTCTTTCGTCCTGTGCTGACAGTGGTAGGAGCGGTGGCGGTTTCACCCCAGCACCTCATGGGATGGGGCCAATGCTCCTCCCTCCGTGTTGGAGGGAGATCTTTCTAATAAAGATCAAATAGATAAGAACATGTTAGAAAAATATTCTATCTTTTGAATGGTTTTTTTTTTTAATGTGATGGTTTGAAAATTTGGGCATATATTGTCTTAATTGATACCACTGCACAATAAAATAAAAACTATTTTCTTGACTACAGAACCTTCCCTCTGGATCTCCGCCAGTTGGAGCCATTAAACTTACCTACATTTCAAAGGTATGTATGTGTTCCTCTAAAGATTGAATTTCCAAATTCATAACACACTTTGAAAGGAATTGAGATGTGAGTAACTTCTTTAAGATGTAGCTAGTAAATATGTGTTTTGATTTTGGCTATTGTTTCTGAGAACATTGGAAAGGAAGAATGCAAAGTCAGAATTCTGAAACTAGTTGCAGTCCTTTATGCTCACAATAATTTTTATTACTACAAATCAACATTTTATCTGATAGGGTAGTGTTTGTACACGTGCATGTGTCATGTTGAGCCCATTTTTATTTATGGTTTCTGAACAAGCCAATAAACCCCTGTTTATAGTTGGCTTGTTTTGGTGAACCATAGTAAAAACTACATGGGTTTTCAAGATATTGATGTACTGCCAATCAGTTGTTCTAAAGTCTGCTGCTGCTTTTCTCCTTGCAGCCACTCCAGAGGAGAGTGGAGTCCATGAGCCTATGAGTCTTAGGCTCATTCATGTAGGACTAGGTCATAGGTAAAGGTAAAGGTACCCCTGCCCGTACGGGCCAGTCTTGACAGACTCTGGGGTTTGTGCGCCCATCTCACATCTATTGGCCGTGGGCCAGCGCTGTCCGAAGACACTTCCGGGTCACGTGGCCAGCGTGACAACGCTGCTCTGGCGAGCCAGAGCCGCACATGGAACGCCGTTTACCTTCCCGCTGGTAAGCGGTACCTATTTATCTACTTGCCCCCGGAGGTGCTTTCGAACTGCTAGGTTAGCAGGCGCTGGGACTGAACGACGGGAGCGCACCCCGCCGCAGGGATTCGAACCGCCGACCTTTCGATCGGCAAGCCCTAGGCGCTGAGGCTTTTACCCACAGCGCCACCTGCGTCCCCATGGACTAGGTCATAGTTTATTGTTAATGTCTGAATTCAGCCACAGTATTTTCTCTGAAAGTAAATAATGTAGATGAAAGCTTCTTAAATTGTCTCCTGGAGTATGAGTGAAACTAGTGTGATGGGAAGAGAATACAGAGTGTGTGGACAGCTTTGATATAATTGTGTTTTGAGTATTTGTATCCCACAGTCAGACTATTTATAATCTTATTTACTTTGGGGGTGGGGTTTTTCATGTTTATATCTGTGCCTTATGTGGGCTTGTTAATTTGTTTATTATTATATTTTCATGTTTATTGTATAAACTGCTCTTTGATTTTTATGAAGAGTGGTATGCAAATGAAATAATAATAAATGTCATTTTTTTCAGTCATATCAGTAAGCCCACAAAATTACTTGCCTGCAAAGTTTTTTACTAGCCTGCTAAGGAAGCAGAAGAAAGGAAGTCCTATGCTTGGTGGGCAGCATGGCAACACAGGCTACTAGCCTCTTTGCCGTTCAGTAAAGAAAATTCCCCCCCCCCCCAATCTGCCATGGTAGGATTGATATGTTAAAGTAAAGAATAAGTTCAGTTTGGATAATATTACATGTGTTTCCATTCTTTGCAGGCCCCACCCTTTGCATGTTACCTTTACCACAGAAATACTCCATTTCTAGTCCTTTGTAGAGATGACATAGCTCACTGGTGTTTTATGTGGATCTGTGTACTAGTGTAATGTGTGTTTGTAATCAACACACAAATCAAGGTGTATTGTAAGGAATTTTTATGTTGTACATGATAATTTTTATTATGGTAATGCATATAACTGTCATTTTTTTTAGGTTAGTGATGCAACTAAACTGAGGCCAAAGGCAGAATTCTGCTTTGGTAAGTTGTAGTAGACTGCATAAATGTTGTTGTTGTTAACTGCAATCAGGATATGTTCTGCCCATTTCTTATCAAATACAAGTGGAAATATCTATTTGGAATTCAAGTTAATTCATTTTAAAGGTTTCCTTCTAATTTAAAGAAGAAAATTTATTCCTTTTTATAGATTAGATATTGGCAGTATCTAAATTAGCAAAATTGTTGATCATACAGCAACAAGTGGCAGTTACCAATGGTATATTTAATAATTGGATAATTAAAACATTATTTCTGTATTTGTTTTGACAAAATTAATCAACACTTTATATGTTTATTTATTTTTACCCCTTTCTCATGTTGTGGACCATTATATACACTGGACTTTATACAGCAAAAACAGAAAGAACGAGAGTCATGTTTTTAATACACATCGGTATTAACAATGCCTGCTAATTTGTTATTTGCAGTGAGTTTAACATGCATCTGGTGATTAAGCAAAGCCTAGATGGCCATGTTAGCATATGCAACAAATTATAAGAATGGCTGCAGGCATGGCTTCTTATGGAGCTATTGCTTGTAGTGTTGCTATAGGCTATGTCCAACTGTGGGGTCCCAATAGCACTAAGTATCTGACTATGTGGTGAGGCCATTTTTACTTATCTTTCTGTTTGTTCAGAATTATGATCTACTACAGAAGCATAGTAAACATAACCTCCTTGCATATCAGAGTACTCCGGACAATTAGCTTCCTATATGTATTGCTTACACTTCATGACATGATGAAAGGAGGTGGTCATGTGGCAAAAAGATTCTCAAATATTTAATATAAAGGAACAGTCTTTGTGTGGGTTATTTGAGCTCTAATGCTTTTTCTGTACTCTGTTGCACACACAAAGGAATTGTGACAATATAGCGCTAGCTAAGAGAATCCATATGATTACCAATCACTAGGAAATTACTTGCAGATTTAAATATGCAATAAAAATGGCAGAAACCAGCTCTGCGGATGTTGCTTGTTCATTCATATAAATTCTGTGTCTACGGCCGTACTTTCCTGAACACGCCCGATCTCGTCTGATCTTGGAAGCTAAGCAGGCTCAGGCCTGGTCAGTACTTGGCTGGGAGACCGCCTGGGAATACTCGGTGCTGTAGGCTCCCCCCCTTAAAAAAAAACAAAACCATAAATAAATTCTGTGTATATCAGGATATGGCATACACATTTTCTTGCTTTAAAAGTCCTGTTGGTTTTTCCTTCTACCTCAACAGCATTTAAACACTAATTTTAGATTTGAAGCACCTATTGTAAGTGTTGGGTCCTATGCATTTTTATAAATAAAAGTCTGTTTAAAAGGACAAATTACTTCTGGTGTTTTCAAACCAGAATAGGATTATTCTTTGTGTATTTCCCCCTCCCATCATACAGATGTGTTGGTTCAGCAAGGGTGTTGGGGTCAGTACTTATTTGGAAAGTTAGAGAAGGGGTGTGTGTGTGTTAGGAGATAGGAGAACCAAGACCACATGCATCACTCCCCACCCCCTGCATCTAGAACTATATATAAACAAAACAGAGTTATTTAAGACAGATGAGTATATGCTATTAAAGTATTGAACTTGGGTTTTATAGCTTTGGGATAAGGAGTAATGTACCCAGTTTGACTTTGAGCTTTGTTACAATGTCTAGAAAAAGAACAACATAGGTTTTTTTTTTAGTTAATGAAGTCCCTTCCTCCTGTCTTTTAACAGTCATGAATGCAGGGATGAGGAAATACTTCCTACAAGCCAATGATCAGCAAGACTTAGTTGAATGGGTGAATGTCCTGAACAAAGCTACCAAAATTACAGTAAGTAATTATTTGTGCATGGTAGAGTCATTCTACATAGACTTCCACTATACTTGGACAAACACAGCAACAATATGTTTGGTTTCCTATGTCATTTTCAGGTAGATGTAGTGCTTACCCTGCCTCCAAAAATAATTTTTTTTTTTTAAATGGTCATAACTAGTAAAACATTATGGCCAAAATTGAGATGGTGTAGAAAGGAAGGGACACTACAAAAGGAACTAGAAACAGAAATCAAATTCCTACTTTTGAATGTCTCAAACTTGGAGAATGCAGGTGAATAAATCAAAGCATATAATTTCTACAAATATTTATCTATTTTTCCTGTATGGAGCAGGTGGATATTTCGTATTGTTTTTAGATAATATTTTTTTTTGGATGAACACTTTCTAGTATCTTATGTTGATATTGTTTAATTGAATAGCTTACACATTTTGTATTATTGTAACTTGTTTTTGAATGCCTCTGGGATGTTTGAAGCGATATATAACTATATATAATTATACTAAGTTAGAATGGTTTTTGCTTGCTCCCTTGTTTATAATGCTTATTATTTTCAGGTACCAAAGCAAACTGATTCACAGTCTCACACTGATAATTCAACACGTCACACTGAAAATGTGGGGTTAAAGAAGCAGATGTCTTACAGGACAGAGATTGTTGGTGGTGTTCCTATAATAACCCCTACTCAGGTAGCAGTGTGCCCTTTTATAACAACTTTTCTAATTATCAGAAGTATTTAGTTATTGGCCATCTATTCCACCAGTTGAGTGATTGCTTGGAGCATGGGATTTCTATTGCCCCCAAATGTTGCCTCTTCTATTGTGATAAATGTGTACATTGCTGTCCATGTATAGACATGCTTTTTGTATTGAAATGAGAAGGCTAGTCTTCATATGCAGGAATTTTGTACAGTTGCACCTTGGATGTTGAACGGAATCCATTCTGGAAGTCCATTCGACTTCCAAAACATTCGAAAACCAAAGCGCGGCTTCTCATTGGCTATAGGAAGCTCCTGCAGCCAATCGGAAGCCACCAAAGCCCAGTCAGATGTTTGGCTTCCGAAAGAACATTCAAAAACTGGAACACTCACTTCTGGGTTTCGATCGTTTGGGAGCTGATTTGTTTGGGAGCCAAGGCATTCGAGATCCAAGGTATGACTGTACAGTGGTGCCTCGCAAGACGAAATTAATCTGTTCCACGAGTCTCTTTGTCTTGCGGTTTTTTCGTCTTACGAAGCGCGGCTATTAATGGCTTAGCGGCTTTAAGAAAAAGGAAACAAACTCGCAAGAACTCGCAAGATGTTTCGTCTTGCGAAGCAAGCCCATAGGGAAATTCATCTTGCGGAACAACTCAAAAAACGGAAAACTCTTTCGTCTTGCGCGTTTTTTGTCTTGTGATGTACCACTGTATATGTATTCAGGGTGTATATGGGACTACTTAAGTTAGAATCAAAATATTATTTTCAGTTTTATTTTGCTTAAAACTATGTTTAAATGTAGGTATGTGCATGTATGTACGTATATGTTTGTGTGATAATGTATACATTGTATTTATATATAATAACACATCTATATGAAAATGCTTTTTGAGGTGGAGGGAAACCTGTTTTTACAAACTCCTTGTTGCAGAATGAGTTGCTACTCTTTGCAGTTAGTTCTAAGCTAGGATTGAGTTTGGTTTTGTGGATGGTAGATTTGCAAGATGCTTTGGCCTGGTAGTGAATCAACACTAGCAGTAATAAAACCTGGTAACCAAGTGATTCTAGACATTATACTTGTTAATGCTAATTCTGAGATAGAATATAACATGAGAAGCAGTTCTAAGAGGCGCAGCTTCATTATGCATATAATTGCAGATCCTTACATGTTGCCTCCAGTAAAGGGAGAAAGCTGATAGAATCAGGAATGTTCCTTGCACAGCATAATCAATATGAAACTTTGATTTAGTAAACTTTGTACTGGCCTGGCTCTTGAAAAATATAGGGAACACCCCCCAAAAAACCACCTTTGTTTTTATAGATAGTTGGAAATAGTTGACAGATTTGGGAGGTGGGGCTATTACCAAATTTGTAGAAGAAGCTTACTGGTTTATATATATTATTTATCCTGAATGTTTGATGAGCTACATGCCAAACCTGAGGTGACGTAGAGACACAAGTATATAAAGGCCCTGATAAATTGAAAATATGTATTTAGTGGTGCACCAAATTCAAAACTTGAATTTATCTAATAAAAGGGAATTTATAATCTGGAATGATGTTAGGGGAAAGTAGTGGAGGAGTTGATGATGAATTCTAGACTTTACCATTAAGTAGTCTTGTTTTATTTCTAGAAAGAAGAGGTAAATGAATGTGGTGAAGGTGATAAAAACTACTTGAAAAGGTCCCAAAGCCACCTTCCTTATTTTTCTGCTAAGCACCCCCCAGATAATGCTGTGATTAAAGCTGGCTACTGTGTTAAACAAGGAGCAGTGGTAAGTGACTAAGATGCATTTCTGATGTTAATGACTCATTGTTCTATATGATGCTAAAGCAAGAGAGTTTTTTTGCCAATGGAATGAATCTGGTTAAAATTATTTGGGAAAGAGGGGAAACTCCAGGGCTCTTTGGTAACTTCCAGACCCTGACATTTAGGAGCATCCCAGGTGGGGAACCTCTGGCCTTTGGGCCATATTTGGACCCACGTGGGTTCTGGTTTGGCCCTTAAAGCCATTTCCCTCAAACCATGGCCTTCTGTCCTATTCCTGATGTCACATGTGATGTCAGGTGAGGAGCAGGTGGAGATGGTGGCTGCCAGTGTACAAGTGAGAGCCTTGAAGTGTGCTCACAATTATGTAATGACAAAGAAGGCTTTCTATCACCACCAGCCAGTTGAGAGGGAGGGCAAGACAGCAGGCATTGGCTGCGTACAGCTAATCTTAGTAGGAAGAAAACCTTGAAGTTGGCATCGAGCAGGGCTCTTTGTAAGCCCCTTTCTCCTTGCAAAGAACCCTGCTCAGCACTTTGAAGCACCAACGACCAACTGATAAGTACAGTGGTATCTCAGAACTCGAACATAATCCATTCCGGAAGACCGTTCAACTTCCAAAATATTTGAGTTCCGAGGCATGGCTTTCGATTGGCTGACAGCTAGGTTTCTGCACAGGGGAAGCCACTTCGGAAGTTCATGTTCCAAGGAGCGTTCGAAAACAGGAGCACTTCTGGGTTTTCGGCATTCTGGAGACGAAACATTTGAGAACAGAGCTGTTTGAGGTACCACTGTACTTCAAAGCACCCTGCAGGGCACTTTTCATACCCTTTGTGGCAGTCCCAGTTATTGTGTGGACATCAGAGTGCATCATCGCCGGATGCCATGTGATGTAACAGATAGCTGATCCACTCACTTGTCAGATTTTGCCTGTAAGCAGTCAGGGGGATAGAGATCTGGTCCACTGGCCAGATTCAATTCCCCACCACTGCAGTAGCATGTGATTTAGTAATGATTTTTAAAGAGAAGTTAACTTAACTGAATGATTTTGTTTGCACTTTAAGAAAAAGGTTTTTGTTTACAGGCTCAGAATCCCATTAGAGGGAAACTGTTTTATGTAATTAATTATTAAATAAAGCCTGGCTGCATTTGCTCAGACACAAGATCAGAAGAATGTTAATAAAAGTATGGCCCCACTCTATCTACTTAAAATTGCCTCTGTATTTTAAGCCTTTAGTATACCTCAGACTCACCATGTTAGACCATCCACTATCGTTACAGCACTATAGCAACACTGAGGCAAAAAAGAAAGCAAGCAAGCAAGCAAGCAAGCAAGCAAGCAAGCACCAGGGGCCAGTATACATCATGAACTAGTGTATATGAGATAGAGCAGCCATAGTATGGAAAAAGTATCAAGCTGCCTCAACAATACAATTAGAAGCAGCCTTGACTTTGACTATTGTTTGGAATTGACCCATTGCTAAAAGATTGCTGGAAGTAACATCAGCTGGAGTAGATGGGCAGCTGCAGTTTGGCTCTGTCATCTTGCTTGGAGTAACCAGAAAGAGAAATCAAAACCTTTCCCAACTTAGAGGGCAACCTGTGATTTGCTGGCTCTTGTTAAAAAAGTTGATTATTTGATAGCTATCAATTGCTCCATTAGTAACTGCCTCTTTTGGGGAAAAGGAGAATTGAAAATACTTTCAGTCACCTCTGGACATGGTGGAAAGACTCACTTTCAGTTGCCTCAAGTTCTTTTCCTCCCCTATTCAGAGCCGTTCTCAGCAAATGAAAACAGAGACAACTCTTCCCCAAATGTTACAAGCTATGCTAAAAAATATGGCCTGGATATTAAGACTCCCATGAATAAACTGTTTGATGGTCCCTAGACTGGAATTACGTTTATGTTTATTTTTTTATTATTTTTTTACTTTACATAGATGAAGAACTGGAAAAGAAGGTATTTCCAGCTGGATGAAAACACGATAGGATACTTTAAATCTGAACTGGTAGGTGTCCAATTGTGTGTGTCAGATTAACTTTTGAAAACATGTTTTGTACACGCATGATAATGCATAATTGTTGTGCTTCTATTTTCTGATGGGAAACTAGTTTTATTGGAAATGTGACTTGGACGTAATTCCTCTTATATATATTTTTGTAAGTTGACAGAACCTGTATGGATATTGTATGTAGTTGGATCATGCTATAATGCTGAGTGCTGAAAATCTGAGAGTGGAATTAATAATTAGTCCATCCCTTTCCCATCCTTTGACCATTATTGGCCCTTATTCTCTGAATTATTTGTGCCTCTCATATATAATAGTTGTACATCTCTAAGCAAAGCAATAACCTCTTTCCATTTTCTCCTGTTGCTATGCATACTTTCTCCATTCCAAGTTAAGAATTAAAGTTTTGATTTAAGATGCATCCTTCTTATACATGTAGGCTGGTATGCTTGTAACAGCAGTTTCCCAATGATGCATTATCAACTTTTAAAAAGATTGTTGAGGGAAGTTTAAAAAGCTACTTGAAGCATCACATTGGGCAGCACTTGAATCTGGCATTAGAAAGACACCTCTCCATCCCTTCTCAGGACTGGCTCCTGGTTCCAAGATCAATAACCATCTTCCAGTGTTGCCTTCCAGAAAAGCAATTCTATCAACTTAAGAGCTTTCTGTCTTTTGCAGTTATCAGTTGATTAACCCAAAGCTAACTTCTAAATTCAGTAATCTTATTTCATCATGGATCACTGGCTTTTACCACAAGTCAATTTCTCGAGAGTGGGGAAACAAGCACCACTGGTTATCTGCTGTGTTGAAGGTGAATTCACTTCCATATCTATAGGCTACTGATGGTAGAAACTATGTGGCTAGCCAATCAGTTGTCTAAAGAAGTTCATAATTTTCAAGTTGAACAATATTTTTGATAACTATTAAGAAGATATTGTGGGTGCTTCACAGCTTTAGTTTTATGATGAAAGCTATCTTCCATTAAAATAGTAATTGTTAAGTGAAATACAAACTATGTTGCGTTTATTTCTTAAGAGCATGGGAGGAAAGAAAATTGAGTTGCTTAGCTGAAGTAAGATTCCATCTACAGCAATGCATGCTCTTGAAGAGAATGAAATGTGATACAAAAATGTTTGGTCTTAATTCTTGCTGTATATGTCACTTTAATTAATCTGATCCTTAAAATTCCTAGCAGTCATTAATATTTGATAGTGCAAAGAAGCTTCTTTGGTGTTGTATGTGGAGAAGGTGTGAAATGTTACTTTACTGTATTAACTTTATATGAGGCTTTTCCTCCAAATAAGTATGCTTTTTGCTTTCCTTTCAATAACCACATGATGGCGCATGAAAAAAGGCAGATGAAGGATGTCAAATTGTATGGTTTCAGAAAAAGAAAGCAATGTAATTCATCATATTACTCAAACTGCAAGCAAGCAAGCAATGTAAACCTTTGAACATTTTACCTATTCATTTACTGAACTCCTTCTGTAATTTTAGAAGTTTCCCCTAAATTGTATTCATATATAGTGTGCTACTGATGATGTTAAGCTGCTCAGTGGTATCAGAAAGTTCATAATCTTTACAACTGATTCAGAAGTCATTACTAATTATTTTTAAATTAAATATGAACATGTCAACTTAGTGATATTGCTGTACTGTGCTGTCCACTATAAATAACCTAATCAGCATGCATTTAAAATGTATAAATGTAAAGATTGTTTGCTAGCAATCTTCCTGACCTTTCTTATCAACGTGGTTATAAAGTTAACATGCATCAACTTGAAATTGATATAGTCCCTAGGATAACATACTTAATTCTTCACATACTGAAGAGAAAGCGGGTTCCTTACTGCGTGATAAAATATCTGTGTACAAATCTCATATCAAATGCTGGGCTCTGCTATCAAATTTCTTGTGTGAGCAAACAGAACTGTGTTCTTTACCATATATTTTTACTCCCCTTCTTGCTTTGGTTAATGATTTTTTGTAGTCATGTTAAAAAAGAAATTAAATCACCATAAAGGGTTGATTTTATATCATTAATTTAAATAGGTTTTCCGCTTAATTCAGAGTACTCAACATGGTGCCCTCCAGATATTTATTTAGAAATAAATAAATAAATAATCCAAACAGTATGCATAAAACAATATAAAGCAATTATCAGTAATATACAGATAAAACCAGCAAAACTTTAAAAGCAAATACTGAATTTTATATCTAGATAGACTTGGGTTTTTAAGAAATGTTTTGAGCAGGTGACTAAAATAATGAGGATGCCTGCTTAAGGAGGGAGTTCTAAAGTTGAGAGACAGTGAGAGAGACGGAGACTCCTAACAGATGCAGAACCTGTATGGCACTTGTAAAAGCGGAAACTCTGCAGATTAAAGCGTTTGAGTACGGTAGGCACATTTTTCTACTAAACTGCTTCCAAGCTGTTTAGGGCTTTATGTACTAACAGCTAAAACTTGTCAGGATTCAAGCTCATATTATTTTCTCTCATCTAGCCCACCATGACATTCCGGCACTGCTCCATGGCCTGTGTGACTTCTCCTGACTTAGTTGTTTTGGAGAAATATAGCTGAGAGTAATCAATATACTGATGGCACTGTACCTTAAATCTCCTAACATTTTGAAGTCCTGACAAAGTGCCATGTTGCCTAACCAGGTTGTGGTGTTTGGTGATAGGTGAGCAGCCTCCCCCACTTCAGATCTTGCCCTACAGGGGAGATGGGGAGATAAGGATCTGGCCTGCTGATTGAAACCACTTCCCCCTCCCTGACCTCCATAACCCTTACCGTTCAAGAATGTCTGCAGTTATCTCTCCACTGGGCCAGTGTTTGCTTCAGACAAACAGCTCCAGGACAGTCTTTAGTTTAGGAGTGGCCAATATCACTGTCACTTTCAGAGACTTGTTAGACTGTAACTTCACTCATCCCCAGCCACTGTGATCAGTGGTCAGGGTTGATGGGAGTTGAAGTTCAGTAATATCTGGAGAGCACCACACTGCCTATGCAGCTCAAATTAATTTATTTTCAAAACAGATGCAACTTGGCCAACTTCATAATGATTAGTTCTAAGGATATTTGGTTTATTTTTCAAAGCTTTGTATTGTTTCCTTATTTATTACACCATCATGCCTCCCAAAGGAGCCAGAGCAGGAAGCAATGCAATTGAAACAACTAATTGATTGCTATTACAGTTAAAGAGACCTAGTTAATTCTACATTCACTGAATGTAGTTGCTGGCAATGTGTCACTAAATTAAACTCAATTTTGCTTGCTCTTGCTGTGTAATGCTTAATATAAATGTAATGCATTTATATTAAGTGATTAGATTGATTTTGGGCCACATCTTTCTATCTGAAATCAACATGGAAATAAACTATCTGGATCACTGAGTTCCTTAACTGGTCAGCAATTTGAAATCAATTTGCTAATCATTTGATTTTGTAAATAAGTCATCTATTTGACATCTGGGATATAAAACTTGCATTTTGGCACCTCCTTTGGGATGTCTTAAGTCCTTGTTTCTTATGTGCTAAAAAAAAATTGATGTACTATCTGTTTTTTCAGGATAAGGAGCCCCTTCGGATTATACCACTGAAAGAGGTTCATAAGGTCCAGGAATGTAAACAAAGGTGAAAATCCAGAGGTTAAACTAAAAAGTTGATGATCTCCTTCAGTTAGAAAAAGAAAGCCTGCCTGCACATCATTTCCCATTATGTCTTAATAAACTTCTCCACTTTCCATTATACTAAAATCACCCTCTGTGGCATGCTTTTAGACAGATGTAGTGAGATCTTAAATAGCTGTATTAAACTGAGTTGCTGGTATATCATGTTAGAAGATGTGGGTCTCTGAACGAAAGGAGGATTATAAATAGCAGGGGGTGCAATATCCCAATGTGTTAAAACGTTTTTGGTGAGAAAGTTGGTTTTATATGTTTTAGATATTATTTTATTTTTAACTGCATTCTTTTACCACTTCGTTGTTGGCCACACTGGACTCCTGTGGGATGAGGGGAAGTATAGAAATTTAATAAAAAGTAATATAACAGGAACACGGGTGGGACGCGGGTGGCGCTGTGGGTAAAACCTCAGCGCCTAGGACTTGCCGATCGCATGGTCGGTGGTTCAAATCCCCGCGGCGGGGTGCGCTCCCGTCGTTCGGTCCCAGCGCCTGCCAGCCTAGCAGTTCGAAAGCACCCCCGGGTGCAAGTAGATAAATAGGGACCGCTTACCAGCGGGAAGGTAAACAGCATTTCCGTGTGCTGCGCTGGCTCGCCAGATGCAGCTTGTCACGCTGGCCACGTGACCTGGAAGTGTCTGCAGACAGCGCTGGCTCCCAGCCTCTAGAGTGAGATGAGTGCACAACCCTAGAGTCTGTCAAGACTGGCCCGTACGGGCAGGGGTACCTTTACCTTTACCTTTACTAATATAACAGGAAATACTCCTTTACTTGAGGATTCTAGTCCTTTGCAAATGAAGAAGCAAAATACCAGTTTAAAGACTGGTGGTTTTGTGTTTGTATCTGTGCTAGTCACAAATACAAAAGATGAAACTGCGGTTGCTGTGTGTGATGCCATAAAGTGGTTTCCATTATGGTATTGTAAGAAAAAAGTTTTCTAAATAATGTTGTCTTTTTGTCATGCTAAATTTGTGAAAGCTTGGGGTCCTGGCTCAAGTGTGGCCCCCTTTGTGCCTGGGAGGGGGAAGGCAGCAGAAGAATCTGATAGCATGCATCACTTCACTGGTGTATCATTTTGCTGTTGATGTTTGTCCTTCCCTGGGCAACTGGCTATACTGAGAAGCTGCCACTGGTGTGAAGCTTCATGTCTTCTAGTGCAGTTACACATTAGAGGTCTGTGCCTGACCTGGACACCAGCCAGTCAGGTAATGATTTCTCCACTTGAAGAATGTAGCCTTGTTCTCTTTTGTGTAAAATTGGGGTGGGAGGAGAGGGGGAAATCTAGTGTCTCAGCAGTATAGTGTAACTACTTTGAGCTGCTAGAGCAAGAAGGTTGAGTGAGTAGGCACAGAATCTTGGTAGCATCTTACTAATATAATGTGTGTGTGTGTGTGTGCGCATGTGTGCATACACCCCCCAACAAATGGTGATATAATTTAAATTATTTTCAAAGGTAGCTCCCTTATTTATGTGTGTTCTGTTGCTTGGAAATACAAATGTGCATGTCAGACAATGGTAAAAATGTTTAAAGACCACAAACATATTTTTTCCCCAGTGATATAATGATGAGAGACAATCTATTTGAAATTGTAACAACTTCTCGAACATTTTATGTACAGGTAAGTCTATGGGAAACCACTTTTCTGTAAGAAAATGAATTTATTGCATTTAGAAAGGTCAAATACATAATCCTTTGCTTAGTGCCTGACAGTATACATACAGCCTTGCAGTTAAATAGTGTATAATTGTTTAGAATGGAATATACTAACAGACATGCCTGTCATGTAAACAATGCTAATGACCAACGGTACCTGTCCACTAGCAGAACTAACAGTATTGAAGGAGTGGATTCCCCCTTCTCCCTCAAGCCTTCCCCTCTTCCTGTGGGCCCAAAATCTGCTCTGAAGGGTTGAAGGGTTATTTGCATCAGATTAGTGGGGGTATGGAGGGCTACAGGGAGAAGAGAGGGAGAGAAAGTCTTGTTGAAAGAACAGAAGTCTGCTGGCATAAGATTGAAACTTGGCCAGAGAGCTGAAGGCAATTCTCCAGCCAGTCCTTCTACCCAAATTATTACAGCCACCTAAACGATCCAACCAAATGCTTGCTTCACTTGTTTTTAAAGTCGTCTTCTAGGGAATCTTTCCCAATGCTCTACTGCCATTAGGCTGTTGTGAACACTTGTTTTGGGGTGGGATTTGAGTAAACATGCATAGGATTGCACCATTAAAAAGGTTAATGCTCTGAGGGATTGAGAAAGCAGAAATTCATTGTGAGAACAGATAAAGTCTAACTCAGATGCCAAGCCAATACTTTTGGTTCTAGTATTTATTTCTCCTCAACTCCTCTTTTCTTCAATTATATCGCTCTTCCTCTAGTTGTTTCCTTAGGTCCTTCCTTTTCAGCTTTGTCCCACTTTCTTAGCCATCCTGCCTCTTGACTGATCCCTTGTACTCACCTCTCCCAGAGCACAGAGCACCTCTTGATCTTAAACACTGTGAAGTTCATTTATTACTTGTGTTCATTGTTTCTCCATCTTTTCCTCCAAGCTTCATTCTCACCTTTACTTCTAGATTCCATGTCTAATCTTGGGACGTGTGTGGCGCTATGGGTAAAAGCCTCAGTGCCTAGGGCTTGCCGATCGAAAGGTCGGCGGTTCGAATCCCCGCAGCGGGGTGCGCTCCCGTTGTTCGGTCCCAGCGCCTGCCAACCTAGCAGTTCGAAAGCACCCCCAGGTGCAAGTAGATAAATAGGTACCGCTTACTAGCGGGAAGGTAAACGGCGTTTCCGTGTGCTGCGCTGGTGCCGGCTCGCCAGAGCAGCTTCGTCACGCTGGCCACGTGACCCGGAAGTGTCTCCGGACAGTGCTGGCCCCCGGCCTCTTGAGTGAGATGGGTGCACAACCCTAGAGTCTGTCAAGACTGGCTTGTACGGGTAGGGGTACCTTTACCTTTACCTATGTCTAATCTACACCATTTTTTGTCCTCTTTACTCTGGGCTCTCTGATCCTTAGATTTGTTATAGCTTGATAGCCCCCTGCCCCAGATTTTAATTCCAGGCTCACTGACAAGTATCACTTCCCTCACAGAAAATGGATCTGAAATGCTAGGTAGGGGTGGAGCTGTTGCAGGTCACCAAACCAACTGTTCTGATCTGTGAACATTTCAAGTTACAACACCAGACCTGCCAATCAGAGATACTACCTGACCTATTCCTTGGAAGAGCCTGATTTCCCTTTAGAAAATTTACTTTTGTGTTGCTGGATCTCCAAAGTGATGTGATACCACTCTCTATGTATATTTGGCCTAAATTTCTAACTGTAGTGCATCTCTTATTTATTGCAATATTGTTTTCCGTGCATGGTTTACATGTTAGTTACTTTCCCCCCTAGAAGCAATCACAAGTTCCTTGTTCATTATTTATGTAGCAGGTACTAAATTTAGAAGTCACTACAGTACTTCAGTAATTGTTAAGCTTGAGATTAGTGAGTAGTTACATCAGTAATATAAAATAAATCTCTTACCATGCCTAAGTATTTAGATATCAGCCTAAGCTTATTAAAGATTTTTTTAAATTGCAATTTTCTTTATTGAGAAACATAGAAAACACTTGTCATATTCTTAGATTACAAGGTTTATGAAGCATATCTGTTTATTGTCACTCACACGATAAGAGTTTTTCTTTCTTTTTTCTTCAGGCAGATAGCCCAGAAGACATGCACAGCTGGATTAAAGCAATTTCTGGTGCAATAGTAGCACAGCGAGGACCTGGAAGATCAGCAGCTTCTGTATGTTTTTAGAAAGCTTTACTGTTTCAGCAGTGATGAATCTTGTACATTTCAATCTCTTTCATTTTCTTGTGCTCTTCTACCCCCTCCTAAGTCTGGAGTAATATCTTTGCATGCATTACAGGTTGCATAGAATCCTGCCTTTTTAATTAAGTGCTAATCTTAGCAGTATCCATATGTGTTGTGGGTCCGCACAGTATTATTTTAATGTTCCAGCAGTTCAACTGGTGGGTTTGAAAATTATTGTAGTTCTTTATTAATTGGAACTCTGTCAAATTACTTGACAATCTTTACTGAATCTTGTACTTGAGATGCCAAATAAACCCTTGATTTAAAATTACTTTGGTGAACCCTTTTGAAAGCTTTTGGGCTCTCCAGTCTCTTAGCAGTGAGTAATCTAAACTTAATGTAGATTTTCATGGAATGTTTTGATAATTATTGGCCTCATTATTGGTGACTAGCTTGGTTCACAATTCTAACATTACCAAACTGAATCTTAACTATAGTGACAAACTGTAGGACTCTGTAGATAGCGGTGATGTAAAGTCGGCGGTTCGAATCCCCGCGGCGGGGTGCGCTCCCGCTGCTCGGTCCCAGCGCCTGCCAACCTAGCAGTTCGAAAGCACCCCCGGGTGCAAGTAGATAAATAGGTACCGCTTACCAGCGGGAAGGTAAACGGCGTTCCGTGTGCTGCGCTGGCTCGCCAGATGCAGCTTTGTCACGCTGGCCACGTGACCCGGAAGTGTCTCCGGACAGCGCTGGCCCCCGGCCTATAGATGTGAGATGGGCGCACAAACCCCAGAGTCTGTCAAGACTGGCCCGTTCGGGCAGGGGTACCTTTACCTTTACCTTTACCTTCCAGCAGATATCAAGTTTAGAGGTACTAAGTATTAGATTTGTCGAGCTGGAAGGAACCATGAGGGCTATCTAGTTCATTCCCTTGCAATACAGGAATCTTTTGTATTCCATGTTTTAATTTATAATGTTCTTGCAATCCATATTCTAGCCATGCTTTGCAGTTCAGGTTTTGCAAGATATGGCTTTTATTTCCCATTAATACATCAAAAGTTAGCATTCACACCTCTTTGTAAAATGGAATGGCTTCATGTGTTAAAAACAATTGATCACTTGTTTCAAGCTTCATTCTTTGGCAAGGAGAAGTATTGTTGTAATTGCAGTGGGTTTTCACTGCATAGTAGAGACTCTGTTTGGGAATCAATGTGTTCTGGGTGAGAGAAGCTGCCAAAAGATTTTTCTATATTTGTGTGTCTCTGTATGTGCAATCTTTGTGGTGGGATAACTCAGCTAGTGACTCTCAGCAGTTCTTTCTTTCTTTCTTTCTTTCTTTCTTTCTTTCTTTCTTTCTTTCTTTCTTTTCTCTCCCTCCTCTCCTCAAGTTTAGGTTACTCTAATCTTAGCTTTGCACTGTGTTCCAGATGCGGCAGGCCAGAAGGCTGTCGAATCCTTGTATACAGAGGTATACATCAAGAACTGGTGAATGCAGCATGTATGTGGGCTCTCATGTAAACTTGCCTTCTTACCAGAGGGCTGAAATTCCAAAATACTTGTTAACACCATGTAAAATGATGAGGTCAATCCCATGGCTTCCTCTATTGATTTATAACCACTGTGAAGTTACTAACTTCTAAAATGCTTCCCATTGGCCATTATGTTTACTATCTCTAAATGCCTCCTAAATAAAATCCATTTTTAAGAATGGCAAAGATTCACACAGTGCTGAAATCTCTGCTCACATGTGCTTGCTTTACTGAGTACAAAAGCTCTAGTAATAAATATACATATTTAGGAACTAAAGCTGACCTAATTTGCATGAGAGTTCATATTTCCATTTTATCATTTTTGAAAGATAGCTAAGTAAAAGCCACCTCGACCCTCATAGCCAAATATGTGTGTACATTAAGGAAAAAACGCTGCACTGATTTGCATGGCTTATATGATAGATATGCATGGGGTCATTAGCCAAGATGTAGGGGCTGTTACAGTTTGCAACCTGTATGTTAATCAAAATAGTGCAATAAATAAAATCTTTTACTTTTTAATCATTAGGCATAACTACATGTGAGTCTTATATCATAGGTGTGAGTTGTATGGATTGTAGTTTTTAAGCTGTTATCCCAGTGCTGGTCCCACTTGAATTCAGATTTTATTTTTTTAAAAGAAATGTTTATGTAGTATTCACTTTAGAAAAGAAGCTTAATTGTAGGTTCTGCTTTTGTACAGTGGTGCCCCGCAAGACGAATGCCTCGCAAGACGGAAAACTCGCTAGACGAAAGAGTTTTCCGTTTTGGAGGTGCTTCGCAAAACGAATCTCCTATGGGCTTGCTTCGCAAGACGAAAATGTCTTGTGAGTTCCTGTGGGGTTTTTTCCCTTCCCCCCTTTTTCTAAGCCGCTTATCAGCTGATCCAATAAGCCGCTAAAAGCCGCTAATAGCGCTAATCCGCTAATCCGTCAATGGGCTTGCTTCGCAAGACGAAAAAACCGCTAGACGAAGAGAATCACAGAACGGATTCTTTTCGTCTTGCGAGGCACCACTGTATTGGAATTTATCACTCCAAGTTGAAGCTTGTATGTTTCATATTCAGTGTCACAGAATGTTTCATACTCCGTGTCACAGAATGTTTCATATTCTGTGTCAAAATGATTCCTGTGAATAGTTCGTTATTGGGGTATTTATAATTTCCCCCACTACTCCAAGTATACTGTTTATCATTGTAGAATATTGAGGTGAGCTGCTTCTGATTGTAACAGACAGTAGAAATAGCTATATTTTAGTGTTGCCCCCACCATCCTAAATTCTAGATCCATGAACTGTTACTCATGTCTTGAATAATACAGTGAGGAGTGCAAAAAATGAAATTGTACCTCACATACACTTGATAAAGGGATTCTGGAATTATATATTGAACCAGTCCATGCTCACTGGTAGCTTCAACACCAGATTGTATTATTGAGATAATATTCTGAAAGAGCTGTTCCAGAATACTGCAAAAAATAATAATAATAGGGCAACTTTCTGGAACAACAGAATTGAATGGGAGAACAGTGTAGTCATGTGACCTGTCTCCTTTTGTCAGAAAGCCAGACTATATGATGGAATGCTGGCCACTTGATTGGCATGCTGCAGGTTCAGTTAAAGCTTTCACTAGCCATCTGAAAGTCCTACTACCTCATTTGTGGTTTTTTTTTAAATATACACTAAAAATATCCTTTGATATCATGAGCAGTCTAGTAAATTTGTCTTGAAAATACTCCAGTTAACTGTATAAATGCTACTAATGTTTTTTGGCAGATACCTTTAAGAAGGGGCTGCTAACTTGTAGCCCTCCAGATGTTGTTTAACTCTCATAAGCTTCAGTCAGCATGTTCAGTAGTCGGGGATGGTGGGATTTGTATTCTAGCAACATCGGGAGGGCCAAAGGTTAGCAGCCCCTGTCTTAAAAGTATAATGTTGAAACATGGAGTTTAGTAGTGACACAGTCATGTAAATAGTTGTTGATAATATTGTACACAATATAAAGCTTAGCAATTGAGGCAGCTCTTACCGTACTTTTCTAGAGGAGAACATGTTAGTATTTTATCTTCAGTATGGCTGACTATGGCAATAAAATACATTTAAAATGTAGAAATGACACAAATCATATTTGTTATAAATTTGGGAGGAATATTGTCCAGTGGAATTAATTTATTCCTTAATAGTTTGTAGTTCTATAGAACGAAAAGGTGAAGGAATAAGAAATAGGTGTCTAGTCAACAAAAATGTAAATGTTCATTAACTTAGGAAGTGACCTTCAGTGAGGGATTCCATTATGCTTCTTTTTTGAATGTGAATACACTTTGCATGCACTTTTGAATAGTTCATTCGAGTTTATTGGGGGACTTCAGGAAGCATTTGTTCACATGTTCTTAAATTATGAAAGTATGCCTTCAATAATTTTAATTGCATTATATTAAATAAACAAGTGCAATTCCAAGCTAGTTTGTGCTGGTAAACTTAAAGTGATGCCATGCTAGACTTTAGGGACCTGACTTGGCCGTTTCAGCTTGCTATCACTGCTGTAAGCTCAGTCTTAACATTTTGCTGCCTTGGAAAACCACCTGCTTTCTGCTCTTAAGCTTTGCTTTGTTTTCCCCCCTTTGATTTGTGTTTTGGTTTTTTTAGAGGTATAAGTTTGAAATGCGTTACTAGCATGCAATTAATGACCCCCTCAATCTGACAAACATTCCTCCTTTACAGGAACATTCCAACTGTTCTTCAGAATCCACCTGTCCTGCAAAAACAGCAGCAGCCACCTCACATTCCACAACCACTCACAACCCCCCTTTGGTCCAAACCCTTAACACCAAGCCCCTTGTCTTGGAGAAGCGAAGACTTCACGAATCTTTTACCAAGACCAAGCCAGGGAGCTTCAAGATCCAGGCTGTCCCTTCAAGAGACCCAGCTTCCAAAGTGACTCTACAGGGCCTAATGGAACCTCAAAATAAAAATGGCACTCAGGAACAGGATCCTGGCCCAGTGGATCTGGATGATGCAAGCCTTCCAGTCAGTGATGTGTAATAATGGGAAGAGTTTGGAGAGTGATGCATTTGCTTTTGGTCCTTGAATTTCCTTGCTCAGACTTTTAGCCAAAGATGACTATGGGATGAAAGAACAAAGAATGGAATGTTGCTTATATGTGTGTGCTTACATTCAAATTTGTGTATGTTTAAATTGTCATATGCTGCCTTGTACTGATTATCAGAGCGGACCTTTTGCTTCTACCGCAGTCTGATGATAAATCTTTTTAAAGTGAGGGGCCAAAACAAATGATTAAATATTACTGTTGTCAATAAGCAAGATACCAGCTGCTTTTCATCACCCATATGGCAAAACTGAGTAGTATCTTTGTGCTTTAATAAAAGAAATGTCAACATGTGACTTACTTATACTCTAATTCAGGCTATTGACAAGCAAGTTGACTTACTTTCTTAAAACACTGGCACAGCCTTTCAGATATTTTAATATATGTATGCAGAGTTGTTTCTTATAGGATCAACACTGTAGAAACTTACAGAAATACGCAGAGCTTGATATAATGTACTTTTCCTATGCACAGAGTCTTCATGTAAAAAACAACACTATAATTCTGCAGTGTCTGAAATGAAGTGTATTTTCCCTACCACGATGATACAGATTTGGCAGCTGCTGCATGATCTGCATTCTTATGGCACAAATACCACCTGCACTGTATTTTAGACATTGCATACAAGTGTGTTAACTTACATGAAATGAGTGTCTCTATGTGTGAGAAAAGCATTCCTAAAGGTGAGGGGCACAGAGCACTTACACCGATAAAAGTGTGCTGACTTTATTGGAACAACTTCTTTGTAACTTCTCTGTGAATCACTGCCCTTCTATAGAATTCAATCCCCTTAGAATTCCTGGTATTTGGTGCTGTGAAACTAATTAAAGAGTAATACAGCTATTTTGAATATTAAGCCTATTTTTATGCACTCCTAAAGGTAAATTGTAATTTTTGCACATTTGGATATTAATGGACCACCAATAAATAAGGGTGTCGTGGGGTTTTTTAAGTAAGGAGAAGGGAAACTGGACTACTAAATAAATCTTTTACAGGTTTAACTAAAAGTATTTTATATTAAGCTTCGCAGAAATTAAAAGTTTAAAACTATTGTCTTAAGATTTCCCCCCTCCTGTATGCTCCTTTCCCCCCAGTGTGGTATTAAATGGTTCCCATTTTATATTTGGGTTAGTAAAGTCTAAACAAACTTGTTTCATGCTGTTAACTGGTACTGAGTTGTTCAATCATGCAATTGTGGCCTGTAACTTTTGGTGCACTAAATTTATTAAAAGTGCCTGTGGGTTCTTCTTTCATGATGTGTTAAATGTTTGGGGGTTAATTGGATGCTGATTTTTGCTTTTGTGGTTTTGAACCTTATTTTGTGTAGTGTAGTTTACAACATGTATAAAAAAATGATACGCTAGCATTGCCAGCATACTGGTATCTATTAGCTGTGCATTGTGTTTTTTAAACTTTTCAGGGTTTCAGTGATGAAAATAATGGGTTTAAGACACTGATGTTGGATATTTTGATCAGAATGAGCATGCACTATTTTGTAGTTAGGTTGTGAAATTATTTGCTTTAATCAACAAAAGCCCCAAAGTCTCACATGATGCTGCTTAATGCAATTCAGTTTCCAGTTTGTAGTACTCTAGTTTTTTTAAACCTTGTGTGTGTGAGAGAGAGATGCTTGACAAAGCAAGAAAAAAGGGAAAAAGGTATTTCAGACATTTAAGTGAAAATGTCCACTACTTCAGTGAACATACAGTTGAGTTATGCCCCAGCGGTGCAGATAAGCAACCTGTTTGAAATTAAGGGTTCTGGAGTAAAGTTGTGTGGGATTCTACTTCAGCCAACAGGCATGTTGCCTACTCTCCTTCTTGCTTGCCATTTAGTAAGATGTGACAGAAGTGGATTATGCCCTATGTGCCACCCCAATTCACTGTGGACTCTGGTTGTTTCCACGTACTCAAACAGGGTTTAATTTGCTGCTGACTTTCAGTTGCCCCACCCGCAAGCCTCATTGGAAGAAGATAGCTGCTCATGGCCCAGTAGAGTTTATTTAGCTTTGCAGACAATAGCACCAGTTGACCTTTTTCAAATACTAACTAGACCAGGGGTCCCCAACTCATGGGCTGGAAGCGGCCCCCAGGGGTCCCCAACCCATGGGCTGGAAGCGGCCCACAGAGGCCGTTTAACCAGCCCCTGAGCCCAGACGCCACTTCTGCGCAGGTGTGATTTTGGGCATCTGCAGAAGCGATTTCCGGCATCACGCTGCGCTAGCCCATCTCCCTGGGAGTGATCTGGCCCATGCCCAGTAAGCCTTGCCGACCCCTGAACTAGACTGTATAGACTGTCACAACAACCTGTTTAAAAGTATACCCCCCCAAAAGCCCTAGTCAGTGCCCTCAAAACGTGGCAGTGACAAAATTCCCTAAAGCCAGCACACTGTGGGTCATGTAGTCTTTTCCATTTTAATTCATTTCTTGTTCCAGAGAAATTTTCTTTCAGTTCCAAGGTGACCTGCAATTATTGGCTTTCTTTGTGCAATACATAAAGAAAATGCAAGTGGAGAGTAACACTTGCAGCCTTACTACATAAGTATTCACATGAAAGCCCTACTTTCAGCTTGCCCAAGGCAATGTCGTGGTCTGTACTAGTTTGCACCTTGAGAATTTAAACTTCTGCAACTTGCTCATTCCATCCTGTCATCTGGTCTTCGGCATATAATTTTTCTGCCTGCAGCTAAGTGGCCTCCAACTTTAAATTAATTTGCCTTAGAGATGCCTTCCCCCACAAAACTTGATTTAAGCCTATATGTCTATGCAGTTCTTTGTGTGATCCCCACCCCATCCCACTGGAATTTACATGGCGGGGGGCACATTCTGCACTACATACAGTATCGCATAGCAAGAGGTACAAGCAGTTACACCATTGGTGCAGACAATCTTGCATTTTTCTGATTCCATTGTGTCTTCTCATTTTTGTTCCTTATATTTTTGTGTGAATTTATATCATTGCACACATCCACCTAGAAGTGTAACTAATTTTGCCTGTCAGGATCTAGTTACTTTGTGATCATGGTAAATCCACTAGTTTAGGCTTCCTTTCAAGGTTACACTCCCCTTTCCACTTTTTCAGCACACTGATTTTATTTATTGAAAGGTACATAGGTGAAATTGCAACATGTTAATAAAAACTCCCAAACTTTCAGTTTTGAGGGGAAATCGCCTGTGTACGAAAGCTTGTAAACATTATTTGGATTTGTTGAGACTAAAAGTTGAAAAGAGAAAAGATTTGTTAGTACTGACAAATGCCTACAGCTATAGTAGTAGCAATGCCAAACTGTGGTGGTCTTGTTTCTAATGAGTATAGCAGCACCTTTACATTTATTAACCATAAGCTAAACACAAGCAGTGTTTGTAAATTACATTATTTGCCTTTTCAGTTACATGTGAACTGGTAAGTTGACTGTTAAGATTAGTTTAGTAGCATACATTTTAACTTGTAACAAACTTAGCCAATAGATATTTGAAACCTTATTTTTCACAAATATGTACATTGTGGGAGAAACTGAATTGGAATGTTTGTATTGGCATACTTTGTTGTAGTTTTAGATTTCCTGGTTCTGGTACAGTTTTCACACTGCATGTTCATTTTATTCTGTTTTGATATTGCCAATTTTAGATTCTGAATTTGAAAGGAAGCAGCACTCTTATTGGGATTCTTTTAAAATTTAACTGCTTAAGATAGTTCAGTGCAGGAAAATATTGTGGTTGCTAAATTGTTAGGGTCTCTTATTTATCAGTACCTTTTTAAATTATTTTAGAACCTGTGGTGTTTTCTGTAAATGTCACACTTATTAATAAATTGACTTCAGTACTGAAATACAACAATCCTATCAGACTACTATATTTAGTGCACTTCAAAAGAAAAAGGTTAATGGTGAGTGAAACTGTTTGCATACTATCTGTTGTTCTTCCTTGTTTAATTCAGAAAACTAAGTGACAAGTTTTTTAAAAAATAAAGAAAAGCCGACCTGTGAAAACTTCATTCTGTGTAGTATAATAATCCTTTGGTTCCCATCATTTTTAAAAATAGTGGTCTTACATCTCATACAGATATGGTGTGAAGAGTTATTGCAAAAGCCTTTTTTGTAATTGTCAGTTGCTTGTAGAATTTAAGGTGGTATCCAACTACCGTAAACACTTCCACTAGCACAATGGAATTGTCCCTAGTATGACCCCCCCCAGATCTGTTATGGGCATGCAGGGGTCACACAGAGGAGTAGGAAACCTCTATTGTGCAGCTGAAACTCCTTGTGCTGGCAGAACTGTTTAGTTTGGGGATCATCTCAGGTCCAAATGACCTCTCACATGCATACCTTTAGTTATATTGGTTTGCTTCAGCAGTTAAGCCAGGCATAGGCAAACTCGGCCCTCCAGATGTTTTGGGACTACAACTCCCATGATCCCTAGCTTACAGGACCAGTGGTCAGGGATGATGGGAACTGTAGTTCCAAAACATCTGGAGGGCCGAGTTTGCCTATGCCTGAGTTAAGCTTTACAGCCCGGTAACAGTTTAGGTTGACCTATTTATTTTAGCATAATAGCAATGTTATAAACAGCTGCTTATGCATCATTTCCCCCTCTGATAGTGAACCTAAGTGAGAAGTACTTGGCTGCTTTGGAAGCGAATGGGGGCTACTCAAAAAATGACAGTGACTGCTCCGTACACAGAGGACAACCTAGCCACCATGTACAAGTACCGGTACTTCAGCTGGTGAATGAAGAGTGTTGTTTCAAAACAACAAAACTGCCTAATGGGAATCTCTTGCATTTACAGAACTGAATGGCCATTGAGCCTAGGAAGGTAGGCAGAAGGCTTCTAAAGCAGGAGATGAATATTCTTTTCTGTAGTGGACTGCATTCCTTCAGGGTTGATTGCTGAGAGTTGCATGATGGCAGGTAACAGTGCCAAAACCACCAGTGGGTGGGGTCCTCTCTCCCTCAAATCAATATTATTTTAATTACGGTATATTCTCTTGCTGTGTGTTGACAGCAAAGAAGAACAAATGCATTTGTTCTTGTTTGTTTCTTAGGGGAAAATGATTGCTTTTCCTTCTCTCAGAAATTTGTGACTCCCTTGAAAACTAGTGGTTACGGCAATACATAGTGTGGCCTCACAGCCAGTGCCATGTATCAAACAACCTTTTACAGTAAGCCTGCAACTTAATTTAACTTGTGTGTGTTCAGCTTTACATACTTGCCCCCCTTTTTTTTACAAATTAGAAAGGGAGCAGATGGTGGGGCAGGGCAGGGGGTGGGTAGGAAGTCTTTGCCAACCCAATGTGTGCCTAATGTGTTTTGACTACATGCCACTTTGGCTTTAGGTGTGAGCCCTGTAACATAACCCTATTGAGGGCTTACTGTACTGCATAAATGCTTTTCAAAACTGAAGCAAGGCAAATATATATGGATTATTCAATTTCTATACCGCATCATATATTTAAAATGTCTCTTAAGCAGTGTACAAAAAATAAAGCAACAATAGACAAAATACTAAAAAATACAGTTACATATAAAAATGTCACATTAATACAAAGTTGCTAATATATATATTAAAAAGTATCTTGTAATGACATATTGACATAACACAACCCCAACATGTATGGTGCTGAAGAGAAGCAACAAAAAAATTGTGATTTACTGTACGGGATTTTACATTTCAGAACTACTAACAAATTGCTTTATTTAGCCATTTAACAATACCAGTTAAATAAGGTATTGGAAAGACATACAGTTTTAACTTCTAATTTGTACAATACTGTAGGACTCTTAAAAAAAAAAAAGTAGAGTCCTACAGTATTTTACAGAGACTCTAAAACTCTGAAGCTCAGTTTCACAGAATCTGCCTTGACTATGAATGACAGACCTAAAATTTGAAACCAGTTGTACCGTTTTGTTAATGCTCACCGGTCCATCTTTCTCCTTAATCATTTTCTTGTGCTTTTTCTGACCCCTTTTCACCTCTACAATATACTTTTTATCGTGAAGCAAATGTGACTGCACCATAGATTTATATAATGACATTATATCAGCAAAATAAAAAAATTCCTTCCAGTAGCACCTTAAAGACCAACTAAGTTAGTTCTTGGTATGAGCTTTCGTGTGCATGCACACTTCTTCAGATATTGAGTGTATCTGAAGAAGTGTGCATGCACACGAAAGCTCATACCAAGAACTAACTTAGTTGGTCTTTAAGGTGCTACTGGAAGGAATTTTTTTATTTTGACTATGGCAGACCAACACGGCTACCTATCTGTAATTATATCAGCAGTTTTATTATTCATTCCTTTTTTAATGATTGCCTTTTTCAGTCATCAAGCTAACCACTACGATCCCAAAGTCAGTTCCCAAATGCTCAGCTCCCATGATTGTATATGTGAAATTAAAGATTTTTTGCACCAACATGCATAAAATTCCATTTACCATCTTAAACCTTCAGTTTGAAGAGGTCCCTTTAGAAATCTTCGCAATCTTTGTTTTATCCACAATTTAGTATCATCAGCAAACCTGGCCACCTCATGGCTCACCCCTAATTTATAGGGTTGACCGAAAATTCCTGACACCTGCTGAGCGCTTTTTTTAAAAGGAAACCACCAAAATAGTGATTTTAAGCTTATGCAGCTGTTTCCGCTACTTTTTCCACAGCATTGCCATACATCCGGGTTTCCCCTGACATTTACAGGTACGCAGATTTGGCAAATTCCCCCTTGGTGCCATTTCTCCCAGGACATGTCAGGGATTTTCCTGACGTATGGCAAGCCTATCACTTAGGAGCAACTTGAAACCCCCAGTTCCCAATCCCATTCTTGGGAGATTCCGGCTTTCCCCATCTCTCCATTCACAGAACTGTCCATTTATTGCTACTCCCCGCTTCCTGCTGATTAACCAATTTCTGTTCCGCCCGAGGACCTCTCCTCTTATTCCCTGACTGCCGAGCTGAGCTCACTCACACCTTCCCACACGCCTTATGCACACGCCAACTCTTTGAATGGAAATGCCCATTAACTTTGGGGAGGGGGGCGGCGGCCTCCTCAAATACATTATTGTGTTGGCTCCTACGGAGAATGCCCCTGTTTCCACTCGGGAGTCTTGGCTGAGGTTGACAGAAAGCGCGGGTTGCGCGTAGCTCCGCCCCGCCGGCATTAAGCGCTCGCAGCTCAGCGCGCTTAGAATAACTTTCCCGGCCCAGGCTCGCCGCCGCCGCCGCCTCCGGCTTGGTGGAAATGGGCTTTGGCGGGTGCCAGCTTTACGGCTTGCCGCGGCTCCCTGCCCCACTTGGCGTGGCGGCGGCGGCGCGTTGCCTTTCCTGCCCCGGCGGTTGTGTAACCCCGCCACGTCCCCTCCCAGGCGGCGGCGGCGCGGCCAACCGACGGGCCGCTCTCCACGCGCACGGCATCTTCTCTGCCTTCCCTCCCCAGGCGCTCCGTTTAAAAGCGGCTCTCCCCGCCGCCGTTCCCATCTGCGTGCCTCGGCGAGCCAGGCGGCCAAGCGCTCTGCTGCAAACCCCTCCGCCTCGCGCGCCTTTCCCGCGCTCCAGACGCGGCGCCTTTCTCCACCCGCTTCCCGCCTTTTCTGAGAGAGAAAGCGCGCCCGAGCGATGAGGGGAGCCCTGTGGCCTCTGGCGCTGAGCTTCTTCTGCCTGCTGCCGCCGCCCGGCTGCCGGGCTCAGCTGTACGGGCGGCGCTTCGAGGAGCGGCCTTGCCCCGAGCGCTGCGAGCGCGCGCGCTGCCCGGAGCTGCCGGCCGAGTGCGCGGGCAGCGGCGAGTCTCTGGACTCGTGCGGCTGCTGCCCGGTTTGCGCCGCGCAGGAAGGCGAGCCGTGCGGGGGCCCTCCGGCCGGGGAGCCGTCGTGCGCCGAGGGGCTGCTGTGCGTGGTGTCGCCCGGCGGGCCCGGCGTGGCGGCCTCGGCCACCGTGCGCCGGCGGGCCAAGGGCGGCCGCTGCGTGTGCGCCAGCAGCGAGCCCGTGTGCGGCAACGACGGAAGGAGCTACGGCAACGTGTGCCAGCTGCGGGCGGCCAGCCGCCTCTCCGAGGGCCAGCGCCAGCCGGCCGTCATCGCCATCCAGCGGGGCGCCTGCGGGCAGGGTAAGCCTCCAGCGGGGGGAAAGGGCTCGGAGTGGGGATGGCGCAGTAGTAGGGCGCGCAGGGCGCTACAGCGGAGCTGGCGTCCCACGCTGGGCGCATTTGTTTTTCTGGGCGCTTTGCATATGGCCAGGAGCTCTTACAAAACAGAACCCGACGGCTTCCCAAGGATCAGGTCTTGTACCGAAATGGGAAAACAGGGCCAATTCAGATCTATTAATAAGGCAATCAAATGAAGGTTGGGGCCAACTCCTAGCGGCCCTTCGGCCCCCCAATAAAATATTTGAGAGGTTTCCCCCCAAGTTTAGTACGTATTGCCATTCAAATGGTGGGTGCAGGAAGAATGGACAAACTTTAACGATTACTTAGCTAAATTTGTTAAGTTAAACTAATTGGAAATAGCTTGCAGGCTTAGGAATTTATATAAGTTAAGTGATGTACAATTTCGAACTGAAAAGGTATAAGGATGTTAATGGACTAAGTTAAGTTTATAAAAATTATGATTTTGAAAGCCGTTATCAGGATATGCATGGAAATTCAACCAAAGGGAAGCGAGGAAGTCACTTAACAATGTCAATAAGTGTAATTTTGATAGGGATATGATTTATGTTTGTTTGTGTGTTTTGTTTGTGTATAATTTTGTGAAACTTAATAAAAAAAATTGAAAAAACACACAAAAACAAATGGTGGCTGCGCATCGTGTTATGTGATGGATTATGTGGGGCGGGGCTTACCAGCCCCCACCCCAATATTTTATTCAAGTTGGCACCCCTGCAGAAACGTATGAACATAAAATAAAGAAAGAAGAAAATACCGAAGAGCACCAGCAGGCTTTCCCCCTTGCATTAGCTTTGCTTCTTTAAAAATCAATCAAGCCATCCAAACCTCAGTTGGTTTCCTGCTTAGTGATGAGGGTGTCTGGGGGGGGGCGCTTCTTGGGCTACAGTTCTCCAGCGTCAGCATCCACCTGTTTTGTGTCCTATTTCTGGCCTCTAATGGTGGTAGCACAATAGAGAGAGCTCTAAAGTAGAACCATGGGGATTACTGATATGCAGATGGCTAAGAAACCAAATTCCCTGGTCAACACCTTGGAGAGTTCACATTATTCTCTCCCTCTTCTCCCCGCCCATGTGAACAATAGTTGTGAGCCATCGGTGGAGAGGAGAAAGTGTGCTCGGAGAGAAGTTTGCGTATGGGTCGAGATGGCTTGATTTAGGAGACAGGGAGAGGTAGTTTGTGCTTGTGGGAAGAGGACCGGGTAGGACTGGGTAGAAAGGTCATGAACTGGAAACAGAGGCAGGGGAAACATCTGGGCTTGATGCTGAACAAAGAGAAGTGAGTGAGATAAACCTGGAAAAGCCCATTTTTGGGTAGGCACGCTGAGAAGTGATCTGATGGGGATGGAGTGTTTGTTTTTGTTCATTGTTTTGCTGGATTCTAGAGTGAGGGTGGGGAGTGCGAAGGAAGCTAGTGTTGCTCTATATGTTGCTTTTTTTAAAAAGTAAATGATCAGTAATATAGATTTGATTCTTCTCTTTTAAAAAAATGTACACTAGCTACCTATAAGCATATCCTCTAATTCTATTTTACAGTGGCCTGCTATGAAATGTACTAAATATAATGTTATGAAGCAGTTGAGCAAGACAGCATAGGGTGGGTCAGACTGTCTGTGATGGTGTTATATCCATTGATCATAGTCCCTTGAATATTTAGAGCACAAACCTATAGATTCAGATGTCGGCCTGTTGTAGCCTTCATCGTGGATAATGTCTCCATATCTCAAGGAGCTACCGTATTTTTCGCTCTATAACACGCACCTGACCATAACACGCACATCGTTTTTAGAGGAGGAAAACAAGGGAAAAAATATTCTGAATGAAACAGTGGACGTATCATTTTTGTGCTTCATGCTGTGGCCACAGACATGTGATCTGATGGTGAATTTGGGGTGACCCAATGCAAAAATCCTGAGAATCCCTGTGGATCCATGCTTTGTAACCACGTTTTTGCACCATTGCAGCCCCAGGCAACAGTGGGTGCGTGATTTTTTTTTGGGGGGGGCAGGCTGTAGCCATGGACATGCTATGTGCTCTGATGGTGAATTTTGGCTGACCCAATGCAAAGATCCTGAAGATCCATGTGGACCCATACTTTTTAACCACGTTTTTGCACCATTGCAGCCCCAGGCAACAGTGGGTGCGTGATTTTTTTTGGGGGGGACAGGCTGTAGTCATGGACATGCTATGTGCTCTGATGGGGAATTTTGGCTGACCCAATGCAAAGATCCTGAGGATCCATGTGGATCCATGCTTTGTAACCATGTTTTTGCACCATTGCAGCCCCAGGCAACAGTGGGTGCGTGATTTTTTTTTTGGGGGGGGGCAGGCTGTAGCCATGGACATGCTGTGTGCTCTGATGGTGAATTTGGGGTGACCCAATGCAAAGATCCTGAGGATCCATGTGGATCCATGCTTTGTAACCACATTTTAAGTGGGGAGGGAAGGAAAAACACAGAAGGCTAAGAATGCAGGAGAGGGCTATAACGTGAGGAAAGGAAGGCAAAAGTTTCCCCCCACCCACCCACACAAGCCAGCCAGCGTGTGCTCTCTCTCTCTCTCTCTCTCCCTCTTTAAATGGAAGAAAGCATATTTGAATGCTGTGTGTCTCCAAAAACAAAAAGCAGGAAGTCAAATCAGAATTTTAAGCCGAACCTGTAATCTCTCTTCCCTTCACAAACATTGTTCCTCCGGAGCAGGGAGAGGATAGAAGGACGGACGCTCTGCTTTCCTCTCTACTTGCCTGGAGGGGAGGGGCTTCCCCTGCTCTTTGTTCCGTTTGAGCAAACACAGTAACGAAACAGAGAGGGCGGGCAGTAAGACCCTGAGGCAGAATGCAGGAAAGCTGCCACTTCCTCTCTTCAGGCTTCCCTTCTCCCTGAAGCGCGGTTTGATTTTTGCCTCATTTTTCGGCTCCAGGGACCACACATTCGCTCCATAACACGCACAGACATTTCCCCTTCCTTTTTAGGAGAAAAAATCTGCGTGTTATAGAGCGAAAAATACGGTAGTTTTCTGTTGCTTACACTTGAAATCTGTCTTTTGCTTGAGGGTCATTAAGGGCCAAATTACATAGCAGGTGAGTGCTTGCTTAACTCTTTCTACTTTGGCCATTTCCCCGCCTTAACCTCCCCTCACCAGCTGCTTTTCCCCTTGCAGGGCAAAATATACAAATACTTGTATGTTTCTTCTGTGGCCAGAAAACCATGCAATTGTGAATGGAAAAGCAGCCAAGAAGAAAGGGTTAATCAGTCTCCTTTCCTCCATTCAAATTTCCAGAATCTTCCAGTTACTTTTCATAAATATCTATATTCATATTAAGAGACAGTTATGCATTTGCTGTGTAACATTTGGCTTGGCTTGACTCTAGCTAAATATTTTCATTTGAAAGAATATTTATGAAAATCAACAAGAATTATGCCTTGACTAATCTGCTACCTGCTGTCTGCTTAAGACTACACTCCCACACATATTTACCTGGGAATGAGTCCCACTGAATATACTATGCTTCTCAATCAACATAGGGTCTGTCTGGAAGGCTGCAGCCCTAGCACAATTGGGAGTAAAGACCAGACTAGATGTGTGATAAATTTGTGGGCAAAAATGGGTCTGCCATTGTTTCGTTGTAGAGTGGTGGTGTTGAGGTGGGGTGATTTAAAATCCTTCCCCCTGCTCACTATCTAAAATGGTGGTTTTTTAAGCTGTTTTTCTCCTAGCAATAGAGGATGGTTCATTAGGGCAAATGGGTCACTGCCCTACAAACATCTTGTCTCCCCTTCCTCAGCCCTCACCTGCTTGCCTTCTTATTTACAGTCAGTCAGGGTGTGGTTCAGCCTGCCTCAGGGTCTGGCTTCCTGCCTTCTGCCCCATCAGTCCCAACGATTACTAACCAATTACTAACCACCACTGTCTCCCAGTGAGGCTCCATGAAGTGGATAAAATCCCTTTAAAAAGTGGCTTGGGGTGTAAATGGAGGGAATACAAAGATTCATCTCTGTCAGCCCTCCACCTGTACTTTAAATCCTCTCCACCCAAATTGGTTTAAAGGGAATTAGCAGGACCTGAGTTAAGTCCTACCACCACCATGCCCATTTGCATCCTAGGTTCTGTACAGCTCAATTTGTAGGTAAATTGGCCTTGAGGAATCTGGCTACTTGCATGTTATACATTGATAGCTAGTAACTGTGGATCATCTGGTAATACATGCAGTGAAAAGTTCATTGGGCTGGCGACAGAAGTTTTAAATCTGGGATTCTAGAACTAAGCTATGTGGTCTGGAATGCACATAGACAACTTGAGTATCTTTGAAGTACCTCCATTTATAAGAATGTGACAGAAAGGTTATATAAACATCTGGCAGACATGGGGATAGAAGGTATGGGAGCAAACACTTCATTCAAAAAAGAAAGGCCTGAAACCACATTTTATTGAAGTAGAATAAATAGCTGCTTTGATGTTGGGATATATCTGTTCTTTACACATTAAGCTTTAAGGAATCTATTTTCTTTCTAGAGTCCCCCTTTCCCCAGTATATACAGAAACACACTTCAAGCAGCTGTTGAAGAAAATCAAAAGTGGTTGCTAGAACCTTTAACCATCCATCCATTTCTACATTGCAGTTTTTCATGTTTACATACTGTTTTTTAAGTCCTTAGACTATTTTACACATTTCGTATATGAAAATAATATGGGAACTTACTTTATATGAAACCATCCCCCACAACAAATGTAGCTGGAAGGCTTAGTCTAAACTTCTGTGAAGAGCTTTATGACTAGGTGCCCTTGAGTCAAGTGACATCATGGAAAATATAATTAGATGTGCAAAGTAAGCAGCAACAGTGGAACGAATGGTTGCTGAATGGTTGCCACAAGCCTATGGACCACTTCTTGGCAATACTAAAACCCATCTCATCAGAAGCTGCACATTATTTGTTAGTTTGATATGGTGCATTTTGTTCGAGGGTAGACAAAATAAAGTTCATGATGTCATTTTTATTAAAGTGTATAATCAAGCTGATCAGTGCTGAGAACCAGCAGGGAGATCCAGCATGTTTTTTTTGGTCAGGGAAGATTTGAGCCCAAATCCTGCTCAGCTAAACTTATGATTGAGCAGAGGTGCATATGATTCCACTTTCATGCAAGTTACTGTTATGTAGCCTAATCTGTTTCACAAGGCTGTTGCATGCAGAAGGTTGTAGGTTCAAGCCCTGGCTTCCCCAAACCCTGGAGAGCTGCTGCCAGCCAGTGTAGACAGTACTGGGCTTGAAGGATCCAAGGGTCTGGCACAGTATAAGTCAGCTTCCTGTTGTTGCAAAACTGTATTCTGTGTAGGAACAAAGAAGTCTTCACTGCAGTACTGTTTAAGAGATTAGGGTTCAGGATAAGGTTGTGTGATAACATAACTCTTTCATGCTCAGCTGGTATATAAACTTACATGTGAGTATAGTAGCCCTTTGAGTATGGTGGGACTTCCTTAGAATCATAGATTTGTAGAGTTGGAAGGGACCATGTGAGTTATCTAGTCCAGCCCCCTGCCATGTAGAAATTTTTTGCCCAAGGTGGGGCTCAAAACTATGACCCTGAGTCTCATGCTTAACCGACAGAGCTATGCTCTACTGACTGAGCTATGCTATGTAAGCATCAATAGAACTGAGCTATCCATGACCTAAAGAGCCTTCCAGCATTTTGACAGATGAGACTGGCCTGACCTTGTGTTATAAATTGCTGTTGAAGGCTATATGCCAGCTAGAACATGGTTTGGCTTTCCAAAACATTAGTCATGTATTATTGATTCAAATGATTGTGGTCCTGAGGTTGTCTAATTAAAAAAGAAAAGAAAAAAGTTTCAGAATGGATGCAGCTGCAACTTTTAAAATAGTTTGCCTTCACCTCTTCAGTCCATGGTTAAAACAATTTATTTTATAACTAAATATAAAATAAACTCCTGTGATGCTGCTCTTCAGGAATAAGCAAAACAAAATATTTTTTGTACAACTTTTAGCTGTTCAGGAAGTTTTCTTTTGCGTCCTTATTAAAAATGGCAGTGCCCATTTGTATCTTGTTTTGTTTAAAATTGGTATTGTAACCAATTGGGAAAAATTTGAATTCTGTTCATTGTAATTAGCAGTGTGATCTCAAAGTCTATCTTTAAAAAATGTTCGCTTTAAGCATCACAGCAGTGCAGCTGTCTTGTCCCCACCAAGTTTAAACATTCCTAGTTGCTGAAGGAAAGCTTGCAGAGCATTCCTAATTCCTGATCTATGCTGCTGCAGGGGGTTTGGGTATGGTGGATATTTACCTTCTGCCCAGCTCTACTTGGTCCTGCCAGCAGAAGATGACAGGCATAAGGCCCTGAAATGAGGCAGAGCGGACAAAGGGTTTGCTGGCCTGGGTCCTAATCTGGACAAGCAGACAAAGGGGTGTGATTTGGGTCTCTGTGCTTCACTAAACTAGCCAGCACACCAGACATTCAGGGCAAGTAGCAGATCCTCAGTTACAAAGGGGGTTGTGCCACGCCATTCAACCACACAACTTCCAGGCTGGGAGTTAGTATTGCCCTTAAAACTTGCTTTTCTATCCCAGAAAGCTATGAGTGGAAGATGTAAAATCAAAATGGAAAAAAGTTCATTACTTCCATTCAGTACAAACCCATGCTTGTTAAGTGTGTGCCTATGACTCACACATCAGTACTTGAAAAACATATATTGCTTTCAACAATAATAGAGAAAGCAATGTACAGTCAATACATTAGCAAACACAAGAATCTAATAAAACAGCAGCAATCATAGTAGCCAGCGGAAAAACCAATAACCTCGAATTCCTCAAAATAAAAAAATTCCTTCCAGTAGCACCTTAAAGACCAACTAAGTTAGTTCTTGGTATGAGCTTTCGTGTGCATGCACACTTCTTCAGATACACATGAAAGCTCATACCAAGAACTAACTTAGTTGGTCTTTAAGGTGCTACTGGAAGGAATTTTTTTATTTTGACTATGGCAGACCAACACGGCTACCTATCTGTAACTCGAATTCCTCAGTAGTCTTATAAAAAAGTACATGAACCAGAAACTTAAATGGATGCTCTGAAGCCTACTAATACATGTATATCTTCACAAACTCTCCAGAACCCTACAAGGATTTATAAAAGGATAATGATTCAAATGTCTGCTAAACAGGACTCCCTTGTGGAAGCTTCAACTTGTCCTCCTGAGAAGATATGAACAGATTTTAACAAAGATACAAACTTAGATCATTCAGTCCCTCTAAGGATCCATCCCCTTACAGATGAAAGGATTTCTATCTCTCATGCACATCAAACTATACACATGGGTTTATCTGTCCCTTTGATCATTTAGCCTGGCCTTTTCTGAACAGTAGAGGCTCAGAGAAGTTTTTCTTCTTCCATTTCCTCTGTAGTCCCTTGAAAATCTGCTCCTGTGGGTTGGGGGATACTTGGGAGTGGAGGTGGGGGGGGATGCCCTCTCATGTGAACAGAGGAACAACTTGGGAGCTGAGCCCAAAAACTTACTCCGTTGACTTCTGCTAATAGTGCAAATTTCAGACATTTTCAGAATTCTTCAGACACTGGCTGATTTTTCCCCCTTTCAGCACATCTGACATCATTTAATTGACAAAGTTGGACAGAGCAGTATTTAAATGTTGCCACCTGTCTAGTTTTTGACCTGATTACCCAGTTCCTAGGCTTCTCGTCTGGTTTTCAGACATCTCTTTGTCCGTCCGTCCCCCACTACTTTCCCCCTCTTTACTGTAATGTGTGTGCTATGAATATGAGCTACTTAGGAGGTTTTTTTTGGAGAAGCAGTGTATGCCTTCATTTCCTCCGGCTGGGGCTTTATCTGGATGTCAGTCGGAACAAAAGAGAGGGACTGGAAAAGCAGGTCTCATCCCTGATGCAGCAAAAGCAACTTTTGGCTACTGGGTCTGATCTTTTTTATAGCAACTTATAAAGGATGCTTGAATGGCCTCAATAAACAATCCATTGTATAATTCTGGGTATTTTATTTCATATCACTTTCTCAGGGAGTATACTGTTTCCCTTTTTACAAAACGAGGTTCTTAATTAAAATAAGTTTCGATGTAATTCCCAGGATTAACATTGTTTGCTCCTTTTTCAAAAGCATAGCAATGAGTTGCAGTGCACAGTTCTTTCCTCCCCCTGTTCCCTCCTTTTTTTGCAAGTGCTTAATTGGACCAAGAGATTGAAGTGCTCCTTTGCCCCCACCAAATCACTGCTTCATAGGCAGGGATATGAATGTTGTGTGCTCTGCTATTGCTCCTCAAGTGCTGTTGCCTGTCTGGAATGTATCCTTGCACTGTGACAATGGCTCTTGCTTGCCTTAATGGAGAGTTGTGCGTTCTTAGAAACCCAACACTCTGGCATTGCTGGCATGTAGCCTCCTGTCAGATCCATTGCCTCACCTTTGCCTCTTGTCTGACCCACTGGCATGTAACCTCATCCTCCAGGCTGGAGAAGATCCACCATCATCACCCTATTTGTTCTGCTGACTGATGAAGCTCCAGCTGAATGGCCCAGCCACCTGTTTTGTGGGGAGAAATGTGTTCCTCAAAAGGTGGGGGGGGGCATGTTGCGTTCTTTGCACGGCTGGTCTGCTTGCCCATGCTTAATAATCAGCCTGTCTGAAAATACTATGGATACTTGAAAAAACATATGTTAATAAGACACAACAACAACAACAAAACTTTATTAGCAAAGCCAACAGGCCACAGCTATACAAGAATTAGAGATAGAATAAAATAAACATAAAAAGGAAATAAAAACAAACAAAAAGAGGTCCGTCAGGTGAACACGTCTGTCACTCAGATGGTGGCCCTTAATTTCACAGCTCTCTCGATGAACCTTGCGACCTTCTCAGTTGTCTGACTGTCCATATCAGATAAGAGAAAGAACAATATAATGTCTTGTGGACGGCCAGGGTTGGAGAGGATGAGTGGATGATAAGACACAAGACTACTAAAAAGACATTAAAACTCCATATTCAGATTTGTTGTAGCTGCAAAACACTTGCCTGAAAATAGGTCATCTTTTTCTAAATGCAGCTTGAGATATGGCAAGGCTCCAGTGGAAGAATGCTAAGAATTGCTATAGACATACCCTCGTTGTATGAACTTGGTCTGCTGATGGAATAATCAAGACAGCATTTTCCTGGAGATTGCAAATGAGGGAGGAGGTATGCTAGATATGTTGGATCTAATACAAGCAAAATTTTGTATGATAGAACTAGTGCCTTGACTTTTGCTCAGGCGAGTTCAGAAAAAGCTACTGAAGTTTCAGAGCATATCTCGGTTGAGAGGCAAACTCCATGAACTACACAAGCTGCAGCCCTGAACCTGCCGTGCTGGGGGAATGTTTGCTATAATGAAGTTTTACTAATGCAAAAGATAACTATTTGCAAATACAGTGCTAAAGTAAAACATAATTGCTCCCTATGTACAATAGATGCCCCAATCTAGCCATGGTAGCCTGCCTGTAGAAACAGGTTCTATATGCGGACCTGCTTTAGAAGAGGTTCAGGAGGCCACTGGACAAGGAAAGTGTGTTTTTGTTCAGCATCCTGCAATGGACTGGCGGTCCATTGGTCAACTTTTTTTTTTATGCCCAATTGCTCCATCAAAAATGTTTGCAAGTTGTAAGATACAAAGATTCCACGTGTTAATGTCACATCTCCCTTTCTTGGTTTTGTAACTACACATAAACATATTTATATATAACACATTATGCCTAAGGCTCTAACTACACATGCCATTTATTTTATAATTGCTCTTGAATGCACGTTCCTCTGCTCAAACAACAACAACAACAACAACGCTACCATGGAACCCACTCTTCTGAATTGAGGCCCTAGCATGGAAAGGGTGGGGAGTAGGGAAGTTTTAACCATTTGCAATCATCCAAATCTGGGTCATGTCCCTTCTGCCTTCCATTGACATAGGAAATAAGCTCCCATTAAAACAGGAGATTTGAAGCAAATTGCTACCATGGAAGCCAATGGGCCCCATTAGGACCATAGTGGGGGACAAAGGGTTAAAGCCTTATTGTCACCTAATCCATATTGGGCACTTTTTTGGGGTGTGTACAGGGGGCTTGCACTTTGGGGTAAACTACAAAGTAAAGTATCTTTTTTGTAATATTTTTTTACCCATTTTCAATTACAGTCCAATAATAGCTTCATTTATAACAATATAAATTTATAATACTGTACAATTATTAATACCAATCATTCAAATACCAGTAAATAAACTGTTGTCACCATTTTCTCTCTCAGGCTGGAAAGAAAAGTGGTCTATCAAACTGCAGATGCCCCAGTAAAAAACCTTAGTTCCTTGGTATCTCACAGTCTCCTTTCATCCTTCCAGCTGAAGATATATGAGCAAATATACTTCTAATTATATTAAATTCCAAGTCTTCTTAGCGTCATTCAGTTCATTTTGTAGATAATAAAGGATGGGGAAGAACCAGCTCTAAGTTTCCATCTAAACCTTTTGCAAAATAGAGCTTCCCTCCTTTTTTCCTTTTCCCCCCACACAGTTTTGTTTGATGTTATATTCCATATTTATAATCCAATTTCTTCCATCCTCACTTATACAAATATAATTTGAACCAACATTCAGAGGAGGGCTGCTGAATCATAAATGTAGAGAAGAAAATATTAAACAAAGAAACAGTAGCCTCCCCTCCCCCACCATCTTTTGCACCTAATGAAGTCTTACCTCAAGTTCAAACCTTGAAGTCCTTGCAGTTGGTTTGTTACGCAGTTTGTGATCTCATCTCTTCTAGCACACGCCTGTACTTTAGTCCAGTTAAGCTCTAATTAACAGGAAAATCTCTGCTTCTTAATGGTGGCATTGGAGGGTTTTCGGCAAGTGAAGTGCTTTCACATTCAGTGCCCCCCTACCCCCCCCCCGCATTCCATGCTGGAGCGAGAGCCAGGTACTGAGACAAACTGAGTGAAGCCGTTCTCCCCATCCTTGGAGGGAATGTGCAAGAATGATTGTTACCCAGAATCATCCTTGTTTTTCCTTCGCCAATGAGCTCCCGCTGTCATGGGAGCTGCCCCCATTAAGGCAGAGCGGAACCGGAAGCCACAAAGTAAAGTATCTTGTGTACTTTGGCCTTGCGTGTACGTGCACCATAGCTGCAGAGTGCTTGCTGCTAGATCGTGCCAATTTTATTATGAGGTTGACTTTCCCAGTCCTTGGACTACTGCCTGGGGAATAGAGTGAACTTCTGAGACCACAGTAGTTGGCCATTCTTGGACTAGGTGATTAATTGTAGTATGAAGTTCTCTGTCTCTCAGTGTAGCCCTTAGGCTGAACTCCCCCCCCCCCCCCAAGTTCTGGCATGCCAAAGAAAAGCAAAAAAAAAGCAAAGCAAAACAATGATGAACTCTTTCAGCACATGCTAACTTGCTCATGTATATGTTTGCAGCATCCCATTGAAAAAAGTGAAGCAAGTAAGCTAAAGCTAACTCTGGCCTTGCTACTTTCTACCCATGCACAAATCAGATGAAGATGCATTCATATTGATTTCTAAATTTAGAGCAAGCCTTGGGAGTGAGTGGACAACTATTAATTCAGGTGCAAACTTTTAAAACATCGTTTTGATTGAAAACTTGATTATCCTTTCTGTTACACAAACGTTGCTGAATTATTACCAAAAGCTTATTATGCCAGATTTAGGAGAAACACATGGCTGGAAGTAGACTTTCAATGTGCTTTCTGAATTCCAGGAATAAGATGTTGTAAATGGTATCTTGGATTTCAAACATGTATCCAGATAAATTTGTAGCTAGTTGTGAAACAAACATAAAATGATTAAACTCCTAGGCACTCATTTTAGTTTGCTTTGAAATTTGACTAAGATTTACAGAGCTTCGGCGCTGTGTAGGAGCTGTCTTTTCCATCTGTCTGTTAGTATTTTAGGTTTTTTATTTTGGTCTTGTAGGCTATTTTGTATTTATTTATTGAGACATTTCATGGAGACAGCTGGCTCTTTGTGCCTACAGCAATGATCTCTGGTGTACTGAATATTAACACTCATCAGACATTCTCTTTCACTAGAACATCCTCCTAAATGGAATAGCTGCATCCTGTTTTCCAAAAGCTAAATGTCAAAAATTTACATAAAGCCCAAATGTGGTGCACATTTTTGTTATCACATTGAGTCCCATTTTCCTTTGACCATTTTATTTCCCTTCAGCATGGTTTCCTGGCCATCAAAGTAGAAGTAATTATGAAAGCCCCATGTTTTATCTATTATGTTATTAATTTAATTGGCAAAATGAGTAAGAATTTACCTTTCAAATCAAAGCAGATAAATATAGATAGAAAGTGGGTCATGGATAAAGAGTTGGTCACATTGGCTTGGTTCAGACCAACCACCAGACCACAGTTTAGTGCTATATGAATGTGCCTCAAACTCCCACATCCCCTCAACTCACATGCTGTGATTGCTTTCCTTACCACTTGTTTACAAACCATAGTTTGCCATTACATGTGAACCAAGCAAACCATGGTTTGGCACCATACAGGAGAGAATTGGATTCACAGTGCACAAGGAGAAGAGTATCTATGTGAGGGTGAGGCTGGTTCATGTCCTGCAGAGCTACTGTTTGGTGTTAAATCTGAACTGAACTAGCATCCTCTTAAAATTCTGATGGTTCAGTTTTATTAACAAAACATAATTTATATTTTAAGACATATTTAACTTGGCTAAGGGACGCGGGTGGCACTGTGGGTTAAACCACAGAGCCTAGGGCTTGCCGATCAGAAGGTTGGCGGTTCAAATTCCCGCGACGGAGTGAGCTCCCGTTGCTCGGTCCCTGCTCCTGCAAACGTAGCAGTTTGAAAGCACGTCAAAGTGCAAGTAGATAAATAGGTACCGGTCTGGCGGGACGGTAAACAGCGTTTCGATGTGTTGCTCTGGTTCGCCAGAAGCAGCTTAGTCATGCTGGCCACATGACCTGGAAGCTGTACACCGGCTCCCTTGGCAAGATGAGCGCCGCAACCCCAGAGTCATCCATGACTGGACCTAATGGTCAGGGGTCCCTTTACCTAATGTGAGTTGCTCATGCAGGCAACCCAAGGGAGTCCTCATTACAGGCTTTGAAATAGGTTGAGCCAGTGCTGATGGTCCACAGCCTGACTGGTGAGGGTGTGGAACAGGATGCAGAACTGTGCACTTCATTACTCCACCCTCTTAAGTGAGAATCCCCAGTTACGCAGTTTAAGGGTTAAGTTGCCACATTAACAAAGGCTAATGCTAATCGGGATTTGCTCTTAGTTAAGCTTTCTTTTAACTGAGGTTTGACGCAAGTTCAGAATCCTACTTAAGAGAAAAAACCTAGGAAGTGTTAACTGTGGCTAACATTAATGGCAACAAATACCGTATTTTTTGCACCATAACACTCACTTTTTTCCTCCTAGAAAGTAAGGGGAAATGTCTGTGCGTGTTATGGAGGAAATGCCTACAGGTGGCATGCCTACGGATTTTCCTCCTCTAAAAACTACGTGCGTGTTATGGTCGGGTGCGTGTTATAGAGCGAAAAATACGGTAACTCTTAAGGATGCATAATGCCAGTGGGTAGAATTAGTGGTATAAAGGGGAATCCTGTGGTTGGTGTATGATCCCTTAAACACCATTAAAGATGGAGCGAATTATGTCTGAAGGAGCTTATATTTTCAAGTTTCCTCACTTTTCACCTAAGTTACTCTGTTTGAGACAGGTCTGTGATGAGCCCAGTTCTGTCTGTTGCATTATCCCCACTGCATATCTTGCCTTCTTAGAAATCATTTTCAGCATTGTTCCATATATATTTTATCTGAGGCTCCTGAGCAGAACCTTTGTAAGACAGACCCTTTAATGCTGGAGTTCATTTGCTATAGAAATGCCCAGATCCCCATTTTTCATCAGCTACTGAGTATTTGTCATTCCTGGGTTATTTTAGTCATTTGGCACTGTTCTCCTTGGTTTATTTCCCTTCCTGTCTCGTCAGAAAGCTTTCTTCCTCATTGATTTTGAAGATCAATAAATGCTTCTCAAATATTTCCACTGATGTAACTTCCAGACAGCTTCGATGGAGCAAATGCAAAATGCAGTAAATAATGTTAGGAAGCCCACTGGTAATATTTGGTAATTTTAAGGGTAGCTTCTTTTGCAGCTTGCCAAGTTTTAATTAAACTTCATGCCAGCCACCTTTGATGGAATATTATAACCATTTCAAAAGTAGGGTTGAGAAATTGTGGTTAAATACTATTCACCATGACTATTGCAGCTGAGAATAGAACCGTTAAGTCACGAGTTGTCAACACCTACTTTAAGCAGTACACTCACTTTTCTTTACCAAGAAATGCTCTGTTTTCCTGCTTTTCTTGCCGATGTTTTGTAGCAGCTGCTACCACTATAGTTGTGAAGATGTTTGGCTGATTCATAGACCGCTGACTGTGGTTTACAATTTAGCAGGGAAAAGACTTCCTGTTTAGAGCCAAGCTATTCCTGCATGAAGGAACAAACATGACTGCATTCTTTATTTTTTATTTAAAAAAATAATTAAAAGGGACTAGCCTAACCAGGAACTGGACTAAGAACTGTGAATCCCAGATTCAGATCTTAACTCAGAGCTGTTTCATCCATTACAATTTCCAATATGGAATTGTAGTGTAGGAAAAAAGTATGTACATTTTCACATTTGAAGTGCAATGAGTTTTTCTGCTGAGACACACCAGATGGGCAGGCAACACTGAAAATAAACTTTAGCCACATTTAAAATAGCTTTATGCTGTCATATTTTTCCTCCTTCCACTCCATCCCTATTTTGTTTTGTGCCATGCATTTAAAAGCAGGGTCTATCTTGTTTTTATTATTATTATTGATCTGCAAACTGCTCAGGGGAGTCTCTTTTGGCTGAGAAGTAGAGCAAAAATGCTACAAACAAACAAACAAACAAACAAACCACTCACATTGAATGAATTTATCCTATGCAGAGGTCAAAGAAGTGCCCATTCATTAGTTATCCAGAGCTTTTGTTATCCTATAGCAGATGTTAAGCAAGACATTAGAAATAAAGGCTGTGTCCATGGAAACAGACACAATTTTCTGTAGTGGTTGTTCAGGACTAAGCAGCTTTATTATTTACAAATAATGAAGAGTGCATCCTCTTGTGGTTTACAATGTTACATAAGGTTTTCTATTAATGACGATGTGCCTGTTAATCTGGTTTCAATTCACATGTCCTGGTAGATAAAGCAGAGCCAGGGAGAAGCACTGCACATTTGGGATTGTAACTAAAATTATTAAATGGTTTATTGATATACAATAGAAAACAGAAAAAGAAATATGTGAATTGACCATATAAGAACATAAATGGACATCCATCAAAGCTCTGCAAGATGGATGGCCTATCTGTGATCCTCCAGATATTGAATTGCATCTCCCATCAGACCCAGCTAGCAATGCCATGGTCAGTGATGTAGTGCAGCAACACCTGGAGCCATAGCCTAGCACCCCAGTATCCCTGCTGTATAGTGTAAACAAAGCAGTACAATATCACTAGAATCATCATCATCAAGGCTATGTAGTGTGAATAATAGCATAACCATAGGAGAATTCACAAACCAACTATAATTTGCATAAGAATAAGTAGCAAAGCTACCAGTAAAGAAATCTGAATAAGAATAAAATGAGGACCTATTTGTCTCTCCAGCCCATTTCAGTTTAAAGCACTGTTTTACCACTGCTCCCTGAAGAGCAGTGGTCCTTGTGTTGTAGCAAGTTTCTCTACACGTGGAAAAATAAGCTGTTTGAGGCTCTCCAAGTGTAACTTTAAAAACTCCAAATTAAACAGCTTGACTAACAGTGCTGCTGCTCTCAGTCTTTGGAGAAATGGATCAAGATTCCATGGGCCTATTAACATGTTTTAACTAACACACACGCTTCTAAGGGAGGCAAAAAGATCCTGAGAGTTATGAAGGGGGTTCATTGGCTTTTGGCACAGCACAAACACTGCTGATTGGAAGGGGATTGGTTGATGCACACTGCTATCTAAAAGCACTACTTAGGAAAAGGTTGGGGTGAACACATGAGTCTTCTGCAAGATCTATTACAGAGAACATTCCTTTTATTATGCACAGAAAATTCAAACTATTACTTCCATAGATTTATTGCTTAAATATAATTTTTATGGATTGGTAACACTGTTCAACAGCTTCTGTACATACATTATTTGAAACATGGATGATTCTATCAAATCAGCTTTCCCTATAGTTCTCTCTAATCCTGGTGAAACATCCTATGTTGCATTTAAATAATTCTCCTGTTTTCCAAAACACTATAATTACTTCTTCCTTTCAGATACCTTACCCAAACTGTGAACTTGCATCTGAAATGTAACCGTTATGAAGTGTAATATGTTAAAAAATAAGGACTAAAAGAGAAAAGGAGTGCCAATGTTAGCTTTTCCTTTCCGGGGATGGGGGGGGGGAATCCCTGGCATTGCTTTCATACTGAAGTCATACATAACTTTGGTTTCTGTGCAGAAAACGAGGTATGCTCTGACTTCACGAACAAAGTGGTGCTGATCCTATAATGCTGTTCTTTCTCATTGTCTTTTAAACTTTTTCTTTAAGGTCTATGGAGACCAGAATCTTAAGTAAAATTTAACTAGCTCACTTCCATGGGGCTGTGGACTTTCTGTTTTTCAGAAGCTATCCATGTTGCCACACAGAAATCTATTGACCCTCTATGCACATCACCATAAACCAGGGTTGCCAACTTTTCTGGGCCCGCGGGTACATTTGCAAACTGAACAAACTGCTGTGGATGCCACAGACATGCCACAACCTAGCACATACCACAACTTATTCTATTAGCTACAGCAGAATGTTTTTTCGTGCCTCCTTTCTATTTTCAGCAGGGGGAGGGGACCCTGCAGGCACCAGAGAAGGCCTCTTTGGATCCCTGCCACAAACCAGACACAATGGCTAAGACCCAGACTAAGTACTCACTGGTTTCAATGGGAACTAAATTAAGTCTTAAAGACGTAATTTGTCCCAATGACTTCAGTGAGGCCTATGCACAACAAATTTAGTCTGCTTTGTGTCTGGAAAAGTACTCTGGAGTAAGAGTGAAGCCTAGATGTTCTCACCATCTGTAACACATGCAAAGAAATGTATCTATTTTCTACATTTTTTTATTTATTTTTTGGTGATGAACAAGGAACTTGCTGTTGATGGAAACCCAAACCTGAACATAAAGTCTATAGTCTTAATATTTAATTTTGAATAATGCAGCAGTCAGTGCTTTTGGTGGCTAGGTCTGTTCAGTGTTTTTGGCATTGCATTTCTCTTATTCAAGGCCTGTTGGTACACATGCAGTCCCAACCCACTTTCAACTTATGTGTAGGATGGAATATGCTTAAAAGGCTCTTACCCATGTGCTGGGCAGTGAGTGTGTAAAATCAAGAGCTGTGGTAGTGGCCAGGCAGCTGATCTATCAGTCAGTAGGTTCTGGTTCAAATGTGGCCTTTGTCATTAACATACTAGACAAGCCACTCTCTTGTCAGCCTAGGCTCCTCTCCCATTTTACATATGAGATAATAAATGGCCAGTCTTACAACTTGGTTGTAAAAGTTATATTGTATCAGTATTATTTATCATTATGTGCATCCCAGCACTGCCACAATTTGAGATGTTTCTGAAGGATAGCCTTCAGGATAACAACTCTAGCAAAGTGCCTCTAGCAAATTATTAGCATAATGTCCATGGAAGCTAATGCCATGGTAAATCTCTTCATCACTAAAGAGCTTTAAGATTCACCTGAAATGTGTGCATGCAGAGACTGAAGGTGTGCATTGGCAGGATCTTGCAAATTAAGCTAGGGCAAGCTAAGATGACCCAGTCTCACTGCTCACAAGACATCCAATGAGATCATTGCTGAGGCTTGGTGAGTCCTGCTTAATTTTAGTCTGGGAACACTAAAACAGATGTACAGAAATGCTGTGAATTAAAATGAAAAGGAAAAAAAAAACTTTATAAAAGATGAATGGCTATGGACAACTGGTAAACTGTGCTCCTGTGCATTAGCTACTTTTTATTTCTCTCTTCTTCCTGCCATGATTCTAGACTGACAAAGAGCAAGGATGGGGACTGGGAGAATGGTGTGCAACAGAAACATCTTTTCCCATGCTGAGAGACACTCTGAGGAAAGCACTGTCCCCTGAGAAAATAGCTTGAAAAATTGTGAGGTTCTTTCATTTGTTTTCAGCGAGGAACTTGAGAATGTGTTTCTTAACTGCTCACAGAGTTCCATTATGAAAGTCCTAGCAATCTGTGTATGTAGAAGGCAAGATGTTTTCCATTAGATCAGTTTCTCTCCCCCACAACATCTGTTGCAAAATTGTGTTATACAACTCAAATGGTTTGCGCAAGAATAACGTAAGATACACAAGAAAAGCCCTTCTGGATCTAACCAAAGGTACATCTAGCCCCAGCATCCTGTTTCTAACAGTGGCAAGCCAGATGCCTCTCGGGTAGCTTGGAAGCAAGGCATGAAAGCAGCCCTGCCCACTCCACCCCAAGATACACTGCTCCACACCTTTATTTAATATTCATGATCATAGCTGTTGATAGGCCTGTCTGCAAATTTGTCTCTTAGACAACTCTTAAACATCTTACCATTTTTATCTTCCGGAAGAGAATTCCATAAGTCAAGCATGTGTTGTTTGAATAAGTCTTTTTTTATCCTTTATTGAATATACTGCTAATCAGGTTCACTAGATAACCCTGAGATGTAGTATTAAGACAGATGGAGGGCAAAAAAACCCTTTCCAACCACTTTATCCACAGGCAGATATAATTTTATAAATCTTTCATTACCTGTTGAATTAGCCTTTCCTCTGAGGAAAGATACTCCAAATCCTGATATTACTGGTTGCCCTCTTCTTCAGCTTTATGGTATGCACTTTGAGGTGGGTTCAGCAGAACTGTACAGAGTATTCTAATGTGGCATTATTATGTATATTAGCTGTCTTGTTTTCACCTCTGTCCTAATAATCCCTAAGATGGAACTTGCCTTTTTTACTGTCAATGCATACTCAGAGTTGACAAATTATTAAACTGTTCAACATGACCAAGAGCGCTTTCCTGGACAGTCCCCATCAATTCAGACCCATAAACCTATAGAAGAAGCTAAATGTTTTGCATCTTTGTGGTTCATTTTACACATCTTTTCGATCTCCAGTACTCCCTGTACATATTTGTTATCAAGCAGTCCAACTTGCCTGGATTTTTTGTTTTGCTTCTTATTGTGCGTTTGAGCCCCACGTTGGGCAAAGCATACCCGCATTGCAGGGATTGGACTAGGTGACCCTTGTGCTCGAATTTGAATTTGGACTTGGAGAAAAACAGACAGAAAGTTTAGGCTTGACTCTGCTGAAATGTAACATTGATGTGGCTGCAAACTTTGTACTTTGGGGATCTCTGCAAGTTATAGGCACACCCTAGATTCCAGTATTCTCCGTGTTTATATTTTGTAGGTATTGCAAAGGCACCGTAAGTTTCACCATATGGGATAGACTCTGTAAAGAAGCTACCCTTTGAACCTCCTACTGTTTGGGAAAGCTGGTCAGGGGCTGCTGTCTTCATGGCAATATCATGCCTATATATCTAATTAACAAAATTAAAAGACAACTGGGGCAGTTGTCATTTTTAAATTTAATTTGCCCAGTATACAATGTGTGGATGAATTAATAGTTGAACTGTTTAGTGTAGTGACTGCCCAGACAGTGATTTAAACTTATGTGAGAGAGTTAAGTAAATGCTGGGAGATCTGGTTCCCCACCTGTCCTCCCCACCCCCCGTCACTAAATTAATTATGAAATGATGGTTTGTCATTTCTAACCATAGCTAGGTATCTCTTGCCTGCTGTTACTTAGAAATCCCATGGTTTTTGTTCTACTGCAGTTCCCATTTCTTAAAGTAAAACGGGAAAGGAATTTTCATGGAGCACAGCAGTCAGCTCTGCCTCTCCTTCCAAGGAGAATGTTTACTCTGGAGAGCCATACATTCATGTTGCAAATAGGTAAAAACTGGATAGATCTAAGAAAGGGATACTTGTTTATAGAACTCTCATCTTGTATGTTGTGCTAAAGTTTCATTTGCTGCAAAAAGACAGAAACACTATTTGATTATAAATAGTGTTTCTGTCTGTCCTTTTTTGCAGTAAATGTAACTTTAAAACAACATACAAGATGAGAGTTCTATAAACAATTGTCAAAGCAATTGTATTTCCTTTAGGATGTGGTGGCTTAATTGTTCTGGTGCAGCATCACAGTTGCATCCCACCCCAATCTCCAAGCAGTACAGGATTCCAGGGGTTCCAGGCACTTACTCAGGGTTCAGTTTCTTTGGAATGAGGGACAGTGGAGACCATGGTGTCTTTATGATATCTGGTTAATTTATACATATATACAACCTGAACCTACAATGGTTAATGCTCACAGCTTTAACAACCGCAGAAGGTCTTGTTTCTCCCATAGTTACAGCCTTGGATTCAAGCAGAAATCAAGGATGGCATTCACTCTCTGGATTCTGTCTGCTTATAGCAGCTCTCATACACAGCTTTGGCTATTGACTTTCTCAGTACTCAGGGGAGGGGGCCCACCCATTTCCCCTCTAGCACAGAGCAGCTTCCTTTGTCAGACTAACTACCCATACCTGGCCTTTGCTTGGCTAATTCAACAATGGAATATACCATTAGATTTTAACCCTTTGCTAGATCCAAGAATTAGAAGGGATTCATACAGCCTAACCTACCCCACAACTCACAACAGTACTTTGATGAATTGAAGCCTGTAACTAGCACTGACACCTTATACCTGTGTAGTCTTTTCTTAAAGTGTTTCATTTGGGGGGGGGGGTTCAGTTTATGCCTCATGCCCCAGCTAGAAAAATTACTGTTGTTGGTTTTTGGATCAATAATTTAGATCCAGGGAAAGTCTATTGCTAAATATTTTGGCAGTCTATTGTGGAAGTATTCCTAGAAATGAGACACATCTGTCAGTTATAAGTAAAACAGAGCAGAATCATGAAGAGTGGTGGACAGAAGGATCTGGGCCATCAGTAGCAGCTTATGGGAGGCAGGAAAGTTAATTGAATTGAGCTTGAGTTATAAAATGCAATTGTTAGGGCCCTTGGGAGGTCTGGCTAATGTGTGGTTTTATGTCCAGGTCCTGTAAATGTTGTTTTACTGAAGTGAACATAGAATGCTATTATGGGTCATTCCCATAATAACCACTCCCTAGAGGTGAGTGTACCTAACCCTGTTCCTAGCAGGACACCTGGCACAATGCAGATTTCTACCCAGAGGTCTCATTTGTGCTGCAGTTTGCAGGCAGGTAGGAAACAGCAGCAGGTGGGAGTGCCACTGTTTCTTCCTTTCTTCATACTCTGGACAAAGGAGAGAGGATGCTTAATCTCTTTCAAGCCCTCTGTGCATGCCGGAGTGACCAACGGAAGGGCTCATTGTTGTCACAAATAGTGACCGGCTAGTAAGCCAAACCAACGTTTGTTAACTCATGAAGCTAATTATACATAATTTTAGCAGTGTGTTAATTATATTTTGTAACTGAGAGGAGCCTCTGCTGAAACTGTGATGCTAGTATATTAGATGATATAAGTAGTTCTTACCTGGCATTTGTGAGAGGAGCACATAATAGAGGTGAGATAAGTGGCACACTTGTGCACAGCTCTGCTAGGTAGCTGAGGATGTTTATGATATGGCTATATGTGAAAATGCCCTGCCTTGTGGCAGCCTCAGAGGTGTGGTGACTCATTTGATAAATATGGGGGTGCTAAAACTGAGTAATCTTCTTTGTAATATAATGAGACCCAGTGCTTTTATTGGAGCAAGTTCCCCCCACCCTCACGATTTTATTAATTAAAAATAATCTCAACAACAGTCTTGTTGTGAGCTCTTAGACTTTTTTTAAAGAAATGTTTTTCATAGATATCAACTCTATTTTTAATACGAGTATTTTGCAACTCTTTATTGCTGACATTGATGAATTATGACAAGTGTTTTATTTTCCATTCCTCAGGCCAAGAAGATCCAAATAGTTTGCGGCACAAATACAACTTTATTGCAGATGTGGTGGAGAAGATAGCACCGGCTGTGGTTCACATTGAATTGTTTCGCAAGTAAAGAAATCCAAGTTTTATTATTTAACTGGAGACTTTGTGGGTTTTGTGTGCTGTTGTGAAAAACACTGATGCTATATTTTAATGTTGTTATGAATATAACATTATGTTTAATGTATGAATAGTATAGCATACTATTATTTTCTTAGTGACCAGCTTTTAAAAATAGTTAATGCATAAAGGACATAAAGTCCTTTATGTCTCATATTCTAAGGTATCATAAAACCAAATGTATCATAATAGTGTGTAATGGTCATAGAAGCAGATTGTCTTTGCTATCTTCAGAAACTGCTTTGCTTCTTGATCTTGAAATTCCATGTCTTTTAGACTGCCTTTTTCAAAGAGGGAAGTTCCTGTTGCCAGTGGCTCAGGGTTTATTGTTTCCGAAGATGGGCTGATAGTTACAAATGCCCATGTGGTTACCAACAAGAACAGAGTGAAAGTGGAACTGAAGAATGGTGAAACACGTGAAGCTAAAATTAAAGATATTGACGAGAAAGCAGATATTGCACTAATAAAAATAGACACTGCGGTAAGTAAATTATGAGCACGGGATTACTTATGCATCTGCTGTTTGATTGATATTGATATATTCTTACATGAAAAAAACTAGATTTATAGCAAACAATGGACTTGGAAAGAAGTATGAATATATTTACATGCCAAATATATAGTTGAATCAAGTTTAAATAAAACTTTCAACCATATCAAGATACTTAGGATGTCATTGTAGCAACGGATTCAATACCTTTGATTTGTAGTCATTTTAAAATTCACCTCCTGGGAGAGTGATGCAGTATCAGTCATCAAAAGGGTCTAAAACTTTTTAGGGCTGCAAACTGGCAAAGTTGTTCAGCAAGACTAAAAAATAAAGTGCTGCCTTTTTAAAAAATCCCCATTTCATGTGATTCTGCAAGCATGTAAGAGCAACTTAGCCATAGTATGAGGAGCTGACATAAATGCCAGAACCAGTTATTTGAATCCTGGAATTGTAAAGTTGAAAGGGATCCTGAGGGACATCTAGTCCAACCCTGTTCAAAGCAGGAATCTCAGCAAGCAGTCCCCAACCAGTTTGAAACCATTCTGGACCCTGATTAGCTTTGCAAGTGTGCTAGGAGATTTATTGCTGCACCATTACCTATTATTACCCATCTAGAAAGAGAGGCAGTGATTGGCTGTGATAGAAATACACACAGTTAACATTGATTCAGTATTGCCATGCACACGTTGACATACAGTCACATGTTTCTACAGCCGTGCTTGGACCTGCTGCTTGTGTGCAAAGGCTGCACATGAGCAGAATAGGAATGAGCATGCTAAGCTCTGCCCCCATGTCACCATGCCTGCTGCCCACCACAGGGGGCAAAGTCTGAAGCAGGGATAATAATAATAATAATAATAATAATAATAATAATAATAATAATAATACTTTATTATTTATACCCCGCCATCTGGCTGGGTTTTCCCATCCGCTCTGGGCTTCCAACAAAATATTAAAATACAGTGGTCTGTTAAACATTAAAAGCTTCCCTAAACAGGGCTGCCTTCAGATGTCTTCTAAAAGTCTGGTGGTAGTTCTTCTCTTTGACATCTGGTGGGAGGGCTTTCCACAGGGCGGGTGCCACTACCTAGAAGGCCCTCTGCCTGGTTCCCTGTAACTTGGCTTCTCGCAGTGAGGGAACCTCCAGAAGGCCCTCGGCGCTGGACCTCAGTGTCCGGGCAGAACGATGGGGGTGGAGATGCTCCTTCAGGTATTCTGGGCCGAGGCTGTTTAGGGCTTTAAAGGTCAGCACCAACACTTTGAATTGTGCTCAGAAACGTACTGGGAGCCAATGTAGATCTTTCAAGACCGGTGTTATGTTCTAAACAATGTACTGAGTCCTCACTCTACCTTCCAAGTTGCAGAGAGCAGACAAAGGGGCAAAGGTTAGTGAGCTCATCCCCACTCCTGCGAACATATATCTTGTGTTTGGATCTGAATATACTCCTACCACGCACTCTTCAAGCCCACATACAAAGAAGCGCTTCTACTGCACTGTCAGTATGGCTGGCAAATTATTTTTGCGGCGTCAAAACAGGCTGTTAATTCTGCATGGCTGCCTTCTTAACATGGGGTCACCCTGGGGCAAAAGGTACTGGCCTTTTCCAGGGCGATGCTTCCTCCCGTTCATGTGCGCTACAGAGTCCAGCTGGGAGCACAGGCTGTTACTGTGCAGATGTGCCCTAATTCAGTACTGCGGCCTTGGAAGGGGAAAGCACAATTAAGACATAACTCAAGTTCTTTGGAAAACGTCTCCTGGCATATGTTTGATTTCTGTCCGAAAACGTAGCAAGAATAATGTTTGTTTATGCCCTAGAGTGCACTCTGGTTTTCATGTGGTGAGCTTGCTTTGCCACTGTATTCATGCTATTTCAAAACCTCCCTTTAATGCACTGCAGGTGTGTGTGTGTGTGTGTTGTGTTATACAATTTGGCATATTTAAAGAGACAAATGCTGTTTCGTTTTCCATTGCTAAGTGCTCTGGGAAAATTAAAACACACACACACACACACACACACACACACACACACAATACTTTATTCAGTATTTCAAACCCTATTGGGGCTATTGATCCAGCAGTTACTAAACTGCTCAGTCATTATCACGTGGCTCCATCCTACTGCCTAGATGCCTTCTTTCTTTTTTACTGTGCTGCATAAATGTTTTACTTAAATATGCAAAGAGAACCTCATGGGGGGAAGCATAGCTTTGAAGTGATGTACAGAGTGCCTGGGATGCTATCTTTGCTCTTTTTATGTATTATTAAGGATTTTTATGCCTGTAGAACAGGCAGTGTCGGGGCATATATCTACGATAAAGAGCTGTACACATATTTAAAAATATTAGCTCATTTCAAATAGCCATGATCAGCATAGGTAATGGGGATTATCCTCCCACGACTTTTTAGGGATCTGGAATGCTGATTCAGTGCAATTGAGAGTTAGCAGAAAGAGTGAAATAAATATTTTTTAGTTTACATTTCCCCAGAGGTTTGGGAAGGAGGAGTTAAGAACATGTTATATCTATGTAGAGAATACAGTGGGTGGAGCTTCCTTAGTTTACACTGTTGCAAGTTGGAGTTTTGGCAAGGGTTAACAGAGGAAGTAAGCAGATGGACATACACAGTAGCTGAGTTCAGCAATTTCCTTTTAAGCATTGTTTCCTGGATTATTTTATGTATTGTTTCTAGAAAGGATGAAATGCTCCTGTGAAATGCTGTTCAGTTACAGTATTTTAGCTTATGCAAAGAGGCAGGGCAATCCAAAGGGGGCAGAGGAAGGAAAATCTGAAGCAGAGACTCTTCCAAAGCCAAAGCCCTGCTAGATTTATTCTGTGAACCGCCCTGAGACCTCTGGGTATAGGGTGGTATATAAATTCAAATTCAAATAATAATAATAATAATAATAATAATAATAATAATAATAATAATAATAATAATGGATTTAGCACTGGCAGAGCAGAAGGTGGAAGATCAGCTTTTCTACCAACTTTCCATGCTTTTTTATTCTTATTCGCAAAAAAGCTTTGGTCCCAATGGAAAGCAAAGTAAGTTTGTTGGCCTTAGGGACTGTGTACTCCCCAACCCCCTAATCCATGGGTAGGCAAACTAAGGCCCAGATCCGGTCCAATCGCCTTCTCAATCTGGCCCACAGACGGTCTGGGAATCAGCATGTTTTTACATGAGTAGAATGTATCCTTTTATTTAAAATGCATCTCTGGGTTATTTGTGGGGCCTGCCTGGTGTTTTTACTTGAGTAGAATGTGTACTTTTATTTAAAATGCATCTCTGCGTTATTTGTGGGGCATAGGAATTCGTTCATTTCCCCCCAAAAAATATAGTCTGGCCACCCACAAGATCTGAGGGACCCCCTGTTGAAAAAGTTTGCTGACCCCTGCGCTAATCTGTGCCAAAACACACCCTCCAAAGCACCAGAGGAGGAAGGATAGCTGTGGAGGTTTCTGCAACTACAACAAGGATGCTCCTTCCACAGGGAAGCAGATTCACAAAACCCTGTGGCCCCAAGACATCTTAGGACTGCATGCTAGGAAGTTCTATGTAGTCACATCACACATAACTAAAATCTACGTAGTTTCAAAACAAGTAATTTTATATGGCTTTTTGAGCACATTTCAACTTTTGTGCGTTACATGCAGCCTATTAAACTTCATTTTGTTCACTATATGCAGCATTCTTCAGTTAGTTTATTAATTCAGTTGGTTTATTCCTACTAAGAGGAATATGTTTAACAAATATTTTGACTGCGAATGTTAGACAAGTGCTCTTCTAAGTACAGTGGTACCTCCAGTTAAGAACTTAATTTGTTCCGGAGGTCCGTTCTTAACCTAAAACTGTTCTTAACCTGAAGCACCGCTTTAGCTAATGTGGCCTTCTGCTGCCGCTGCACTACTGCTGCGCGATTTCTGTTCTCATCCTGAAGCAAAGTTCTTAACCTGAGGTACTATTTCTGGGTTAGTAAGAGTCTGTAACCTGAAGCGTCTGTAACCTGAAGCGTCTGCAACCTGAGGTACCACTGTATAAGCATTAGACAATTGACTAATGAGGTAAAAACTTACCTGCAGTCACTTCCCTGCTATTTTGCCACTTTACACTTCTATCAAATAAATAAATAAATGCTTAATTTGTATCGCACATGGGCTTATTTATCGTTTAATTTGATAGTAATATTTAATGCATTTAAAAATGATTGTTGACTGTATGATTCTTTTAACTGTATTTCTGAAGCAGAAGGGGATATTTCCTCCTTTGGCCAGATAATGCAAATATGAGTACTAAATTCTGTCATGGGATATGGAATGTCTGCGGTAAAAAAAAAAAAGCGCAAGGCGACTTACTCTAAAGATTCCACTCCACTGACATTTCTAAAACTGCTGTGTTCTTTCATTCCCAAGCATGCAATTTTCCTTTAAGTGATGGACTTCTGCCTTAGGACAGACTGCTTTTCTAAACAGGAAAAGAAATTAAATAAAGTATTGAGTTACAGGCACCAGTAGACTGAACTGGTTTGCACTCACTAACCCATTTTTCCACGGAAAAGAATTTAGCACAAATGAGAAACAGATCTGTTGGGATGTCCCCCTTCAGTTTCCATAAGGTTGTGCTGACCAAATGGAGATACATAGTAATACGGGATGATTTGAAGACATCTTGAAGAGTGAAGGTTCTTTATTAACTTTCTTCTCTAGGGAGGGAAGTAAAAATTTATTTCTGGAAAACTAACACAAGGGAAGCCCAAGAAAAGGAAGGGAGCTGTGAAAGTGAAACCATTACTTGTCTTGTAGTGAGTTAGTCAACTGGTCCACCTAGCTTCAAATCATTTTTTGATTCTATCTGCCCAAATAAGTCCGTCTCTCTGTCTCTGTCTCTCTGTCTCTCTCTCTCTCTCTCTCTCTCTCTCTCTCTCTCTCACACACACACACACACACACACACAAACCAAACACATATTCTAACAAGCAGTGCAAATAGGACTTAATGGAACTATAACCAAAGAGTTAATAAAGTTTTTCTGTTCCTTTAGCAAAAATAAACTGGACCAAAAAAAACAACAACCCCTATCATGAATGCAGGTCACATATTGTGATTACATGATGACTGGTTGAAAGCCAAAACAAATGGAACTGAACAGACCTCCCACATGGAAGTTTCCATAGAAGAAAGCATAGAGTTGGAGTGTTCACCTTAGAAGCCAATAAGTCCTCATAGATCACTCTTCCCCTTTCCTGAACAGTGAGTGGTTCTCCCTAGACATTTTATGAATCACTTGGGCAGCTTGACTATACAAAACACGGCAACTTGGACTTAGAAATGTTGCCTGTCTTAGCTCCAAAACAAGTTCCTGAACGTCTTACCAATTAGTTGTCTGAATAACATAGTCCTGGTAATTGGGATGGATGCAGGAAATGCATCTCTTTCCTGTTTAGAAGTTGCCAAAAATGTGCAGAGCTCTAAAATAACTCTCAGGGGTCATAGAGAGGATACTGGTGGACACTGCTTATGTTTGACTTCTCTGATTTGAAGAAGAAATCCAACTGAGCAAACAATCATGTTCATTTCCAGTGCTTATGAAGTCTCTGTTAGACCAGTGGTAGGGAATCTGTGGCATTCCAGATATTGCTGAACTAAAACTCCCATCGTATTTGTCTATTGGCCTTGCCAACTGATGAGGGTCAAAGACCAACATCATCATCCCTAGCTAACAGGACCAGTGGTCAGGGATGATGGGAATTGTAGTCCCAAAACATCTGGAGGGCCATGTTTGGCCATGCCTGATCTAGAGAGTCACAAGTTCCCCTTATCTGTTGTAGATGAATAATCTCACCCACTTTGAAAATGCAGCTAACTAAACTGATACTGGGACAATCAGTGCCTTCAGACTTAGTGATAAATTCTAGTTCATAAGTATGGGAATGAACCTATGTGAGCATCAGGACTCATATACTTCCCTCTTCAGCACAGTTGCAAGATCAGAAGCAATGGCCCCATTTTTCACTAAGCACCATTTATGTCTGAACAAACTGTGCTTAACCTTAACTGTGGTTTACTGAAACAGATTAACTTTGTATTTATGAAGCTGGCATGTTTCAATAACCATAGCTAACATTAACCACAGTTTAGGGTTCAAAACAGAAGTGAACATTTTGGTTCACTTCCTTGTAGTTTCATCAAAGGAGAGTGAATGAGTCCAACACTTGTCTAGGCTCATTCCCTTAATAACTATAGTTTCTTGTGATGTCGGAAAGCAACCATAAATCATATAATGTTTCTTATTAACTCAAAGTGTTCCGAACTAACCTTTGAAGTAAGGAGGCCTGGTTACTGAAAGGAGGATGGTTTGTCTATTAATTTGCAAAAATGATTGAGTGTGACATGATCTAGTGTCTGCTGCAGTATGGTGTAGAATCAGCCTTCCTCAATCTGTACCCTCCAGATATTTTGGTGTACAATTTCCATCTGCCAGAGTCAGTATGGCCAGAGATGAAAGGAGCTCTAGCCCAAAACATGTGAAGGACACCAGGTTGGTGGAGAATAGCGCAGATGCTTCTGTGCCAGGAGACCTAATTACCTCCCTACCTGGCAGTCTTTTTTGCCATTTCACTGTTTGAGGTTTGCTTTTAGGGAGGTCTTAGTCTTTTGATGTGTTTTGAAAATAGTTAGTGACTTTTGCCACAATTTACTAATAGAAAAATTACCATCTGAGCATGTGAAATGGCTTTTAGAGCCTTTTTTTGTTTTTGTTTTAAAAAATCTGCCTCCATTAGATCTCTTAAAACCACCAAGAGGTAAACTTATGAGAAGAAACATTTTGAGGTCCAGTTATACGTTTTAGGGTCGAGATCACTTCCACATGTTTTGTAAGAGGTACCCCTGAAACGCAACCAGTTTGTTTTCCAGAACTGTTGGCCATTAACATAAACACACACAGCTTGCTTTGCTGCTTTCCACACAGGCTGTGTACACAGTAAAATAGCCAAACCCCCCTCTGGCCACACAAATACAGTAACTGCAGTGCTACAGAGGGGAAGAGAAACCACATGAATGGATCAGACAAATAGAAGGGAAAGCAGTGGGTGAGAGAGAAATCAGGAGGGCAAAAGTTCGCATTCATTTCCTGCTGCTGAAGCAGGTAGGCCTCAAGCAGTGTTGGTGCCCTAGAATCAAGTTCATCACCTGGGTTGGGTTTGGTTGGGGTCAGAGAAAGCCTACAACTTGTTTTAGAGCACCGGGCCCCCAAAGACTCAAAAGGGTTGATTGTGGCAACAGTAATGAGGCAGACACTGATACTGGATTAAACTATTGTCACAACTTTTACTGTATACAGCAACAACAACAAAAGTTACTAGGACTAGCTAAATTATTGGGGGTGGGGGCCTCAGTCATGACTCTTTGCACCTGATGACTGGTCTGGCTGTCCATTCCTGCCCCTTAATTTGTTGGTTTTTTCAAGCTTGCCTTCAGGAGAAACTGGCCATTTCCGTAACATAATTACCAAGACAGGAGTTTGACTAATATAATAAAGCATGCAATGAAAATCCAGTAATTACCCCACTAACTACTCAAAAAGCCACTCAATGGAAGGTGAAGACCATGCACGTCCTTGTCCAATCGGCATGGTGTCCAAAAAATTGTTCCTGGCTTCCTTAGAGAGCGACCCTCAGATGACTGAGGTAACTGTAATTCAGTTGTGACCTGCCAGATTTTGCTAAACTGCAACTCCCATCAGCCCCAGCAAGCATGGCCTATAGCAAATGGGAGTTCTAGTTCAACAATCTCTGGCAGGACAAAGGTCCCTCACACGGGCCTTAAATAAAGGGAAGCAACTCAACTCTTGGCCCTGGCCTGACATTCATTTGTGTCTCCTGTCTTTGGCTGCCACTAAATCTGCTTGACACATCTGCTTGTCTGTCTCTGAATTTTCTTCTTGCCACATTTGCTTCACTAAAATGAAAAGGGATAATAAGTTGTGCATTTTCCCAGTTGTTCAGGAGCAGCTGGTAGGTGTGATTTCTTGCATTCGTCACCCTCACTTTCCAGTTTATTGAAGACAGGAATGTAAATCCTTGTATGAAATCCATTGCATCCTCTTCATAGCACTGGCTTAGTAAGATGGTTCTAGTTACAGAATTTTAAAAATTATGCAGACTGTGTTAGGCATTAAATAGCTCCCCACATCACCGGAACACCGGACGAAGAATCCCAGTAATTTTGTGTGTGTGTGTGTGTGTACATACACACACACACCATATTTTTCCGTCTATAAGATGCCCCCATGTATAAGACGACCCTTATTTTGGGGGACTCCGATGGGGGGAGATGGCTCCCGTGTATAAGACGCCCCCAAATTTTGGACATTTTTTTTTTAGCTGTGAAATAGAAATACCATATTTCCCAGGTCTCTACATCGCAAGGTGCCCATACGTCTGCTGTCTTTGTGAATTTGTCATCTTGCATGTGTGCATCACATTCCTCTTTTCCTCTTCACTACTGTCCTTTCATCTCCTTGAGATTTGCTTACCACTTTCATCCATAAATTTGTTCTCAATATCACATAATGGATTTGATATCCTGCTGATGCTGTGTTTCACCTCTTCTGCTTCTATTAAAAAATAATTGATACTTATTTCCCTTACACGTTTGAGGGTACAAATCAATGTTTTATTCGGTGAGTCATACTTTGGCAACACAGTGTAAAGTAATCTTACTTTTTTTGTGTAGAATTTCTTCGCTGGTCTGATCTGTTAGACCGTGTGAATGCGTTGCAGGCTTGTGAATATACTGACTTTGGAAAGTATATTGTTTTTCTTGGCATCTTTTAAAGGAATAAAATAAGCATTCCTGACTTAATATAGTAAGGGCTGTCTGAGTTTTGGCAGCACTTCTGCTAATAGATTGCTGCCATTTAGTTCAGGCATTTCCCAGGGTTGCCGCTGCTACATGTTTTGCAATTCACTGTCAGCTCAGTGTATGAATTATTCTTTTTGGGAGTGGGGCGGGGTTGAGGAATCAATATTATTCTTTAAGAAAAATAAGATTTATAGAGTTCTGCTCTCTTGTATTCTTGTTTATGAATTTTCTGTAAACTTTCAAGCTGTAAGGCAAATAAAAATTAAAGCCACTTTTAATTCCTCACTATAGACACCAGTTTTACTGCAGTTATTTCAGGAGCGGACCCTATTTCAGTTTTCTTCACAAGCATCCACAGTAAAGTATTAACTTCTTACAACCAAACTGGCAACATTAATATGGGGGGGGGGGAGTGCAGTGCTTTGCTGGCCCATGTTCCTGGGAGTTATTTGTGTTTCAGAGGAAGTCCCAATAGGCACCAAAAGGAATTGAAAGTTGCACCTAGTTTGGCTTTTAAATTGTTGAAGATAGTTCCCATTCACAAATGTACCTTACTTGATTCTGATGTCCGCATGCAACCAAATGAAGTTGCAGAATCCCATTGTGATAAATAAACTGTATTTCTTCCTTGTACTTCCTGCAAGTAAAATAACTAGCGCGTAAGGGGAAAAGATTCTACCCCAGCATACTCCTTGCTGTGCTAGTTTTGTAATCAAAGTCAGTGATGTGACAGACTTCTAAATCGGAGGTTGGGAGATTAGTACTAGATTTTAGAGTCTGCCTTGACCTATATTAGATTGAATTGGATCCCTTTGAAGCTGATGTAAGTGAAATCTTTTTACATTGCACTATTGCCTCACCACATTTCCAAATGCACTGTGGATGCCCCCATCCCTATCCTGCCATGCAGCAAACATAAAATCCTGCACTTAATTGAGTGTTGCTGTCCAGGCCTCTGGAAATCTAACCTTGCAATTACTTCTCTTCCTGCACAGTATTAGGTGGAAAGCATTGTTTAGCTTAGATTCTTGCCACAATGAGAAGTGATGGCTGGCTTAGGTCCCTGAACGCTTCTCTTGTCCCAAATACATTTGCACTGGGAGAAATGCAATGGTATCTGTGCCCACAAATGCTGGGTGCAAAGCTTCTGAGACTAATTATTTTAACATCAGCCTTGACTTTCAGAATTTGAAATAATACGTGCTGGGTCTGTGTTTTACGAACATTACATGAGGCCACACGATAATAGGATGATTAAAGGAAGGAAGGAGGGGGCGCACAGAAAGGAGAGAAACAATGACTGTGGTTTGCTCTGGGCTACATGGTTAAGTCAGTGACTCAGCATGGGGAGGGAGGGAGGCAGGGAGGGCACTTGGAAAGACTTAAATCTAGGCATGTCCAGGCTTCTTTCATTTACTCATTATATGCTGCTGGAAGGCATTTAATTAGCTCCTCTGCTTTAATAACTCTTTGCTCCCCTGTCCCTGAATATTGTAAAAGGATAAATTAAAAAGCAAATCATACTTGAAGCTTCCAAAATACTGGGCCTTCCCCGCAAAAAATTATTCTATTCCATATACAGGAGAGAGAGTAATACTGTTTTCAAAAATGTATGCATTGAACAGCTTTCCTGTTTCATTTAGGCAGTCGTGAGGCTGGGATCGGTCTCTGTTGTACTCTATAAAACACCATGCACACCTGGTGGCCCTGCTTAAATTAATGGATTAAATAAACAACTTCAAATTAAGTTCCTTCTTTGAAATTGGTGTTGATCCGTTGTCAACAAACTGACTCATATTAGACTTTTAAAAGCACTGTGATATTTTGCCTTTGTTTTAGCTTCAGCTCATTGTAGTCACCCTTCCTTTGTCATTCAGAATTTATAGTTGCTGTTAATTCTTTTTACGAGGTGGGAGCATTCCTTTGACATGTTTTACTGTAGATTGCTTTCTAAAATGCTAACCACTCAGCAAGCAAGAGACATTTATGACTTGCAATAGGATTTTGGATACGCAGCCTATGCTGGATGAGGACCTGCATTGGCAAAAGGATTCTGTTCACATGGTTTCTGGTACAGGGATCATGTATACAGAATTTGGTACTGAACCAGTAACTGTGTGTGCAGAACAAAATGTATTAAGTCATGTCTGCCCGTAGCTGCAGCAGTGATTACCTTTGCAAACCATTCCCCTTTCCTCACCTTTCCCAAACAAGTGGTAGCTGCTAGTCCTATTAATGGCTTAGGCAATTAGACATGAATGAAAAGCCCACTGCTGCGCATGCATATCTCTGGGTAGCACCTATATCACTCTAACATAACACAGAGTTTTCATCCTAATCTGATTATTTTTGGCCCTTTTGGCTTTTTGACTTTTTTTTTAATCCATTCCCATTCTAAGAGCCTTTACAAAGGTAAGGCTTAAATTACACCACTCTGTGCAAATGTGCAAATGTGTTCCTGGTTATTGTTCATGGAATAGGCACTTGTAATGCAAATGAGCATTTTCCCCACGTAGCACTCCAGATGTCACAATATTTGTGCTCTTTGACTTAACTTTAGAGCTCAACAGGATCTCCAAAAAAGAAAAAGGGAAGGCCGCTTTTACCTTACATAAATTGATGATGATTGCCATGTTGAGGAATAAGAGGAAACTGACAAATCTCACACATGCTCATTTGAGGATTTCTGCCTTAAAATGCCTTAAACAAAAGATACAGAACTTGGTCTCTTCTGGAAACTCTCTGTACATGACACATTCTGCTTTGCAAAACTGTGTTTTATAACATCTGCTGAGGAAGGGAGTTTTGCAGCTGATTTTGTTTTAACCCCAGAAAGAGAAGGCTAACTCTTTCCAGAAGGCATGTTGAATCCCACAGATGATCTTGAGCCAAGTCATACAGTACTTGACTTTGAACTAGTGTTTCACCAATATTGGCCCAGGCTTGAAGACTCAGCACAACTGCAAATAATTGCATTACTCACCAACTATTTATTATATAGCTCGTTTTCTTGCCAAAAATAACCCGAAGCTATGAAAATATGTGTCTGTCTCTCAGGAGATCTATTACACTTATCAGGGTTTGATCTGATAGATGAATCGCTTTAGACAGATCATAGAAAACATTTTGTTTCAGGATTCCCACCCCCACCCCCCTTCTCTCTGCCTTAACATAATATTTCCCTGCTTTAGAAGTTTTGTGGAGATTAACAATAAGTGCTATGCTTAGGGTGTTCCAGTTAAGGGTGAACTGGCCTATAAATAATGCTAATTTATATCTCTAAAGGGATGGACATATTCTTTTGTGAAAGATGTCTGCAAGAAATACATTAGTTTAAAAGGATTAGATTAATATTTTATGACTGGATATTTACTTAGTTTGGTGCTTTGTATTTTTTTTTAGCCACGTCAATGGGCAAAGCAGTGGAAAGGACTTTGTGAGAGATGGGGCCCTTGGCAATGATCAGGGCTCCAAGAGGGAGAAGTGCCATCACTTTAGCATTTCTACTGAGACAGCAACATATCCTGAGCCAGTGGTTGTACTTGGCTACTGCTGAACCAGCAACTGAGCCTTTTGCATTTGCTTCCCCTTAAACAGTTGATTAATCAGACACTAGAGTTTGCCATCACCCCAGAATTTACCTGGATTTTTCTATTCTCCTTCCCTTTATTTGTCTCCTCTTGTGCTTCTACCTGACAAACAGTATACAATGGAAAATTAAAATACTATGCTAGAAGTGTCATTAATATTACTTAATTGTTTAAAGTTGCCATTACATTTACCTGATACAGGAGGAAAGCTGGCTGTGCTTATATCTTGATTCATTGTTCAAGTTACTATTTAAGTTGCTTGAGTTGCTATTGACTAATGATTATTTTGACCCTCTCTATTCTTAGGGGAAGTTGCCAGTCCTCTTGCTCGGACGTTCAGGAGAGTTACGGCCTGGTGAATTTGTAGTTGCAATTGGAAGTCCATTTTCTCTTCAAAATACTGTGACTACTGGAATTGTTAGCACCACCCAACGAGGAGGCAAAGAACTGGGTCTTAGAAATTCTGATATGGACTACATCCAAACGGATGCAATTATCAATGTAAGTCACTTTCCACAAAGCCATTCTCTTGCATTCATGGTTCTCACCTCAAAATACATTCAGATTCTGTTGCTGCCTTGTCATTCATCCCTATAAAGTTGATGCATCAGGATTGGCCAAAATTGTTTCTTGGAACATGCAAAGGAAGCAATTTGCAGTGATCTTTCTGGTTGCTCTTTAAAGAGACATTTTTTTTTTATTATATTTAGCTGAATTCTCTTAGAATTATTAAGTGCAGGCAATGTTCATCAGAGGTCTTTAAAGATCCATCAATGAGTTTGCCAAAATATCACGTTGCTGTTCTTTTGTTGGCTTTTTTAAAGAGACAAGCTATTTTTTTGGACTAATAAGACATCAACTTTTAGTGCTTCTTCTGCTAGCCTTGAGAGAACAGGTAATTCTCAGGGAGAATTCTCGGTCTAATTCTCACAAAGTTGTGCTAACTTCCTGTAATCTAGGAGTGTACAGAATTAAGAAAACAGACATATTTTCCTAAGCTTCGTTAGCAAGGCCATCAAATAAAGGAATCAGTGTCTAGCAGTTTTTAGACTAAAAGAGAGGCAAAGGTGACCAGGAACTTTACTGGAAAAAACAGAAGCTCTAGACATGTTTAAAGAAAAGCATCAAAATTATCACTGAAATTTAGTGGTCTTTCGGATAAAAGAATACTAGGTAAAAGACCTCCCTGTCTTGTTTTAGTCAATGAATGGCAAAACTGAATCCCCTGATTTAAGTACCTCCACACAGGAGACCTTTATTTTGGCTGCTATGGTAGTTTGTTTGGTCTGTGGTGTGCTTTGGCAAGCCTTCCATATCAGCCCCCTTTGAACTCTATGTTCCTTCTCCAAGATCTTGGCTTCGTGCTTTTGTGCCCTTCCGCTCATGAGATTGCATGTGCTACAGTTAAAGCAGTCTGCATTTCCTTTCAAAGTGTCATGCATTGATCGTAAAGGGTTTTCTTTTCCCCAGCCTAACAATACCGGAGGGGGTCTGTTAATCCTTAGTCCGCCATTGCAAAGTTTAGACATTCTAGGCTACAGAAACTATATCAAGTTTATCCCATCCATGTTTGTATAGTAACCTCTCCATAAGAGAATGCTGTGCATAAATGAATGTGAACCCCTCCCTCCCGGAATGTTTTGTGTAGCAACTCTATTTCAAAATGTAAAAAAAACTGTTGTAAATGGGGGGGAAAAAGAAAGATTAAAGACAATTTTTCTTCTTCTAAATTTACAGTATGGAAACTCTGGAGGACCTTTAGTAAACCTGGTAAGAGTTTCTTTCTAATAGTACTTCTAACTGGTGTTTTGGATTTTACTATTGATTCTCTTGCCTCTCTCCCATCCCTTTTCCCCATATTGGTAGAGGAAGGCTAACAAATGCCTGTACAAACATCAGACTCATTAATCACTCTTTAATGTTGGTGCTGGTAAATGGTGTGGTGCTCTTGGAGTTCAGTATTCAAAACATTTACTGTGTGCATATTTCAAAACGAACGTAATACGTAGCATATTTTCTCAGTGAATAATAATATACTTTAGAATCTTATTTCTACCCTGCACCGAACTAGGCATATAAGCAGACTCCCTGTGTCAGTTTCTTATGTTTACCGCATGGTTCTCTCTACCAGCATGTTAGCAATATGATTCTGTGTAAGTCAGAATTAAGCCCCCAAGGGGGTCAAAGGGATGCTGACCCTTCTGGTATTAGTTTGTGATATTTCAGTGCCACTGTCTGCCTAGCCAGTGGACTGTGAGCAACTCAAAAGCTTAGAATCATAGAATAGAATAGAATCATAGAATCATAGAATCATAGAGTTGGAAGAGACCACAAGGGCCATCGAGTCCAACCCCCTGCCAAGCAGGAAACACCATCAGAGCACTCCTGACATATGGTTGTCAAGCCTCTGCTTAAAGACCTCCAAAGTAGGAGACTCTACCACACTCCTTGGCAGCAAATTCCACTGTCGAACAGCTCTTACTGTCAGGAAGTTCTTCCTAATGTTTAGGTGGAATCTTCTTTCTTGTAGTTTGGATCCATTGCTCCGTGTCCTCTATGTGACATCCTTTTATATATTTGAACATGGCTATCATATCACCCCTTAACCTCCTCTTCTCCAGGCTAAACATGCCCAGCTCCCTTAGCCATTCCTCATAAGGCATCGTTTCCAGGCCTTTGACCATTTTGTGCGGTACAAGAACATGGAAGACTTGAATACTTATGCCAAGAAAAAGACACTGTCTGTTGGCTTTGCTTTGTTTTGGTAAATTGGAAATAGTAGAGATTGGCTTCACAAAACTGATGAAATGTATTATCAAGATTTGGAAAGCCCATTCTGTGAGGCAGTGAAAAGTTTTGCATAAATAGTGGCACATGAAGAAGTTCAGCCAGTTCTTTTTAACATGCTAGTTTTACAGATAAACGGATTAGAGTCCTCTGAGGATTGCCTTGACGCCATTGTTGTCTTCTGGTTTTTTTGTGTGACTTCACATTTTCCTCCATTGAAGGCTATTTGGCAGCTTTGGCAAAATTATTATTGCTAAAAAGAAAGTTTTCTATGTCATATCATTTAATAGAAATATTGCTTACTCCAAAAGCAAACATTAAAAATACCTGTAAGGTTTTGTCCGTTTTGATTTAAAAAAAATAAAATAAAACTCAATTTAGGCCAGCTACAATTATGGACTACTTTCTCTTTTTTTAATTTCAATGCAACAGAGTCCCTTAAAGCAAACATGTTGAGTAAGTCTTGTTGGAAAAATAAATCTTGAAACCAGTTGAAGGAAAGTTTTTTGGTTAGTTTAAGAGAAAGTATCAAGCTGTTGTGCAGAGCATATTTTTGCAGCTAGAAAAGACTGGGGCGATGCCTGATCTCATAACCAAGTCGTTCCCTTGAGTAGAACTGTCTGTCCTGGTTTGCAACAGCTGTCTCAACTCTTGGGCAGTAATGTCCCAGGTCTGCTACCTGACTTTGAAGATGCCAAGAATCGAACATGGAGCCGTATGCATGGAAGCATGTCGCATCGAGCTTGCTTGTCTTGATGTTAAACCCTGGTCCTTTCACACTCAGGAGTCTCAAAGCGGGTGGGGAAGAAAAAGAGTGAAGGATGCTTTCACCCAAATGAAAACGGGGGGGGGGGGCAGATTTAATTTTCCAGGGTACATTCAGTTCATGATCAGTTTAGGAACAGGGAGCTATGACAAAGAGATCACACGCAAGGTCAGCAGCTCAGATTAAAGTGTGATAGAAATTGCAGTCTTTATTTGGGCCGCTCATGCTTACTTAATTATTCACACTACTGCAGGATGGTGAAGTGATTGGTATTAATACTCTGAAAGTCACTGCTGGGATTTCCTTTGCAATACCATCGGACAAAATTAAAAAATTCCTCACTGAGTCGCACGACCGACAAGCTAAAGGTACTGTACTGGTAAAGTAAACCTTCAGTCCTATATACATTTACATGAGAATAAGTTCCACTGAATTAGTTCAATCCTACACATATCTGCTCTGAAGTAAGAGCCATGCTACACAGTATACAAAAGTCGCAGCACTTCAAACTTCAGGAAAAGATTCTCCCACCAGACAATCTTTCACCTTTGTGTGGTGGTTTATTATAATATTGTTTATGTGAGGTAGTGTTCAACAATACTACTTCCCACTTATATTCTGAAGTGGTATCTCCCACATCATTCTGCTTCATTGGGGTAGAATGTCTCCTGTTCAGATGGGAAAGGCGAATCAACATAAATGCTACATTTTCCTTCTCAAAACAGGAAAAGCTGTAACTAAGAAGAAATATATTGGCATACGGATGATGTCTCTTACTCCTAGGTAAGTTTAAAAATTTCAGGGTGGGTGTTTGGTGTTTCTGGACAAGGAATATACTAGCCTGGAATTGCGACTCTTTCTTGACACCAGGCCCGTTGGCTAGGCCCCAGGACGCATGCCATGGGTGCACATGTGTCCAACATCAGCACACCCTGTAGCATGCTGATGTCATATGTGCACGTACGTAAGTAAGCGTCCTGACATCAGACATGCAGGACCCCACGGCATGCACGGCCCCAGCACAAAAAAGTGTGGGTGCCCAGCCCCATCATGGGGAATGTTGTGGGGGCTGGAGCACCCACCCAGAGCCTATGGTTGACACACTTTTTATTGGGGAGTCACACGACGTCTCCTCAAAGTGCTGTCCTCCTTTGTTTTCCCCATACGACTTCCATCTTTTTTTAAACCATTGAAAGCCTTCTCTCCCTCTTTCTTAAATACAATGTCTTTGATGAGCGGACAAAGAAAAGGTGCAATTGTAAAAGGCGAAAGAGTTATACGATCTGAAGAGAAACCAGGCAGGAGGAATGGTATACTGATGATATGGTTGCTACTGCTTCACCATTTCCTGTTTGCATTGTTCCATTATCCATTACTTTTCAATGAGAGTTTTGCCAGCTCTGAGGCGCTGCTGAGGGAAAGATCAGCTGGAAACTCTTTACATCATATATGTTTGATCATAACAATTGTTTATTATTGGATCATTATGTTCTGGATGATTTTCGTTTATTTTAAATTTTCAGTTCACTTACATTTTGCGGGTGGGGAGGACATAGTTGGATCCTTGTTTATTTTTCTGGATTACCATTGCCATACACTGCAGCCCATTTTTTAAATTTGCAAAGCCAACGGACAGATGGTTTTCATCTTTTCCCTGGCAATTGTTAAGTAGCAGAGCTGCTTAGCAGAAGAGCTAGAATCTGATATTCAGAGACATAGAAAGAGTTTACAAAATCTGCCAAAAAAAGGAGAAAACATTCTCTACTTGCAAGCCTCAGATGCTTTCGTAAACTCAAAGGCTTAGGACATTTCTAGATCTAAAGCAATACTGATTTCAAAAACCAATATAATTGCAAAACGAACAAATTGGTAAGGCAAAATTTCCTGTGCACTTCTATCCAGAATAATGTTTCTCAATGGTGGCGGCATATTTTTCATTCTTTCTTTAGACTTAGGAAATTTGCACAGGTTACGTCAAAAGTAAAAGAGTGTCCTCTATGTTGTCTTGTTTTGCTTTTCTGGAAATATGTTTCTTATTTAACTTGATTGGGTTTGCTTTTCCTAGCAAAGCTAAAGAACTGAAGGAGCGCCATAAAGACTTCCCTGACGTCATTTCTGGAGCCTATATTATTGAAGTAATTCCAGATACACCAGCTGAGGCGTAAGTTAAAGAACCCCTTTTATTCAAAAACCTGCACCTATTCACTTAAAGGATAAACACCTAGCAGGCCTTTAACTATGCTGTTTAATGGCAGGAAAGTTCTTATCCTCAGATGACATCTGCCTGCTATTTCAGGAAATCTGTTGGTTTCCCAACACCATAAATCTAGAAGATGATTTTTGCCATTTTACCATTTGTTAGAGTCTTGAGCAATATTTAGAAGAGCGAGGGAGACTAATAGACTGTTTTTCCCAGCTGCTATGCTTATGCAGTTGCAAAAAGTTCACATGGCAGGATCCCAAACGCAAGCCCACAGTTGTCCCAAAGCTGGGAGCTGACCCAGCAGTTGCCCTTATCACTGCTGCACTCAGTACTTGGGTACGGCTACGGTATCATGTGATTGTGTCATGCAGTCGCTGCTAAAACAGGGTGAAAGTTGTAGCTGCTGGAGTTCCTTGTCTAACAAGAATAATAATTTGTGGCTATTATTTGCATAGCATTTTCACGGGGCTCCTGATAGTACTGAGCTCCGCAAAGCAGACCAGTGCTCCTTTTGAGTTTCCTGTTCCCCTGCTTCTCGCAGCCCACACCTGAACTGGAAAGAAGATGAGATGTGGGGGGGTAGCTCTTTGCAGGTCCCATAGCAGGGAGAGACAAAGCAACACCGATTTACGGTGGTCTCCGCCGCCTGTTCCGCCTCCTCCTCTGCCTCCCCTGGTCCTCTTCCCTGCAAATGATCCACATTTGTCCTCAACGCCCATACTCTTGATCCAATGCTCCTTGGTCACAGCCCTTTCAGCAGTGCAGCCTGCTTTTATGCCCCACAGGTGGCCTCCTGGGGCGCTGTGCTCACTAGGTCTGCCAGTAAGGCACAGCCCACATCTCTGGGGCCATCTCTGGCCCATTCAAATTTGGTGGGCAATCCCGCCAGCCTCTGACACCAGCCGAGGCCAATAGAGACCACGAAGGGCTGAATTCTCTCCCTCCTCTGTTCTTGCAGCCACGCTTGGCCTCAACAGTCACCACCATTGGAATACAGTAAGCGCTCTTTTTTCCAGTGGTGGAATGCTCTCCCCAGGGAGACTTGCCTGGCACCTTCATTACATTTCTCTTCTTCCAGAACCTTTGGCTAATTAAACAATCTATGGCCTTTTAAATGGGGGTGGGGTGGGAGGTTATTATTTTTGTTTGTTATTATGTTGTGCACTTTTGTTATTTTATATTGTAAACAGCCCTGTGTTCTTTGGATGAAGGCGGTATAGAAATAATAATAATAATAAATAGATAGATAGATAGATAGATAGATAGATAGATAGATAGATAGTACCCTTCTCTTGACCCATAAGCACATATTTCGAATTCTTCTGACCCCCATGCTCATTTCTTGAAAGGGGGGGGGGAGGTTCTGTGCCTCGTTGTTGCACAAGTAGCTTGAAATCACCAGTAATTTAATGCATGCAATTTAAATGTTTTTATTTGTACAGCATACCATACTTGTTTTCATGGAGCTGCAATAAGAGAGGGTGAAATAAAACTTTCTCACTTTCACTTTGGTGTCCCCCCCTTAAGCATCAAAAAATGGCAATCCGTGCAAGAACTTCTGTGGGGAGGGGGGGAAACACTTCTGAAAGAAGTGCTTGTGTAAGGCATTTCTCTGCATGAGACAGTAGCTTGTGACTGCTATAAACTGATTATGTTTAGGGGTTGAATCATGTCTCATCCCGCTAGCTGGGTTAATGTTTCCATAACTCAGAGCCAGAATTTGTCTACAAGAAAGGGCAAGATGATACAGGGAGAAAGATGCTGTATCCTCTTCATTTGCCTTAATGCTGTCAGTGACTTCTGCCAACTCTGTTCAAAGAGCACCATCCAGCTTGATATATGGATTTATTCTTGCTGAATAAGCTCAACTTTGATTTTTCTGTCACCATTGAATGCACATAGGTTAGAGTGAGGAGAGGAGCTAAGGCTACACCACCTAGAGAGCATGTGAAATCTATTTTGTGTAGTAGCACAAAGGAACTAGAAAGGCAGAACTTTCTAAAAAGGATCTAGAAAGGCCCCAGCTTTTCAGAACATGTTCCTGCCATTTGTCCTTTTGAATAGCTTCTCTCTCTAGGTCTCTCTATCTCTCTGTCTGTCTCTCATCACCTGTTTTGCTAAAGATATGTTGCATTCTTGCTTAAGAGTTGTGGGTTTGGTATCTTGGGGGTGGCTGTTACAGAAAGCAGATATGTTTCTTGCAGTTGAAGTAATTATTTTCCACCTCTTTGTATTTCAGCGGAGGCCTGAAAGAAAACGATGTGATTATAAGCATCAATGGGCAACCAATACTCTCTGCCAACGATGTCAGTGACATTATCAAAAAGGACAATACACTCAGCTTGGTAGTACGTAGGGGCAATGAAGACATTATTTTAACAGTGATACCTGATGAAATTGACCCTTAAGTAGAAACATGAGCTGGATTTCATGTTATCTGTTAATAGCAAGCAGTGGACTGCTTATATTATCTCTGTGCTGGTACAGGAAACATTAGACGTTTGACCAACAACCTGCATGTTCAGTGGAAATGTATTGGCCAATAAAATAATTTTCATGTAGTTCTGAGGTACAAAACCGATGCAATCTTCAAGATGATACTTCTGTTCTCTATGTATGCTTTCTATTCTCTACAGGCTGCTCCTTTTGTTAATGTTATTTCTGTGGTCAACATCTGATCCCACCTACGTTGCAAATGTATTATTACTTTGAACCAAGGCTTTCCCAAAGTTAAACCACAACTAAATCATACATTGCATTGGTGGTTCCCCCCCCCCCGTAGCTTTAGTCTTCCTGGAAATACAACTGTTTATATGAGTGACAGATGACTAACATGTTTGAAATGCTCACTTGTACACACACAGCCCGAGTGATATTTCCTTACTGAACCCGTGCTGATTTTTTTTAAAAAAAAGAATACTTGTTTTCCTAGTTTAATTAAAATATTTTCAACAGTACTGTTGTTTGTGTTTTCCCTGATGAAAATTCATTTCTGGAAGAACGCCCCCCCCCCCCCGTGATGCCTCCTTGATCCAAACTCTATGCACTGCATATAGATAGACATATATAATTTCATTACATATCCTGGCAGATACAAATGGCTTATGTACAACTTTCAAACTCACCTCTCTTCACTGTATTTAAACACTGTATTTAAATTTTTAGAACCACATTTGTCACATTGATGGGAACCTTTGTAAAGTGGGTCCTTGGTGAGCCCTATGGACTGCCTCAGATTGCAATTTTGTGCATTTAGAAAGAATACTAAGTGTGTAGTAAAGCTTGTGTTTACTACTGCCCATGGCATGGTTTGTTTGTTTTTGCTATGGATTTTATCAAATTGATTTAAGAATATGAGAGGAGCCCTGCTGGACCAGACCTAAGGGCTATCTGGTCTAGCATTTTGCTGCACAGTGGCTTCCCAGGTGCCTCTGAGAAGCAGAAAGCAGGACATCAGTGCAAAAGCCCGTTCTCTCATATGCTCCCCAGCATCTAGCAAAGCATTCAAGTCAGTGGTGATCATTATACCCTGCGAATTCCATAGTTGTAACCATGCATTGTGTGAAGAAGTATTTCCTTTTGTCTGTCCCGAATCTCCCTTGATGATCAGGCCAACCACGGATTGTGATTTTATTTTTTTTACATAATATCGCTATTGAATTAATGTGCTGCATATGCATAGATTGACCTTAGTAGTTAAATGAGCATTCAGCCTGTGGCTCATTCTAGATTTAGAAGGCCATTCATGTGATGATTCAGTCAATGCATATTAATGTAAGCTTCAAAAGACAATGTACTGAACTGCAGGCATTGCAGATTCATTCTAACAATGCGCAGCTTACAACGGCAGTCCTTTACACCCAGTGCCATACTTCTGGAACAGCAGTTTTCCAAGAGTGCACTGTGGTTGTGCAAACAAATGGAAACTTGTAGTATAAGAGGCTTCTGAATGCTGCGTCCCTAGTAGGTTCATACACTCTTAATAGGCTGTGCTGCACCAGTTCACCCATCACATGCCAAGCAACTGGAAGTCAGATCCTGTAGCTAGAGGCAACTCTCAGTCTGAAAGCAGCTTTGCAATTGCACTCAGATTGGATTTTATTGCATTGACATAAGATTGCACAGGTGCAGAGACCCTCTTTGTCTGTCTTCCTTCCTCTGCTTTTTAACACCTAATTAATTCTCCTTTGAAACTGACAGTCCGTGACTCAGTATGCTGACTAATGTAACAGGATTCTTATTCCATGCTTTGCCATTTCAACTACATAACACAAACATTTCACACACTAGGAGGATGTCTGGATAGAGTGTTGCTTTGCTGCTCTCTACATGGTGGGACATGCCTTCCTTGTGATCCTATAATGCACTGATGGAGAGATAGCAAATAGGACAGGCTTTAAATCGGTGAATCAGTTCCAACCCTGTGGTTCATACCTAAATGCACCCTGTAAGTTGTTACACTTAGCATCTATTTTCTTCCTAATCATGCTATTATTATTAGCTAAAAAAGGTAAAGGTAAAGGACCCCTGACAGTTAAGTCCAGTCGCAGACGACTCTGGGGTTGCAGCGCTCATCTCGCTTTACAGGCCAAGGGAGCCGGCGTTTGTCCGCAGTTTTTCTGGGTCATGTGGCCAGCATGACTAAGCCGCTTCTGGCGCAACGGAACACCAAAACCAGAGCAGTGCACGGAAACGCTGTTTACCTTCCCGCCAGAGCGGTACCTATGTATCCACTTGCACTTTTTGGCGTGCTTTCGAACTGCTAGGTTGGCAGAAGCTGGGACCAAGCAACTGGAGTTCACCCCGTCGCGGGGATTCAAACCGCCAACCTTCTGATCAGCAAGCCCAAGAGGCTCAGTGGTTTAGACCACAGCGCCACCCGCGTCCGACCAAGGCTCATATTATGACAATCTATCAAAACAGTAACAGTTTGGGGATTTCCTCTTTTGGTCTTCCTGTGCCCTCTCTGAGGAGCCTGGGTTCATCCCATGGTTTGAATTATTCCAGTGGTAAGTGCACAATGGGATCTGTGCATATATTTTGAAAGAAAGATGGAGAGAATCAAAGAAGTAACAGGAAATGCTTAGAGAGCAACCTATATTGCCACCTAGTGGGCAATAGATTGTCTTTCACTAGGTGTTTTGGCAATACCTGGAGTTCATTGTTCCTCTGAGTTACTGTAAGTAACTTGGGTAAAGCATGATTACAACATGACTTAGTTTGATATTGCTCCCTATATTTATCGGCTGGCTGCATAGCTAAGTGTTTAATCTGATGTATTGCAAGTATTCCATTACTTGCTTGAAGTGGAAAATGAAGCTAGTCAACATATTTGAAACTATATTGATTGTTCCCTGTAATAGTGCTGGTATCTACTCTAAAACTCCAAACTAGTCTAGATTGGGTAGTAGTTTCTCCTCTCTTTGCTGATTCACCATGTCATCCACACTGATTGAACAGCCAGTGTTACTTGCCTGAAAACTAGACAGATGCTTGTTGGCTTCAGCTACTGGTGGTTTAACAGCCTCATCCCAGCTCCATTTAGTAGCCATCTATAGCTTCCATTGGCTTTCTAGTAGTGGAGAACAACTTTATATGCCAGACTTACTGCCACCCCAGTGCAAAATTCTCTTCTGAATCAAAACTAAATCTTCTCTTAATTAAAACCAGGAGAGCAGTGCCTCAGCTGCAGAAGCAGAACTGGTTGGAAAAATGTGCTCAGTGGTACATTTCATTAGTCATGTACACTGATATTGCAAATTAGTAAAGCAGTAGGATTTGCCAGTTCTTAATGTCTCTGCAGAGCCCTGCAGATGATTTCCATTTCTTTTCCTATCTCTTGACAGGCCCATACACAAAAACCCTTCTCAACTACCATTTCCTATTTCTCTGACTCAGTGACATACAGTGATGCAGTGGATGCTGTATATTATCCCTGCAAAATGTGAAAATGTAAGAGGAAGGTCATCTATAGGCCAACATGTCTGGGATGTAGTTGCAGAATGTGAAGATTGAGGCTCTTTTGTGTGCGCTGGAATAGTGAAGCTTGGAGAGGATTATCTGTGGTGAGGAATCCTGGGGACTGAATAACTAGGATGAAGCTGGTTAAGGTTGGATGGAAGGAAGGAGTTGCAGGCTAAGAGACAGAGAGAATGAGAGAACACTAGGTCTTAGGGGTATGACTGTGGAGGGAAGGGAGCACTTCATCTTGTGCACCAAGACTAATCCATCCAAGCTGTAAGTGACTACACAAGCCCTTTCTGTAAATGTATATCTCAAGGCCTTTCATATTGATTCTATACATGTGCATGTTCTGCCACCGTGACTTAGATAATGCAAAATGTTCAGCACTCTGAACTTGACTTATATCAATGGAACGATGGCACACAGATTGCAATGTACATACAAGAAAGAGTATTTTTTTTAAAAAAAACAACAACCCCAAACATATCTAATCACTGTACAGATGCCATCAATAATGTGGTAAAGCATATACCTGAAGCAATGCAGCAGTTCAGATGGCATAAGTTCAGGATCTGTGAATGGAGATGAACTGGGTGTCCAGAAAGGATGCACACATTTGCAAAAAGGAGATATGCAGTCGAAGACAATACCTTTGCGGGGAGGACCATAGATCAGTGCCAGAGCACATGCTTTACTTGCAGAATACTCCATATTCAATCTCTGGCACTTTCACATAAAAAGATCAGGTAGCAAGTGATAAGAAGGACCTTTGCCTAAGATGTTGGAGATCTGATGCGAGTCATAGTAGGCAACATTGGCCTAGATGAGCTAATGGTCTGATGAGAATAAGCTTTCTACTTCAGAAATTACTCTTTCAAAGGGTTCAGTCCTCCACTTGCTGTAGGAAATGGAGATGTATTCCTCCAAAAGGATGCTTTCAAGAAAATGGCCCAGGATGATAGGAAGCTGCCTTATACTATGCCACAAGAACATAAGAAGAGCCTGCTGATCAGCCCAATGACCCATTTGTCCAACATCCTGTTCTCACAGTGGCCAACCAGATGCCTGTGGAAAGCCAGCAAGCAGCACGTGAGCACAAGAGTCCTCTTACCTCCTGTAGTTTCCAGTAACTGATATTCGGACACATTACTGCCTCCATCTGTGAAGGCAGAGCACAGCTATCACAGCTATTAGCCATTGATAGCCATCTCCTCCATGAATGTCTCTAATCCTCTTTTAAGTCAGACCATTGATCCTTCTAGCTAGGTAAGCAGGGGGTTGCAGCAGCCTAGCCTCCAATGGAAGGGAGTTCTGCAATCTGGGAACAGCCACCAAGAAGGCCCTCCCTCATGTCCTCTATGACTGAACTAAGACCTTTTGCCATATGGCTCTGATGTAGCTAGACATGGCGTCTTGAGAGCAATTGAGCATGAGTTCGTCTTTGTAGGATAGGGTGGTCTGCCACTCCAGCACCAGCCCTGTAGGGTAGTCTAGTAGCCTTGGGGAACTCATCCTTATCCTTTTTCTCTACAACCACCACCCATTTACATATCACCTAGGGCCATGGGCACAGAATTCCAACTGCCTTACAGTGGTCTCCTGTATGTAGGGGAACAGCCAGCTGAATCCCAGGTTTCCTGCTAGGCCATTTCTGCCCCTTTCGCTCTCCTAGGCACCTTAAGAATTAGTACAATTTGGCTACAATTCAGGTAGCCGAAGCCACATGGGAGGTTAATCAGCCCTTAAATGTAAAAAGGAAGGGGAGTGGAGCAGTAGCAAGTGTGCAGCTCACCACCGAAACAAAACAACATACCATACTGACATTGCAGAACTTAGTCCCAATGGTCACCTCTCGTGCTGGAAGCTTCAGCCATCATTTGCAGGTTGAGGGTTCAAGAGGGACAAGGATGTATGACCGCAGTCCATCTTAAAGGGTTTCTTACCTATGTTGGTTCTGACTAACAGCTGGTGCTTTCCAGCCAGTCATAAGCCATGTCATATTTGGCAGGCAGAGTTTCAACATTGAGGGGCTCAGGGAGTTGGTAGACACCTCCTGGGCACAGATAACTTTTGGGAGCAGGGGGTGAGGGTTATCACTGGTAGGAATTGCCAACAGGATTTCTTGATCATCTTTCTAGAAGGGATTTTTTAAAGGAACTTTGTGTGTTTAAGGAGGGATCTGCCTTATTCTCTAAGCATAATAGAGGGCCCAGAGACCAGGCTTTGACAGATCCACGACTTAACTGCTTTCATTTGTTTCCATTTGACTTAGTTATATGACTAACTTTAGCTGGAGTGAGGCACATGTTAGAATTAAGAAGAGGCCTTCTATTTCATTTTTTAAAACAAACATGGATCATACAGGAATGCCTTCAGCCAAGTACAGAAGAGCAACCCATCAAACAAGAGTGCTCTACTCTACTTTAAGCAGACAAGGGTTGTTGCTAGGGAGCCTTTTCTGATGTGCTGGATTCTATAACAAATGTGTTTCTCAATTATTCTTGTGGAGGCATGCTTTGCCAGAACTGAAAATCTATGCTGTTTTTTCTTTTAAAGAAAAGATATGTGAATAAGTGCTGGCAGGAAACTAGTATTCTGTTCATGGATCTTTCCAATGCGATTACTTCCATGTGTTTGCCTCAAAAACTATTCATGTGGAATAAGAAGTTGACTAAACTGTAGACTAAGCAGTGTAGCTGCACACAATGATACTTACCGCCAAAATAAAAATGTATGTCGGATCAGTCTCTATGGAACTCCTGTTGATAATACAGTGGTACCTCAGGTTAAGTGCTTAATTAATTCCAGAGGTCTGTTCTTAACCTGAAACTGTTCTTAACCTGAAGCACCACTTTAAGCTAATGGGGCCTCCCGCTGCCGCCGTGCCGCCGGAGCCCGATTTCTGTTCTTATCCTGAAGCAAAGTTCTTAACCTGAAGCACTATTTCTGGGTTAGCGGAATCTGTAACCTGAAGCGTATGTAACCTGAAGCGTATATAACCCGAGGTACCACTGTAATGACAGATATGATTCTAATTTAATATGCCTAGCTATTCCTAAACAAGTAGTAACCAGAATTGTTTGTGGAAGAAATTGGATGGGAGCAGAGTATGTGCTCCCAATTGGCTACTGAAACTTCATGAAGCCTTGCTTATGGTTAGATTACATATAACATTGCATAAGAAAAAGCTTGATCCATTTAAAAAGAACGTTTCCATTTTGAGAGTGTTTAAAAAGAAATTGTAAAATATTTAGGAACTGAGTTTTTGACTCATATTCATCTATATACCTTGGATCTTAAATGCCTTGGCTCCCAAACAAATCGGCTCCCGAATGATCGAAACCTGGAAGTGAGTGTTACGGTTTTTGAACGTTCTTTTGGAAGCCAAACATCCAACAAGGCTTCTGCAACTTCCAATTGGCTGCAGGAGCTTCCTACAGCCAGTCAGAAGCCGCTCTTTGGTTTTCGAATGTTCTGGAAGTCCATTGGATTCCGTTTGACTTCCAAGGTACGACTGTATTTCTATAGATTTTATGGAAGATTGATGCTCATAAACTGCCCACTCTGGAAAGCTTAGTTAAGTGTGTTTTACTGCATGAGGCAAACTCCATTGAAGGAATGGTCTCCTGCAAGCAGTGCAGTGGTGATTTTCACAATGTAAAGGAAACTATATACCTGAGCATATAACAGCAGCATGCTTTTACTTCCCATTTATAGCAGGCTGATACTCATAAAGGCAAGATTTTTTTTTTTTAATCACAATCAGAGCAATCCACTTTATTCATCCCTTCCCTACAGCAAAATAGCAATTGCTCAAGGCAATCCTGCTCAAGGCAGCAAAAACCTCACCATAAGGAAGTTGTTGGCGCACAACTTGAGCTTTATTATGTTGCACCACCCACTGCAAAACAACAGTCATCCAGCTTGTGAAATAAGTGACTTTAACACGGGCAGCATACTGCTTTAGACCACCCAGCAACTGCAAAAGCAACATTTTTGAGTGGGTGAGTTAAAATTGCCTGGTCATCAGCACAGCAGATTTTTATAATTACATCTTCAACATTCATGCTCACTAAATATATGCACAATTTATAAACATAGTTGCAGAAAGCATAGTGCCCCAAAAATTCTTTATGCTCTCCAATCCAAGCTTGAAAAGCTGAGTAAGCAAGGTGTGTGCATGTGTGTAAAAGTGCAGCGAGATGGAATCCCAAGCAGAGCAAATACCACTTCCTAAGCCCTACTGGCTTGTTCCAGCCAGGGTAGAAGGTGGGCAGCCTTGTCAGAAGACCTGGCTCCAGTTTTCTATTTTTCTTCCAGTTGCTGTCAAAACCACGATACCATGGCAAGAACTAGTAACCTTTTTTTTGCCTTTTGGGGGGACAGTGTTGGGGCAAAGGGAGCTTTAGATCCCAGGATCACCTGCAGTCTGCCCTTACATGCCTCCTTTCAAGTTCTACTGCCAGTGGCACACCACTAGCTATGCCCATGAAGTTTTCTGCAGGTGTACAAGAAGCTCCTTCATGTGCATAAGTGCCAACCAGCTGGCAGTGGAGTAGCACTTATGCTGCATTTTAAGGCCCCTCAGTTGGCCTTTGTCTAGTTTTCCTTTTGTTTTTTTGCAAATTCCAACATCGGCTGCCATACGGGTTTAGGGTTGCCATCCATCTGGACATATCCGGAATACGGCAACCATATGGCAGCCGATGTTGGAATTGGCCAAAAAAAAAACACAAAAAACAACAACTGGACTGTCACTTTGTGGAATATGGCATCCCTACCTTAGCTCAAATTTGAATTTGCACATTTTACAAAATTGGATTGCTTTTTAATGAATTCAACGGCATTGCCACAAATAGATAAATCTACATTATTTGTATCTTTGCAATCTGTATGTCATGAATTCTAATGCATTGGCTTTAATCAGCTTAGGCATTCCAAAATCTAATCAAGACTAGCTTTCTGTTAACATAAACTACCGTTCTCAGGATTTTTTGGGGGTGTGGGGAGGCTGTGAGCTTTAAATATATGGTGTGCATTTTAGCTGTATTCTTACAATACAGAAAAAGTGCAGTGATTCTTCCCTGATCTTGAACTGCTCCAGTAATATTTGAACTGCTACAATCACAAGGGATGGGTAGGCCACATGGGACGCTCTTCCCTGCAGTCCAGCTGGAGGAACTTCCCTTCCCACATGTTTGTAGTTACCAGAATGTATTACCAGAAAGGAATGGGAACAAGCTACCGGGTCAAGGGAAGGGGCAACATCAACCATGCCGCTAGGAACTGGCTCTTGGGCAATGTGTAATAGAAAACATGTGAACCAGCTGCAGAATATTCAGATTTAATTACTTCTTCTCTTTTGCTTTTTCCTTTCCAATGCACACACCCAGAACGATGAACAAAGGAAAATGAATCTGAACCAGTGCAATGACTGCATGGTGTCATATACCACCTGATGGTAGTAAAATTCTCTGAACCACTAGGCAAGATAATACAGAAGATTCCACCAGTTGTTCAAATTACGCTGGGTGGGATAGCTTAATCACCTGTACAATTCTGCCAAGTGATAAGGAGAAGTTCACCCAATACCACGTGAATGCCTAGATTGCTGCCAAGTGAGAAAAGGAGCAGGGAAGGGATTCCCAAGTACAAATTCAGAATATGTTGAGTTCAGAGGACTTGGTAGACCACTCTCCATACCTACCAATGTTGTTCTTTCTTTCTTTCTTTCTTTCTTTCTTTCTTTCTTTCTTTCTTGGAGCTCAAGATGGCGTACATACTTCTCCTCAACATTTTATCCTTACAACAACAGCCCTGTGAAATAGGTTAGGCTGAGAGTGAGTGACAGGCTCAAGGTCACCCAGTTAGCTTCATGGTTGGGTTGGAATTTGACCCCTGGTCTCCCAGGTCCTGGTCCGGCCCTCTAACCACCACACCACACTGGCTGTCAAGGAAGACATTGGCCTTCCTCCACAGACACTTTCCTAGCAGATACGTTCTCAGCATCCCTTCAGTAAATAAGGGTGAAAGATGAAATTCATAAAGTTGTGATATGTTTTAAACATAAACATGTGTGATATGATGTGATACATTTAAACTATGCTTGTTCATGTCCTTCCTTTCCCCAAGATGGGTACAAAATAAACTGCCAAGTGGAGAAGATGCATAGTAGAGAAACCCTCTAAAGGAATTTATTTCAAACTATAATGAAGTTCCCAGCATCTGCCCATAAACTAAGTAAAATAAGTTTACAATTAGACCTACCTGCTGTTGCAGCTGTGGTTGATGAAGCTGTATCATTTAAGTTATAGTATAATTTTAAAAATAAACCAACAGGATTATAATGATGAGGTGCACATCTTTGCACTGAATACAATTTTGCACAGTTATTTCGTTGTATGTCCTTCAAAAAGAAAAATCTTGTCTACAACGGACAGGAATCAATATTACTAGCTAAAAATATAGTTCCACAAGGGGGAGCTAAATCTTTGCATGTAAAACATTGGTATTCAACTAGGAAGCACAGCAAATTTTGATTTCTCTCAGTTTCTTCTTTTTCTCTAATATTAAATTCAGCCCTTCACATTTCCACATCAGTTTCCATGTTCTGTTTGCTACCTTGCATCTTGGTCACATAACTCCCTGTTCTAAGCTTCTGGCTCACATTGCTTCTAACTACTCACATTGCTCCCACCTTTTACTTCTCTCAGCTCTGTCTTTATCTTTGAACTAACTCAGAGCTGAGGGAGGAGCTGCAACTGTTTGGCATCCCACACTGAGTCCCTTTGATGCTTTGTCCTCTTAATGGCTCATCCTTCAAGCTATCACCTCACGCAGGAAGCTTGGACTAGCTTAATTAATTTTCAGCACTTGGTGATTCCAGTGGGTTTAAAAGTGTCTCTCACCCAGGTCAATACACACAGGTCTGGCTTAATACACATTGGCATAATACACCTGGGAATGTCACACAGTCTTAACACTCCAAGCATTCAATTCCAACACCTATCTGATCCAGGAATTTAGGGTGTCTAGCACCTACAAACTCATAACAATACATTTAATAACTCACAATTTGCTGCTCTTTCAGAGTACCTAAATCCAGCTGCCTGAGGAAACTGCCTTGCAAAAATCTAATGGCACAACCAGCCCTGCTGAGCCCAGACCATTATGAGGATAAGGGGAAGAGTTTCTAGGGGAAAAGTGAAGGATAGTGGGATGGTTAAGTGTTTCTTTTCTTCATGTCCCTTCTCTGATGCCAATAAACATTTCCTGAGGGTACTTTTCAGGGGAGAAGGAGGTGTCAGGGCCTTGTTACCTGTAGCTGTAATACCACACACGATATTTCTTCCTTTTCCCAATGTAATCTGTTTTGTCTGGATTCCCTTCTCAAATGTTTCAGGTGACTCCCAGACCCTTGGCTTTTATATGGAAAGTTGCACTGTGCTATAACATGAGTCTAAATGTGAAGAAGTGTTTTGCAATTCCACGGTCAGTGGTACTGGTTTAAACACCATGAGGAAATAACCTTCACCCAGGGTGATTTCCCAGTCTTATCTCTTTATCTCTCAGTGGTTTTTTCTTACAATGTGTGATCATGTATAATACATATACGTCACATTGGTTTGTTCACACAAATAGTTTCCATAGAACAGTCATTGGCATAGCAGAAACACTGTGTGTGGTAAAAATGCCAGGGATATTATAAAAATTTGGCCTATACATACATTTTGTGTGTGCCCATTGCAGGCAGGTTCCATGTGTCCTTTGCCTGGACTGGTTTGGTTAGATTTTATGTCTAGATTTGATATTTATTTAAAAGCATTTTTAAAGGTGATTTAAAAAATAAATAAATCTCTAAGCGATGTACAAAAACACAATTTAAAAACAACAAGACCATACAATTAGAAACAGAGCTAAAATACAAAAACCACTAACAGGATTATAACAATAGGAATTGAAAAATGACAGAGCCCAATATTATGGGAAGCCTGGGCAAAAAGAGAAGGATGACATTTTACCTCAGCCTCTGAAATCTGAGAATTCTAATTTTAGTTAACAGTCAGTCTGAAGGACATAGCTAAAAGGAAGAGGCCACAGTTTATTTTGTACCATGAAAACCACAAGAAGAGGTAGCTAGACAGTGCATTCAGCTTCCTAAATTCCTTAAAAACTTAAACCAAGACTGTGTTCCCCTGTCCAAATTTTGAGGAAAAATTTAGAATGTGCCTCCCTCCAAAAGAAAAGAAAAGAGGATAAGGAAAAATGAAAAAAAAAAAAAAACAGCACCATGGAATGCTGGCTGACTACTGTGGGTAAAGAAAACCAGGTGCAAAAGGGAACGCAACTGAGTATCTTGAAAGAAGTCATGGCTGAGCATCCCAGGTTGGGTTGAGGGGCTGCTCCAAAGTGCCACATCAAACCTTGGATTAGGGGAGCCCTACCGAATATTTGAAATCCTGAAGACCATTGCTAATCATTCTTATGCAATACATTTTGAAAACACGAGAGAGCTTTAGTGGATAATTGCTAGTATCGACTTGCATATTTTTGGAAACATATTGGAAAATGTGTTACCTATACTAGAGGAAATGTTATATAAGGTTTGGCAATGGCTGTTAATGAGTAACTTTATCTTTATGAACATTTATGGGAAGTGACAGACCACCCAGAAGTCTATCTGCTTTTTCCCATACATTGGAAAGTTACTAGTTTTAGGCTTATCTAATCTGTCCTACTGTGAATCTCTTTTGAGTTTCAGAAAGGAAACATAAGAAATATAATTGATAAGATCATAAATAATCCTTCAAACTGCCACACTCATGCGAACAAATGCCCTCCCTTCATCAAACTGTTGGGGAGGTGGTAAATTATTTATTCATATTTTATACAAATATTGATATACCACTAGGTCATTAAAAAAATCAAAGCAGTTTACAGCAATAAAAGGCTGTACAATAAAAGCCATAGACAAGTTTAAATCATGCAATAGTTAATCACTGTGGAAGGAGGAATTCTCAATTGCCTGCATAGGCCTGGCAGAATGGAAACGTTTTCAGCAGTCATTTAAAACCAGGCACAGGAGATGCCCACAGAATGTACACACACACACACACACACACACACACACACACACACACACATATATATATATATTTGCACACTGCCACATCATAAAAAAATACATCACTGTGCTTTACAGCAATGAAAACATAAAACCATACAATAAAAACAATTAAAAAGTTGAAACTGACATCAATGAACCATTGTCGAAGGATGTATTATTAGTTGCTTGCACAGGTCTGTCAGAAGAGAAAAGTTTTCACCAGGCGTTTAAAAGTTGGCACAGAGAAGGCACCTGCCAAATTTCTGTTGGCAGAATACTCCATGGGACCAGGCCAATGACAGCAAAGGCTTGGTGTCTTATAATTGTCCAATGAGCCTCACCAACTTGGGGGATGATGAATGACGTTCCTGCAGATGAACTCAATGATCAAGCCAGGATAATAAGGATTTAAGCAATTCCTGTGGCACCCTGGACCTAAGTTCTTCAGGGCTTTGTAAATTAATAAGAACTTTGAACCTGGCTCAGTAGTAGGTGGACAGCTAGAGCAACTGTATTAACAGTGGTGCCACATGTTCTCAACCAGAAGCTCCCAATCATCTGGCCACCGCATTCTGCACCAGCTAGAACTTCCAACCAGATCAAAGTGAAGCCCTACATAGGGCATATTACAGTAATCCAGCTTCGAGGTTGCCAGTGCATGGATCACAGTGGTCAGGCTATCCTTGTCTAGCAGCAGATGTAGTTGATGAACCAGAAAAGCTGGTAGAAGGCACTCCTAGCCATGGAGCACAATTGGACCTCTAGTAACAAAGATGTATCCAGGAGTACCTGACAAACTATGTACTAGCTCCTTCAGGTGGAACTTGCCAATTTCCCTAACATGGGAACCATCCACCCAAAGAGCCTCCGTCTTCCCTGGATTCAAGCACGGTTTATTGGCTCTTTGTCCAGTCCACCACTGCATCCAAACTTTCACAGCTTCTTCTGATTCAGATATTATGGAGAAGTAGAGTTGTGTCTCATCAACATACTGGTGAGGTCTTGCTCCAAAACTCCTAAAGACCACTCCAAACAGCTTCGCTCCAGCTGGTTGATTGGGTTGATGCAGCAGAGCTTGGAGCAAAGGAAGGAAAGTCTAAAGAGGACCCCACTTCGTAAAATTGTATTTATAAAATGATCGGGCTTTACTGTTCAGTGTTCAGGGCCCGCCCTACCATTAGACAGAGTGAGGCTGCCATCTGAGGCAGCAGATGCTGAGGAGCAGAGGGTCAAAGCTTTGATGCCTTGGCATGCTCTGCACCTCCTAAAGTAGCTTACTACCCTCAGGTGTGGTGGAGGTTCTGTCCCATTACCACGGCTGATGTAGTATTTATCTGCCCATCTAGACAGTTTTTGTAAAGGAACGGGAAAAGAAGAGGCACCACCTTGTTTTTTGCCTGAGGTATCAGAACATTTTGGACCAGCCCTGTAAGTACTGAAAGGAAAAGATGGATGTGCAAAGGGTAGCTACGTGTAGGGAAACAAGAAGTTAGTGATAACAGTAATATGTGGAGTTATATTTTATACATAGTGTCACAAGCAGTATTGGAAGGAGTCAAACATTAAGCCTCCTGCAAACTGAACCTTTGCATAGTGACAATTGTACAGTAACAAACCCATATGTCATTGTGACTGCAATTCTGTATCATTGCAGAGAATTACCCAGAGATTCATATTCATTGTACCACTTGAACTTGATCACAGCTGTGGCATTTCATCACAAGTATGGGTGCAACTATTGCCACCAATTTAGTGTTGCAAATGATTGACAAGATGAGAAGTTACGGCAGGAAGATTTTAAAGGGCAGAAGCCCCCCCCCCCAAAGTATATGTGATGCAAGTAACTTTTTCCTTCCCCACTGAGCTTCACAGACTTCCACAACCAAGTATGGAATGTAGAGTTGTAACCTAGTACCATTTTCCCTGGGAAAGGTAATACTTAGGACCTGACTGGTCAGCAAAATCAGAAAGTTTGGAAGACCTTTTTATGTTGGTTTAGCTGATTAGCTTAGATAGTCCCCACTTTTTCTATAGTAGGTATAGAGAACCTGTGGCCTCCAGATATTGTTGAACTCCAGTTCCTTTCAGCCCTAGTCAGCATCACAAATGGTAAGGGATGATGGGAATTGTAGTCCAGCAACATCTGTAGGGCCATGTTCTCCATCTCTATTCTGTAGCATGTGGCTTGCCTTACTTTATTCAAAGGGATAAATTTCTCTACAGCCCATTAGTTTTTTGCCAAATTTTTGAGAGGTCCAGTTTTGTGTACATCTGGAAATGTTCACACACATTTGTGACTCAACAATGGGGTTGCATTCCTTCTTTCCCTGACAGCTGCCGATCAAGAAGGTTCCCATGGTCAGTGGTGTCAAAAACTACTGAAAGATGCAGGATCGTCAGTTTCCCTCTTTCTCCTAGCACAGATCATCTGTCAGAGCGGTCTTTGTGCCAAAACCAGACTAGAATACAGATTGAAATGGGTGATCGGTCTCATGCAAAAGCACCTGGAGTTGTGCAGCCACCAACTGCTCAGGTACCCTCCCTAAGAAAGATGATAGATGATAAGAAAGACCAGAGGATAATTCTTATAATCCTAGGGCCCCAAGCCCTAGTTGCAGACGATCATAGACCTGTTACACTGGAGCATATTAACTGTAACACAACTCAATGACTGAGCGGTCATAAGATTAATGGATTCATTGTGATAAAGTATTGAATATCTGTTTAATTTGTATATATCTTGAGGATTGTTTCTAGTATGTGGCTTTGTATTACCTGTTTCACTGCTTTGTATTAACCTTGCATGCATTTCATTGGTTGGGAGATTGACGGTGATGGCTAGTCTCCCTCATGGGTAGCAAGTGTCACCTACTGAAAATAAATTTAAAGTTGTGTTTGTAAAGGAAAGTGAAGGAGGCAAGAAAGGACATATCATGCACACACCGCCATACAAAAGTAACAGATGCGGAATAGCAAGCATTTCTGCACTTGCTGCTCCCTAGCAGACAATGCAGTCCTGTCACCAGGACCAATGGCTTCCTACAGAAGTTTTCTCTCACTTTCTCTCCTTGCTCTCTCCCACACATTCACACCCAAGAACAGGGACCTCCAGCCACTGTTGCAACTATCATCATCTGCTGCAACTCCTTCTCATCGCAAGGGTCTAGGATTGTCAAACCTGCCCAAGACTACAACTAATTTGGTTGTTCTGTGCCATTCTACTAGAGACTGGACATGGGGAGGGGGAAAGGTGTTGTTTGTAAAACTGCACAACACTGTTGACAACCTTTAGATGTATTTTAAGATTTTCTTATTTTACTGTGTTTCTTTGATAAACAGAAAACGTGGTATCTGGTTTACCTGTTCTGAATAGCACTGGCATTTTTAGAAGTCATTCAAATGACACATCTTCTAGTTCCTGCAAGAATTATGTGAATAGATATATCAACTCACTAGTTTAGGCAGTTCAGGGCAGAACCTTGGAGTGCACACAGCTTGTCGGCATTTGCTGCCCCACTCTGTCTCATTGTATGTAGGCTTGGTGTCCAAAAAAGAGATCTCTGTTTCCTCTAGTTCTCTGCCAAGCTTTCAAATACTCTTACGTTTCTCTGCAAAGTTCCACTTTTAGTCTGTCAATCAAGTTCTTGCCACTGGCAACCTAAGAACTCTCTGTTCTCCTGAGCAATCAAGAACAACCTTTGACAAAGGTGCAAGCTGCTACATTTTACCCAAGCCTGATTTCCTCCTTCATTTGTGACCTTTACTTTACTTCCTCTTCATAAATTCTCACAGAGACATTATGAGCATTTCACCCTAGATATTTTTTTTTTTTAATGAGAACATAACCTAGGAAGAGTCTGCTGGAACCAGCCAATGGCCCATCTTGTCCAGCTTCCTGTTCTTACTTTTATTATTTATTATTTATTAACATATTAGTCGCTTGTCACCCAAAGGTATCCAAGGGACTTACAGTAAAGAAAAATATAAAATACATAATGCCATAGGGTAAAAAGGGGGGGATAATACACTACTATTTAATACAATACAGTAGTACCTCGGGTTAAGTACTTAATTCGTTCCGGAGGTCCATTCTTAATCTGAAACTGTTCTTAACCTGAAGCACCACTTTAGTTAATGGGGCCTCCTGCTGCCACCGCGCCGCTGGTGCACGATTTCTGTTCTCATCCTGAAGCAAAGTTCTTAACCCAAGGTACTATTTCTGGGTTAGTGGAGTCTGTAACCTGAAGCGTATGTAACCCGAGGTACCACTGTATAACATTTATGGAAAAACAGAAGAACATAGCAGCTGTATCAAATGGTAACAAACAACATTAACAATACTCAAATAATAAACAAAGCCATACTTTGACCCACTAATTAGCGAATAAACAAAACCTCAACCTCCTCCTAGCCCAAAACCCATTCACATCAAAGCAACAAATTTTCCCCTTTAACCTCCCCACCCAGATGTCTGGTGTCAAGGCCAGCTGTTGCAAATCAGTGGTGGGTTGGTCTAGTGTCCTCTAGGGGTGGTCCAGCACCTTTCCTCTCCCTTTAGGGGAAACGGACATGTCCCAGCTTGGGTTGGGCCTTGCCTTGTCTAAACCCATCTTCTGGTTGCCCCATAGGTTCCTGGGTGCTTAGGTTGCCCCATACCAGGATCCAACACTGGTCAAATTCAAAGTACATTAGGTACTTCCCAGAAGACCATTCCAACAGCAATGCCTGATTGGAATGATGATCCAATTCGTACCCATTGCCTTGCTACTTCTTACCTGTTGTATAAAACTGTGGCCTAATTTCACTGAGCACTAGTGTGTATCATTCCTGCTGCACCCATGGGCCATAAATCTATGTTGAATACCCCTCCACTCATTGCTAAAAAATCATGATAGTGCTTTGCCCTTTGCCCTCCTTTACTCTTATGTGCAAATGAAGAGCTTTGCCCCACCTCAGCAAATGGTTTCCAGTCAAAGAAAATTATCCTCTTATCCATGAAGTCATTTCCTTGCCTCATATACACAAATAAGGGCTTCCATGTGTCAATGGTGTCTTCTTCTGCAGCCAACATTATCAACCAAATGCTTCACCTTTGGGTAGATAAGGAAATGTTAAAAGTATGATATGGAATGAACAAATAAAACGCGTCATAAGATTTATGGCAGAGACAGAAAAGTACATATACACAACAGCGCTGTTTACCACAACCATTTGAGTTGGGGAGCTTTTTGTACCTGGACAGAAGTCTTGACGAGATGGATTCCACAGTGATGGTTGCTTGGGTGATGCTGTTCAGTACATTGGCTTTGCCAGGTGTCTCAGGTAATTGCTGGGCTTAATCCCAGAGTACATTAGATGTAGCAAGTTTGTTTACCTAAGTTCCACTTACAGATTTTGGCAACAATTTGGGGACATAGTTGCAAAGTTACGAAGCATGACTATAGCAGGATGATTTTGTATTTGATGCCTCTTCAGTTATCCAGAAATGATCACGGTTAGAAATGAACTGATGGTCAGAGAGGCCATTGATCTGACTCCATTAATCAGTTTTTATGAAAGAGCCAGGATAGGTTTTGAACTTTAGATGAAAGTAAAGCATGAATTATTTGTATACCTTAAAAAAGAGAGAGCAAATGCCAGAACTCAACAAAATATTCACTTGAGCTCATGGGAAACTAACTGTGTCAATATAGCACTTATTTAAAAATCAGTAATAAGGTACATCTTAAATTAGTCCACCACAATATTTTAGGATTGCATTCTAAGTAATCTTTAGATACTTCACATACTTCTTATTTTCATTGTTCCAAAATGTCTCTTGTATGGGCAGGCATGGGGAACTGTGCTGGATGAGTAGGGAAGTGGGCCCAGGCTGCTTCTCCTGAACAACCTGGCTGTACACTGTTATTGAAGGGTAGCTGCATGTGCCATGTGGCCTGTTCTGATGCCTGCATCTAGCCTGCTGCATTCAAAAGTGGTGGAGGACATTGTCCCATGGCCAGCATTGAAATAAGATTGAACTGCCAGTCTAGTCAGCTACTGTGCATGGAACAGTGGGGCCAGCATCTTGATGCCTAAGGAAGGGAAATGTCTTGGTCTGATCCTGGCTCTCTTCCATCCACCCCTCCTTCGCAGATGCTCCAGATGTCCTTTTTACTGAGCAGTTATGATTTGTGCTCATGAGCTTATTGAGTAGGGCCATGCAACGGGTTACTATGTTGTTAGGAGACATACATAGCACCAACCAAGTTATCCCAGTGTGCTTGGGGGCATAGGTTAATGGTGTGGACTGGAAAACTCAGGAGTCACCCCTCTAAGGAGATGTCACAGTTATACACATATACCTGCAATGTTGTTTTCCAATTCCTTCTACTACAGGTTACACAGTCATTCCTGATACCACACCAGAAACTACCGGTAAGAACTCACTTTGTTTTGCTTTTTCCAAGTATCATGGGATTTAAAATATTATGTGTTTCAAGTCTAGAAAACAGGTCGTATCCAATGATAATCCTGCTTAGAGTAGACCCATTGAAATAGGCCTACAGTGGTCATGTCCATTAATTGTAATGTGTTTTACTCTGAGTAGGACTAACATTGGAAACTTGACTGCCAAAATGGTGGACTTTAAGTTCTGTGAGAACACAGTAAAGAGAAAACACACTCAGCTAGGATTTGAAAGATATTCTGCGCTTAGCTTCATTGTTCTGCATTGGGACCCTTTGGGAGGAACAGCAGGGTATAAATTTAAAATAAATAAATAATTATGAAGACAGAAGCCATACAGCCAGAAGCAGCTTGAAGGACAGGGTGGATTTGCTACACGAACTTCTCTGCTGGTGGGGCACTCCTGCCAATGTGTTTTCACTGAACTGACTTCCCTACAACCTTGGACCTTCCACGGTACCTCCTAGTAAGCAGTGACTCACCTGCTGGGATGCTAGTCTAGCAGCTCCATCTCACCAGGTGAGTGGTTTCGGCATACACCTGGATATTAAAATGCTCCATTCTTTGTACAGAACCCAGTCTAGTGAAAGGAGAGGTTGATTTTGAGTGAAAAACTGTGATCGGGGAATGCTTTAAGCATGCCTTTCATCCCCCAAACCTTTTACACTCAGTTTTCATTTTTGAAAATGATGTTGATTACTAGTTTCCAGATATTTACAGGGAACTTAAAAAACCACACGTTCATATGACCCTGAAACCCAACATAAACTTTGGACTGTATCCTATATCTTCATGACTGAAGGACTGACCCCTGGGACATCCACAATGATTTTCTCCAATCAATATTGTCATGTTTGAGGAACGGTCCTAAATGTGTGATTGCCCCAGATGAAAATAACAAATAAGAAATCTCACAATTAGCTTTGTGCCACTGCAAATCGTACACTCACACAATTAGGAGAGCATTCGCTATGAGATTACATTGAATCATGCTTGGCCTATTGCTTTTCTTCATTTTGGTGCAGGATATTATCAAAGGCATCTATCCACCCTACAAATAGCTAAAATAGGTGTGGGTGGGTGGGGGAATAAGGAACTAGGGTGTAAGTAAGCTTTTGGCCACCATTTGACATTTTGAGTTCTGGAAAAAAAAGATTTGGATGGAGTGTTTCCTATCTCCCAGCTTCACAGAAATGTGCATAAACAAAGGAGGTTCTTGATTTCATTAGATTAATTCCAGATGATTTTATAAAGTCCGTTTCACATGATTTTTTCTTCTGAATGCCCATGGTAAGAGCTGATGTCGATCACATCTGAAATCCTGTTAGTTTTCATGCCTTTTTCCTGGGAGAGGGAAACTGCCACCCATTGATGCATGCAAGTACATTCCTAAGAAATGTTCTTCATACAAAATGGACACTCTAACTTAAAGATGGAATATTTGAGCAGCCTCTGAAAGAGAAGGAAGAAACAGGAACATGTGAATTTCTCTTTAAAAAGGAGTAATATTTTGATTCCTGAAAAGTTCATCTGAAAATGATAATGGAAAACTATCTAGGGGTGACATTTCCATTTCAAACAGTAACATGAGGAACAGCCCTTAGTGCGGACAGAACAGGAGGCTAATAATATTTAATACCGCCCAGAATGGCTGGGGCAACCAAGAAGAAGAAGAAGAAGAAGAAGAAGAAGAAGAAGAAGAAGAAGAAGAAGAAGAAGAAGAAGGTGTTGTATGAAAAAGTTTCCATTGCCCTTCTTGGGTTCCATGAGCACTGTATGGTCCATGGGGTCATGAAGAGTTGGACATGACTAAACAACTAAACAACAACCCTCATAAAAGGATCTTCATAACTCTAGTTTAATAATTCAAATAAAAAATCAACCTTATTTAATTCCCTGTGGGTATTGCATAAAAGAAGATGTTTTTCTGTATAGGCTGCTAAATGCCAATATATTTGTTTTTTTCCAGCATGGGCAGATGGTGAGTCTACTGTTCATATTTTTTGCAATATGGTGTTCATGTTTGTCCTAGATTTCCAATTAGATGTATTCTGTTAGCTCAGTGGTAAGAAACATGCCTTTAGGGCAATCTTCTGGGGTTACATGCTAGTGGTGGTTTGGGCCAGAGGCAAAAGTGGGGAGACAAGCAATATAAATTTTATCTTTGTACAGTAGGCTTTTTTTTTACACAAACTAGAGGCAAGGTATTATGACTTATATTCACAAAAGTTCTAGTCAGATTTTTTCAATTTGTCATTTAAAATTGGTAACCAAAATGGGAACTACTCCATATCTCCTAGGGTTATATATTTTAAAACCACAGCTAATATCTATGGTAGAAAACAAAAACAAAAGAAAATTAGCACAATTTTAGTAGTGTATAATTAAAATTATTTCTTTCTTTCCCAAACAAACAATTAAAATATGGCTTAAAATACAGCTTAAAATGCAGCCTCATTTTAGTAGCAGCCCATAAATCAAGACCACAAAGGAAGCAAACATAAGATATTCACCTGAGCCAGCTATCCATGCTGGTCCTACATGGGCCAGCAAAAAAGCCAAGGGAAAATTTATATACCAAATCCCATATAAGGGGTCAGAGTGAGTCTAAGCCGAAGGACAGGTGGAACAGCTCCTTCTTTCAGGCCCTGCGGAAAGATGTCAAATCTGGCAAGGCCCTAGTCTCTTGTGACAGAGCGTTCCACCAAGTCGGGGCCAGTGTTGAAAAGGCCCTGGCCCTAGTTTAAAACCAGTCTAACCTCCTTGAGGCTCGGGACCTCCAAAGTGTTGTTATTTATGGACCTTAAGGTCCTCCATGGGGCATACCAAGAGAGGCGGTCCCATAGGTGCGAAGCCAACATTGTTACTGAGTTCTGGAAAGAACCACAGTTACCTTTGATTCCACTGTTTATATAATATGCCAGTACGAAAAGTCAAGCAACTTTTGCTCTGCTATCTCTGTCACTGTCTTCTATCTAATACTTTATGTTTGTTCTGCAACTGTATCCTCTCCTGTACCACCATCCAAACAACCATTAACAGAACAAAGTAACTCAAGTTTTTCAGCGCATATTATTTATGGGCATGATAAGGTTTGGAAATCTTATCAGTACTTCTGCATTTAGTTGGCATTCCTTGTTTACAGTGTTCAAAAAGTGTCCAGCGTAGGAAGATTAAATGGACAGTTGATGTGAAAACACATTTCCTTTCCAAGATCATTGGGGCCATTACTATTTATCATGACTTTAGATTTTATTGACCTTATGTTGCCCCTCTCCCTTTTACATGGTTTGGAAACTGATAAATAAATATTTGAGAGCATAAAAGACATTGGGGAAAATCAAATCCACAATACAGGCGTAGCTTCTTTGAGAACTATGAAGGGCTCTGATCCCTTTAAAACAGCTTTGGTTATATTTTTGCCTTGTTAATACTGAAATTATATTAAATAACTTAGTGGTTAGACTGTAGCTGTACAGAACTATTTAAAAACACACATGCCTAAAATGCTTACAGTTATACTGTTTTGAAGAAAGCTGAGTTCCGGGGTTATGAAAAATGTACACATGCACCATGGTTGGGGATATTGTACACCAGTGAGGTGTCTAGAGTCTCTTTCCACGATCCTAGTAGAGTATTAGCTAAACAGCCTTTCCTCCATCAACATCTCCCAAATGGGATAAGTAGTAGGCACTGCATAGAAAAAGGGGCCCTGTTGGGCACAAAACCCCAAATGCAGGTTCTGTTGTGGTATTTCTCCAAACTAACTCCTTCATTCCTGGTCTATGCAGCTGAGTCCACATGATGCTGAGAAGGGGAACATTATGAACTGGGCCTTTTTGAAAGTCTCATGATATGTGTTTTACATGTATATGATAGAATACTTCATGATATACTGGTACTCTATGATGTGAAGCATGGGGCATGTTTTAGCTTAGCTTCTTTTTTTGCCCCTTTATGGCTGTTCAGTCATCATTTCCTTTCACTGTCTGCAGAGATCCCTGGAGCATATCAGCTACTAGGCTTCTGCTGGCTGCACCACGGTTATGTGTATAAAATGCTATGTATACTGCCTTTTGCTCCTTAGAAGAAAGGCAGGATATAACTGAGAGTGAGATCCTAAGTGGGGTACATATATGCGCGGAGTAGCAGACCAATCTCCACTTATGAGCTCTCACATGCTGGCCAGGAGAAGAGGTTTCCGTTTTCCTTCCCCGTGTAGATATTTGCTGTTCATCTCCTTGTCCAGTTCTAATAGTGATGAAATTAGTTGTGTCAGGTCCAGGATTGTGTGAAGGCAGCCCCTGGCCTCTGAAATGAAAGAGGGGGCCTGAAATCCAATACACCCAAGACTACCTCCAGCCTTCCTCTGTACTACTGCAGCTGAAAGAACCACAGGTGGCATCTCTACCTGTTCCTTTGCTGGCAGAGTTCTTCTCAACTAATGGGAAGCATCTCCACCCCATCCTAACTCTCTCCAGTCAGTGGATCAGGGGGTTGGGAATGGCCTGTGAGTAGGTAAAACAAACAAACAAAGGTACTGTGGCATATTTGTATTTACCAGGCTGTGTACTGTTGTAGGTAGAATGGCAAAGGGGACTTTTGCCATGTTGAGGGTAGGCAAAGGGGCACGTCACATTCTACTTCCTCCTATGCTTGATTGGGTGGCAGTGGTGTTGCCCTGGAGGCTAGAGATATGTATGTTGGTGTTATGCTATATTAATTGTAGTAGTACTATTATTTTGGTTGGGTGGGTTGTAGAAATCTTTATTATGCTAACATTTCATTGATGTTAGTGGTTGCTGGCATCAGTGGTCCCACCAGATTGGTTTAGCAGTCCTCTCACTTTGAACAGATCTTCAGTAGGGCTTATTGTGGCAATCCTCAAATCTATAACAGAGTTGACCCACTGGTGTGGGTAGAACTTTTCATGAGTAAGCTATCTGAAGGCTGGGAGTTCATTTATATCTTTTGAAATAAATGTGATAAAAAGCAATATCTTAGTTGTTCTGGCTCAATTAGCTTATTTATTTGTAAGAGAACTTAGCTCCTGTTCCTTCAATGTAACTTTTAAAAGTCATTGAAATGTATCTAATAACTCATTCTGAGAGTAGACCCCAGTAGTTGTTGACGGGTTAGCCGTGTTCACTTGACCCCTTGTCACTATGGCTTATCAGGAATGGTGAGATGGCAGTGGGATGGATGTGGTGCAAGCACAGTGGCAGAGCTAATCCAGCACTACTGCCGTTGTGTTTGCTCTTCATCAACTTTGCCGTGGCCTCACTCCTTCTAGTAAACCACAGTGATGTGAATCAATGATTCCTGACAGGAAGTCAGGAAAGCCAGGCCACTCCACCCTGCTGACCACTATTGGTTAGACCCACTGAAATCAATGGACTAAAGGTAGTTAAAACTAAATTCATTGATTTATGAGTATGACCCAGTTGTTCTGTTTTGAGTTCTATGTCTTAGTTGGACATAACCCAAACCCAGTGAGAAGCATCTGTAACTATATGGCAGTCTGTTCAGAAATATGATTTCACTTTTTTGTTGCACTCTTAGTGGCCTCTGTTTGTGGTGGTCATCTCTATGAGCCATCTGGGAAAATCACTAGTCCAAATTATCCTGTTGTATACCCAAATAATGCACACTGTGTTTGGGAAATCCATGCTGAAGGTTATTCCTACATAAATCTCATCTTTGAGTATCTTAAGTAAGTGGCAGTATTATTAGGATTGTGTTGCCCTGTGTGATCTTTAAAAATGATTTTGTCTGCATGCCTGCCTTTCCATTTGCTGTCAAATTGGCTTTGCATGTTAACAATAATCTATATGCTATTTCTGAGCTTGCCAAGTTGTGTGTGGACCCAATATTAAATCATTTACTTGTATTCTAAAGACTTGGCTCAGACCTTAAAAAAAGGCTCACTCCATAAGTGTGAATACATAACAAATAGTGTGCCAAAATTTGCTGACCTGGGTCTACAAGTCCCAATTTCGTGTGGATTTTAACATTTTGTGTTTTATAGTGACAAGCGAAATATCACCCTACTCAGTGGTTTCTAACTTTATATCCACAGACTGGAGCCACGTAATCACTGCTCTTATGATTATGTTGAAATCTATGATGGGCCAGCGTATGTAGCTCCTTTGCTAGGAAGAATTTGCATTTGGGAGCACCAATCATATATTTCTAAGTCAAATACATTGTCTGTTGTGTTTTCAAGTGACACTAGTTCTCAAAGCACTGGATTTTTGGCTATTTATTTTTCTATTCCACAAGGTAAGATCTCACCAAAGAGAACATAATTCAGGACCATGCTGCTTTACTTTAGTGCAATTTTTCAAGTCCATACCTGCAACTGAATTAAATAGGCTATGCTTGCATTGTTGTATCCCAAATTGTAATTCAGGGCCATCCTAAAAAATATTGATGTGTGCATGGGAACTCCATTATTTAATTTTCTCTCTCCCATGGCTAAACAGGGAAGAAGCAATTTAAACTACTCAATGGTTTATCTATTTGGCAGTTGACTCTTCTGCAGAGAAAGGTAGAAACAAACTTGTGGCAAGATACACAGTTCTCTCTCATGTGTTCTGTGTATATAAATTACTTGAGTCTCAGTCCAGATTTTGTACAACATTTATTAGTGGCTGCTTCTGTTTTTGTTTGTTCATTTTAGTACTTTATCTGAAGAACTTTCAATTGCTAAAGAGCAATACATTGACCAAAAATTTAATTTACCCCCCCCCCCATTTTGAACTTAGCCACTAATTTTCACTTGCATATGCTGTCTTCTTCCAGAGTTACCAGAGATCAAGTTTGTTCCAAATGTACAATATATATTGAAAATCTTGTTACTATGCTTTTTCTTGTATAGAAATAAACTGTTGTACACCCACATGTTATTGAATATATTATGTATAAAACTCTGGAAGAGACAAGTTCTCTCATGTGGCTACATATATTTATTTATAGGCACATGGTACATTAAAAGCACATGTTTTGCCCCAAAGAATCCTGGGAGCTCTGTAAGGAGTAAACTACATTCTCAGGATTCTCTGAGAGAAACCACATGCTTTAAATGTAAGGTATGAACACAGCCATAGAGAGGTATCTATAGGTATGTAAACTGGCTGCTGTTTAAGAAACAGGAAACAGGCTGCTCTTTACCAAGTTGTTTCCTGTTGTCTTTCGAAGACGTGTCCTTAAGACTGGTGAATGGATCATACAGCTGTGAGGGACGCATTGAACTCTATTACAAAGGAGAATGGGGAACAGTTTGTGGTGATTACTGGGACATAGCCGATGCCCAGGTTGTGTGCTGGCAGCTTGGATGTGGAGAAGCCATTTCAGCCCCAAGAAAAGCCTATTTTGGCCAAGGCTCGGGACCTATTCTCCTTGATGATGTGAACTGTAGAGGAAATGAGTCTAACCTGTGGGACTGCCGTAGCCTAGGGTGGCATGTTCATAACTGTGGCCACAGTGAAGATGCAAGTGTCATCTGTGCAGGTATTTTCTGATCTTGTTTCTTGCATGTAGCACAAAACCAGGATAGTTGAATCATGCATGGCATGCCTCCTCTTCCCTCCTGAAATGCAACAAGCTTAAGTCCTATTTGAATCAATTGCCTATGTTGCTGAAGTGCAGAACTGCTTGCTTTGGAATTTATCCTGTTCATAATGCCGGTTCGAATTAATTGTAGATAATTGTTCCAAATTTGGAATCCATCAGCGTGCCCCCAGCCTTTCTTTCAAGTCCATAATATCCAGTCACATAATCTTGCACTTAGAGAATATCATATGTTGCTAAAGCCCTGTACAACAGCACAGATATAGCACACATGAAATCCCAGATTCAAGGACATGGCCTCATATCACACAGCGCATTGGCCTAACCAATCAGAGGATGTGGAGCACGAACCTATAATTTCATTTAGGAAAGTGTTTGGCTCTCACATATGTCGAGATTGATGTAATTTTGCCCAATCCCTTCATCCCACCAAGGCTTGCTATACGTCAGGAGAATTCCTGACATATCCTGGTTTGGGGGTTTAAAAATGACATCTGGGGGGAATTTTGCCGAACTGGAAAGATGTTTCTGTTCCCAAAAGAAGCTCAATAATTTTGGTGGTTTCCTAAAAAAAAAAAAAAAAAAGTTCAACAATTTTAGGGTCTTCAGCAACTTTGGGGGGGGAGTGTGTGTCAGGAATTTTACTTTTTGAAATATGGCAACCCTATCCCACATAACTTCTGGCTGCATGCTCATTTGTTTGTCGGCACGTTCTGGTTATTTCTGTATAAGACATTCCACTGTTCATTCCTGCACTTCCAATGCTTGATTTATTATCATACTAGCAGTAATGAGGAGAAGTAGGACAGTTGTGAGCTGTTGAGGCCACCTTATTGTCCTCTCCAGTTCTCTGATGGCAAGGCTCAAGCCATGCGGGGTGGAAAATCCCAGCTTCTCTGCCAATGTGTATGACTCTTGAAGCAGCTGAGGTGAGTAACAGAGAGGTGAGGGTTTCTGCTAACTATCACAACTGGAGTAACAGCTTTGTGTATAGCCTCCGAAGTGGTGGGAATTCTGACAGCTTTATAAAGACAGGGGCTGCCAAGCTTCCATCTTGTACAAGATCTCATAACAGACACAACTCTCCCTCTTGTTGCATCTGAAAGGTGAGCACTGTTGTAGTTCAGTCTGTCATGCCCTCTTGCAAGCTGCAGATGCATGGGGAAGGGAATTTTGGGCAACCCCACAGAGGGAGAGCTGGATTCTCACCGGCCACCGCTGGTCTAGCAGCAAGTCTTACTTGTCATCCACCTTGCAATGGGAGTTGGCATATCTTAGCCTGTGCATTCGCTGGATTATTGCTTGGTTGTCTTTGAAGAGATAGAGGGGACAGTAATCCGTAATGGACACCCTCTGTGAAAGATCATTTCTGTGCCAAATGCTGAGTAGTTACAATTGAAAGCAAGAGACAGTTGCAAGCTTAATGCTCTTTCAATCATCGTGTCTGAACCCCCCCCCCCCAATTAATGGTTCCTCTAATGTCTTTGTTGCAGTACTATAGATAATGTTGATGATAGTTAATGCAATCAGGAAGACAATACTTACCAATATACACACCTCTTATTGAGCCATGACTAGGGGGGACTAGCCAGGTTTTTTGCCCTGGGTGAAGCCTCCGGAGGGCTGTCATTGAGGCTGTGTGTGCGCGCGCACGCATATGTGTGTGTAAATGCGCATGGGGTGCGTGTGCCAAACTGGGTCTTTGATCTGGATGAAATAAAGTCTAGTTTCACTCCTGCTCCTTATGTGGAAAAGAACTGGAAACAGTTATTATATGACTTGTTTCTTGCCCAGACTGAGATATCATTACCGGGGAGGGGGGGAGAGACCTGAGTGTTTGGTGAGTGGGAATGGAGTATCTAGGGATTACCCACTAAGCTGGGTATGTTTTCTATTGCCTTTACATGGGTAGAGTGGTTTAGTCATGCTGGCCACATGACCCGGAAAGCTGTCTGAAAAGCGAGATGAGTGCCACAACTCCATAGTTGCCTTTGACTGGACGTTACCGTCTAGGGGTCCTTTACATTTACCTTTTTTACTCAGGTGGTGCTGTGGTCTAAACCACTGAACCTCTTGGGCTTGCCGATCAGAAGGTTGGCGGTTTGAATCCCCACAACAGGGTGAGCTCCCGTTGCTCGGTCCCAGCTCCTCCCAACCTAGCAGTTCAAAAGCACACCAGTGCAAGTAGATAAATAGGTGGCAGGAAGGTAAACAGTGCGCTCTGGTTTCTGTCATGGTGTTCCGTTGTGCCAGAAGCGGCTTAGTCATGATGGCCACATGACCCAGAAGGCTGTCTGTGGACAAACACCGGCTCCCTCGGCCTGAAAGTGGAGATGAGCACCACTACCCCAAAGTCGCCTTTGACTGGACTTAACCGTCCAGGGTTCCTTTGCCTTTTACTTACCTTTTTTACTGTCTGCACAGTGTTCATTTTGGTGTGTCTTTGTGCAAAGTGCCCTTTCACCAGAGTGATCCAATCACCAAAATTCCCCCAGTGTGCTTTTAAATTATCCAGGCAGGCAATGTAGTCCATACATTGTTTTCAGTAATGGTAGGGAGGAGTATGAAGCATTGCCATAGCCACCAGCAGAAGTTATGCGACTGCAGAAGTCTGCAAAACACAACCCTTCTGACTGTTTTGCTATATTGTATATATCATTCTCCCGAACTCTATCCCCCCCAATCTGTTTTTCTCTGATATTTGCCTTCCCCGACCAGTTTCTCTGTCCTCAACAACTCCGTCCCTCTTTCTCTCTCTGCTGAATATTATTAAATGTACATATTAGTATTAGAAAAAGATATCTTTAACTTATATGTTGTGTTTGCAAATGGATATCATAAACTTTATACTCCAGCAGAAGGTAATTTGCAGTAAGTGAAAATTATGCTCTTTCTGTCTCTTTCTAAATGTTACCTCAGTAGTTCTCAAACTTTTTTCTCTACACCACAACTTTCAGAATAAAAATTTGCTCGGGCCACACCATTTTTTTTATTAATAAGAAATACATTGGAAAACAAAAAGAAACAACTCCTAGCATTGCTAGGAGAACAAGGCAACTTTATAATATGATCTTCAGAAATCCAGAGAGTCTAGTCTCCTCACCAATACATAGAAACCTTTCTCTTTCCTGAGCTTTCATATTTGTTTGAGTTGAAAATCACTGTTTACAGCACTATGTCATGGAGAACTGTCAGTGCAGTTCTCCAGCATGCTGAATGGTGATCCTGGATCACAATTAGGATGGTTGTCCGTATCACTTGATGCTCTTGCTCTCATTTTGAAAAGATACTGTATTTTTCCATGTATAAGGTTCCACAACAGAAAAAGTAATAGCCAGTAATTAATTTTTCATTTTCATTTAAAACATAAATAAATCTGCTACAATTTCAAATAAACCAGAGATTTATTCACCAGCTCCATCTAAAAAAGGGGTCCATATTGTTGTTTCAGAGATTCAGATGTTGCATCTATCATTCAAACATATGCAACCATGAACTCTTAAATCCGAGATGGGGAACATTTGATATTCCAGATGTTATTGGACTGTGACTCCCAAAACTCCTGGCCATTTGCATGCTGGCTGGGGCTGATGGGACCTGTAGTGCAGCAACATCTGGAGCTCTGCATGCTCTGGCTTGGAGTGCCCTCTTGAAGTTGCTAAGTCAGTTTAGCAAAAAAATATGGAAAGGCATTACAGTGGTACCTCAGTTTAAGAACAGTCCTGTTTATGAACGATTCGGTTTACGAACTCCACAAAACCGAAAATAGTGTCCCGGTTTGCGAACTTTACCAGAAGCCGAACAGTGGAAGGGCACCAGCGTTGGGAGGCCTTATCAGGGAAAGCGCTCCTCAGTATAAGAACGGTTTCGGTTTAAGAACAGACTTCCAGAACAGATTAAGTTCGTAAACCTAGGAACCACTGTATTGGGCTCTGTCAATCAGTTATGTCTTTTCTCCTCAAGCCTTTCAAAAGCCCAAGTCTCAACACAATAATTCCCCCCGCCCCTAAATCTGTTGTTTTACACATCTGACATGCATCGGGCTATGAGTTCATTAAAAAAAAAAAAAAGGCTGATGGATGGACAAAGGTGATTTCTTAGAAATATGAACACCTTCTGATATCTCAATCAGTTCTAATATTTTTCATGTGTGTGTGCGCACGTGCTCATATATGTCTCTGTGTGGTTCTTTTACCTTATTACAAAGTGGCTTTTAGCAGGAGGGAAGTCTTTCTGCTACTTAAAGTAGTGACTTGGGTTCTCTGAACATTCTGATTGCATTGCTTTGGACAGAACAGCATCATTCCTAGGAGAATTCTTGGGGGAAAGATCACTGTTTCTATGGTCAGCCTGTGGAGACAGCAATCTTTTTGCCTAAATAATGTCCCTGAGAGTGCCACTACATTGTGACATCGTATCATTCTCAAGGGATGTTCTATCACAGAAAGGCCACATACGATCCCTTTAAATAATCCTGGGAACTGTAGTTTGTTAAGTTTGCTAGGAATTATAGCTCTGAGGGAGAGAAATGATAGTTCATATGATTCTTGGGGGATGCTTTAAATGTGCTTTAAAAGAGTGGTGTGTATACAGCTGCAGAGGTAACAAGGTTTCCATGCCTCTGTAAAAGAGAGAAACCGACATCCTTTACAAATGGGTTCAGGGTAGGCAGGGGCAGTTTGATTATTATGTGTGTAGCATAGATACCATCACACATTTGATTACATTGTCTTTTATTTCACAGGAAATTATAGTTGTGGTTCTTACCTTCCATATGGATCAGGATCATTCAGTAGTCCCTTTTATCCAGCACTTTATCCGAACAATGCAAACTGTAGATGGACAATAAATACTTGGAATGGCTCACGTATAAACCTCAGAATTGCAAGTATTGAGTAAGTACGAGGAGAACTAAATAGTGCTATAAAACTGCAGCTCATTTAAATGTGGACTTTCCTGTGCTCACTTCATCATATATGTTTACTATTATAATTGGGAAGCATGACGATGAACATATCTGTTGAGTATTCATGTGCCCTAATTTACAGAGGTTAGCCCTGTATTCAAGGAGCTGTCAGAGGAGAGTCCTCAGTCTGAAGACACTGAATTGATCTTGTATGACTTGGTGGCATACTGAATCTCTGCCATAGTTAATTGATATACTAAGTTTATATGTTGAGCTGTATGTTCATGCGGGTTTCTTGTTTTTTTTCCCAGGGCAGAATGCCCCTTTGATTATATTGAGATCTTTGATGGATATATCTACTCACGTTCCCTAGGAAGATTTTGTAATGGTTCCCAACGAACATTTTTTTCTACATCCAATGTTCTCACAGTGGTGTTTCGCAGTGACAATAGTGTAACAAATCGTGGTTTTATTGCTAGCTACTCTTCTGTTTATGCGGCATACGGTGAGTGACTAAGTGTGTGTGTGTGTATTAAATTGAACTCAAGTTGAATGACTGAATGGAGTAATAGTTTGTCATTGTGTACATTCATCAGGCCCCATGCATAATGTACACAAAATCCTTCCAAGAAGAGGGGATTGTGCACATTTCCTGATCAATATACATAATCCCCAACAAGACTTTGAGAATGTGCAAATCTTGGCTAAATTTTGTACATTCTCTGGTCATCTACATATCTCAACGGTAGTTTGCACTTTATTTGAGCTACATGCACATTTTTCAGTCAGTATGCATTGTCCCATTTCCCCCCTCTGTCTCTTGTTCAGAAGCATGTAATCTGCTCTCTTTGGGCTGCTTCTGTCCCACTACCTAATCTTCTGTGCCCACAACATACCCCCTCCCCACTGCTCAGCTAAACACCCGGCTGAAGAGGGGGCTTCAGATAAAGATGATTTATTATTACTCTTTATTAAATATATATCCCACCCTTCTTCCAAAGGAGCTCTTTCCCCCCTGAAGTCTAGCCTCCTTTTAACCAGCTGATTAGCACATGGGAAAATGCATGTAGTGAAAAATTCTACATCTTTGCTCACCCCAGAGGCGTAGCAAGGGTTGCCATTGCCCTGGGCACAGTTTTTCCCAGGGTGCATTTTGCTCCTCATACCACCCTGCCAGTCCCATGCTGCTTTGCCATTGTGGGGCTGGCAGGACATCAGGAGGATGCAACAGGCATGTGCCCTTCCAATCAGACCAATTAGGCTGATTGGAAGGGTGCATGCCTGCCCTGGTGTGTCCTCCTCACATCACCCTCCATGCTCTGCTCCCTGTTGGTGCATCCAGATACTACTGCCTCATCCTCCCACAATTCTGATGGAAATTCTCCCCCCTCTGGTGCCACTATTAAGCTGAAGAAAAGCCTTAGTAGCAGAACTTCTACCGTTATTTAAAACCGCTACTTTCCCTCTACCTCTCTGTGTGTGTCTCTTCTTGCTTCCATACCACACCACTGCTGTTGTGCAACCCTTTGCTTTTGCTCCCCTATCCCATTCTGACATCGTGAAAACCCAGGATTGTGATACAATACTACAAATTCTCCAATGGGGGCTGAATGGTGACGGTCTTACATTTTTGTCTACTATATATTTTGGAAAGTAGTTTGTCTGTCCATTTGTCTGTTCTCTATCTGTTGGGATGTCTCTTGATTTCCCCTCTGGGTTTTCAGCGTTCGGGAGCCGAAACGTTCCAAAATGGAGCCATTTGTGAACTGAGGTTTGACTGTATTGGGGAATTTTATAAATCTCAGACTTTAGCAGGCTCTTGCTGAGACTTGAATTCTGCAGTATCTGTTACCAAAAATGACTGTGAATGCTCATGAATGATCCACATACTTTTGGTGTCCCCATCCCAGATCTCCGACTGGTGAATGGACGTCATGGCTGCGAGGGCCGTGTCGAAATTCGTTCTTACAATGGAACATGGGGAACTGTTTGCGATGATTCGTGGAACCTGGTGGACGCAGGTGTGGTGTGTAGACAACTTGGATGTGGACAGGCTGTGTCAGCCACAATAGCGGCATATTTCGGTCAAGGCTCTGGACCCATTCTTCTGGATGATGTTTATTGTAATGGAAATGAGCGCCACCTTTGGGAATGCTCTAACAGAGGCTGGGGGTCCCACAACTGTCGTCACAATGAGGATGCTGGTGTCATCTGTTCAGGTGACTTCTGATTTTGTCATACATATTGTTTTATATTAGCATGTTTTAATCAGTTTGAGCATCTAGGTTAGGCAGTATATTCACTTAATTTTTTTTTTTTTTTTTTGGATTCTCCAATAATTCAGTCCTCCCTAACTATAACTAATAGTAACATTGATTATTCAGGAGCAAACCAAACTGTTGATCTCCCAAGGTGGCATAAAAACAATAAAGTATTGGGCTTCTACAGCAGGAAAAATAGCTACAAACTATGATCTGCAATCTCTAATGAAACACTATTCTGACTTTTGATGTAATTCTGTTCTACTATTTCAAATGAATTACTGAGTCTTTAGAAGAGAATATAACTCTCATTTACCACTTCCAAGGAACTGGAAGTATATGTCAGGAGCCCAGGGTGCTGTCTTGATAACACAGCATGCAAGTTGTAATTAGCTTGAAGATTTATTGCAAAACAATTAGCTGAGCGTCCTAGTCGTACAATTCAGTTGACTCTTCTGGGGAATGCTTCTGGCTTCTGCAGAACCTATGACCCTTACGTTTCTGGTTTTGTTTTCTGTCTAATACCTTTCCCATTCATCTACTCCTGGGGCTCATGGGGTTAATTACCTCCTCTTCCCGTGAGGAAGTGCTCCACCTTCTGCCATCCCTAGCTGAACAGAGAATTGCATGCCACATCTCTAGCCTAATCCAAGAATTGTAGGCACGTAACTCGATTTTGTTTTTTGGTTTGTTTTTAAAAGGTGAATTCTTGTTGAGCTGTTGGCAGGCAGAGGAGAAGTGACTTGATTTAGTTCTCTTCTTTTCCTTTACCCAATGACCACTGATCAGAAAGATATTTAATTATACATTTGTTCCAATGAATCACAAATAATTATACTGATCAAACCATTAACACATTTGGGAAACATTCTAAGGTCTCTACCTTTTTATTTTTCAGGTGGTCACCTTACAACAGGTAAATGATTCATTTAATAAAAATTTCCTTATGGCTTTTTTTATAGTAGTGAATAACTGCAGCAATATTACAAGATTAAGGGAAAAGGTAGCAGTGTTGTTGATGTTTAGTTGTTTAGTCGTGTCCGACTCTTCGTGACCCCATGGACCAGAGCATGCCAGGCACTCCTGTCTTCCACTGCCTCCCACAGTTTGGTCAGACTCATGCTGGTAGCTTCGAGAACAGTGTCCAACCATCTCATCCTCTGTCATCCCCTCCTCCTTGTGCCCTCAGTTGTTCCCAACATCAGGGTCTTTTCCAGGGAGTCTTCTCTTCTCATGGGGTGGCCAAAGTATTGGAGCCTCAGCTTCACAATCTGTCCTTCCAGTGAGCACTCAGGGATGATTTCCTGCTAGTGTATTAAAATATTTAAAAATCTTTAGTCGACTGAAGAGGTGTCCTCAATTCACCTGGCAGAAAATCAAACAAGTACTTACAAAACTTTCAGAGGAGGGCATGGGCAGAGAGGAATTGCTCTCCTTAGCTTCTGTGTCTGACCACCATGGCTACTCCTTGATGGGAAGTGGGATTTGATGGTCAGGGGGTGGGGCTTGTTGATTTCAAAGGTGGCCCCTACCTCCCCACCCTTATCTGAGCACTGAGATCCAGCATAGGAAAGGCATTTTCCTTTCTTTTAAAATAATAATTCTGAGGCAGAGCCTGTTGTGATGTGTAGCCATCATGTATAAAAAAGCAGCTCTCCCCCCCCTACAAAAACTACTGTTTATTCATCATTTGAATGTATGCTGATGGAATGAATTAATTCACAGTGATTGAATTCACATATGTAGTATGATACAATGAGATGATATATCGGAGGGGGAGGCAGCATAAAGCCTATATGCCATATCTAGGCAGCCAAAGGGAAAAGCATTTTTCTTCTGTAGACAAAATACATCTACATCTGTTAAATTAGCAGGTGTGGAAAATGCTTCTTCTTCCTTTTCTCACATGAGCTGCTAATAATAATTAATTTAATAATAATAATATAATAATAATAATATCTTTATTGTCATTGCCCCCTCTCGGGGACAACGAAATTACAATCTCCCTCTCATTGCACATAAAGATACAGGTAGATGCCAGAAAGTGTTTGACAGTTTTGATGAATGGTGTCATGAAGTGTATCAAATTCTGCATTTCCTTTCCATTTCCTAAACAATTCATTCCATTGTCCAACCTTAGACTGAGCATTGTATTGATTTCCTTATAGCGAATTTATATTTGCCTTTCTGGAACTTAGACCCATTAGTCTCCACATTATTAATGGCATTGGCAGTGGGGGAGAAAATATTTAGACATTTCTTAATAGAACAGGTCTTTCAATGGCAATGGATTCTAATCCTTATGAATGAGGTACTTTAGGCAGATCCTGCCACTGCTTCCAATAATGGAAAGAATGACGTTGAAGGTAAACATTCTTCCTATTTGCAAAAGCTTGAAGAGGTTTATGTCTGGTCACTTTAAACAAATACAGGAGATGGAGCAATAAATTCAGGCTTCTTCTTGTGTTTTATAAACTGCATTTCAAATTAATTTTTAAAACTGCAAAACGTACCCGCAAGATCAAGGAGTAGTAACATGAGGAGCATAAATGTAACTCAGCCTTGGCTATTTTTCTGGGACTTACTTTATGTATTTATTTATAGTTATAAAAGTATTCCTGTACTACCATTTCATAAGATATCAAGGTGGTGTTCACTATTAAAACGTATTTTTCAAAAAATAACAAAAATGCAAATAATCATCAAACTTACAGATCAATGTAAAACCAAACAGCTGCAAAGGCCTGTTGGCACAAAACAAGAGATGCTTGAAAGTCAAAAGCTTGAGTCAATTGTTTAAATTGTTCTCTCTCTCTCTCTCTCTCTCTCTCTCTCTCTCTCTCTCCTCTTCCCTCTTGATCTTCAGAGAGACCAACTCCTCCATGGTGGCCAAGGACAAGTAAGCTCTAGATTTCTTTACTTCATTTTTTTTTACATTGCCTTTTTATGATCACTTTTACTTCAGCTTCATTAGTGGTATCTGCATTATCACATGGTCTAACACAGGCATCAGCAAACTCGGCCCTCCAGATGTTTTGGGACTACAACACCCATGATCCTTAGCTAACAGGACCAGTGGTCAGGGATGATGGGAGTTGTAGTTCCTAAACATCTGGAGGGCCAAGTTTGCCTATGCCTGGTCTAACAAAAAAGGACTTGCAGAATACTCTCATGCTGTTCACTTTCAAAATGGATATATAAAGTCATGTGGTACGGTGGCTGTTGTTTATTGCTTTGAGGAGTAAAAATGAGTTAACTCAGCCTCTCTTTCAGGGTTTCTTAGCTACAAGGCTAACATAACAGTGAACTTGAAACATAAAATGAAACATATATAGGGAGAGAATAAAACCTAGTAGCCACAAATTTTAACACCTGATACAAGGTCATGTACAAAAGATCTCCCCATTTCCTTTGCACAGAGGCAGACATTTCTGCAATAATATTCCTTTGCGCATGTGGATGTCACCAGCAACAGACAGTGGGGTGGACAAGTACTGCTCAACTTACCACCAGCTGGTTGTGTTGGTGCTGCTTACTGGGATGTTAGAGGAGAAGGAATGAGGTAGTGGCAAGGTTGATGCAAATCCAATACAGTAGTACCTCGGGTTACATACGCTTCAGGTTACATACGCTTCAAGTTACAGACCCCGCTAACCCAGAAATATTACCTCGGGTTAATAACTTTGCTTCAGGATGAGAACAGAAATCATGCTCCAGCGGCGCGGCAGCAGCGGGAGGCCCCATTAGCTAAAGTGGTGCTTCAGGTTAAGAACAGTTTCAGGTTAAGAACGGATCTCCGGAATGAATTAAGTACTTAACCTGGGGTACCACTGTACAGTTTTTGTGCCAGTGAGTTTGCAGTGTGTTGACCTTGCCTCTCTCCTTCCACCTTCTAGTAAGCAGTAGTGATACAAAGCCTCTCCTCCTCCCAGAGGGGAGGTGTTGTGAGGGGGAACCGTTCCTGCATCGGCAGGGGGGGGGCGTGTTCGGCCCCCTGCGTTATCTCCTAGCTGCCGCGCTGCCTCTCAATAGGGTTGAGCCAGCCAATAGGGTTGGCCCAGAGGTGGGCGGAGTGTGGTCATCACCTACCCCACCCCATTTTGGGTACTCTGTTAAAGGAATCTGGTGGTCGTGGAACCTGTCCGATGCCCTACTGGTACGACCCCTGGTGATATCAGGGGGAACTTTCAGTTGTATTTGCATCAACAGGCTCCTCCCACTGGTGGTTAACCTCCAAATGACCCCTGCTGCATGGATGGGGTCATATTTAGGTTGTTTGATCCAATGCCTAAGCCAATACCGCTCACATGCTGTAATCAATAAAAGTTGTGGCCTTTTTCTTTTCTTTTTTAAAAATAATATTTATTACTTTTCCAACAATTTAAACACAACAACAACAAAAAAAGACAATACAATACAATACAATACAAAGACACTACATAACACTAACACATTAAACTAACAAAACAAAAACAGTTTAAAACACATCAAACAATTTCAGTATCTTATCTTTCATTCATTTATTTCAGCGACCTCCTCACACCTCCCTTTTTGTATTCCACTCCTGTTAATTGTTTCCGCAATTCCTTTCCATCTTCCTCTGTTTTCTATCCTATAATTATCTTGACACATTCTAACCTTATTTTTTCCTTTAATACTCTATTAATCTATTTATACTTAGTTCCTTATAACATTTCTACTAAAGCCATATAACTTCATTCCAACCTTTTTCTAACATTCATTAATTTTACAGTATTTTTGTAAATAGTCTTTAAACTTTTTCCAATCTTCTTCCAGTTGTGGCCTTTTTCAGTCCACTAACCTAAAATACTTGTATCTTGGTCTCTTATTCATTACTACGTGGGTTAGGGTCCTCGACCCACAAACAAGTGGAGGTCAAGTGAGTGGCACTAAGCCATCCTGCTGTCCATTACTGGGTGTATCCCTTTCACTGGATTGAGCATCCTAGTGGCCACGTGGCCATTCAGAGAATCCGCCCTTCTCTCTTTAAGATGGCATTGCTAGATAAGTCAAAGTATAGGATGTCTAAGTCTTCATCTTCAACACTAGGACTGAATACACAATAAAATGCTCTACTGAACCTAAACTCAGGTTTGTGCTTTTTTTCTCTCCAAACAAGCCATGAGCAGCAAGTAAGTTTTGTTCCTGGCTTACTACTCATGGTTTTGAAGGTCGGTGGGAAACCATGAGTCCAGGTTTGGACCCAATACTAAGGTAGATCATGGCTTAGCTCCTGCCAGGGCAGTTGCATCAGAAGCAGGGGAGGAGTGAAGTGGCCATGATTTTAGGAGTGTGCACAAGTGACTGCACATTCACCAGTAAATCATAGCTAAGCTTAACTATGGATTAAAGTGATGCAGTAACCAAGCAACTACTTCAGAATATTAAGCAGGGTTGAAATAAAAGTCAACCCTGATTGCAACATGTGGCTTTCTCAGTAAGGAACATTGGGTTCTGGGTGTAACAAGGAATTAATCATAGCAAGTTTATAATATTTTCTAGAATTTAACTACTTATATCCCATATATCTGCAACAAAATTTGTTCTGTGTTTTATTTCTTAGCTCCCTCAACAGATTATTCTTGTGGTGGTTTCCTCGCACATTCATCTGGGTCATTTCAAAGTCCGTTTTTTCCATCCAACTACCCAAATAATGCCGACTGCGTATGGGAAATCCAAGTAGGAAGCAATTCTCGTGTATCACTTACTTTCCAAACACTTCGGTAAGTAAAGCTCTAACATTTCCATGTCAAGGTCTCAAAATGAAACTTATTATTATTAATAGCAGCTTTCCTAGATACATTACATATAAATTCAAAAAGAGGGTGAGATTATAGCTGGGAGGCAAACAGTAGATGTCGTTAGGACTATCCGGTGAGTCCATGACTGAACACCAAACCTTAGATTCTAGGCAAAAGAGCCCACAATGCATTTGCCATTTAAAACACATGGCTTCATCCAAAGAATTCAAGAAACTGTAGTTTACCCCACACAAAGCTACAGTTTCCAGTACCCTTAACAAACTACAGTTCCCATGATCCTTTGGGGGAAGCCATGTGCCTTATATGTGTCATTTAAATGTATATTGTGAATGTGATTGCTAGCATTTCTAGTTCCTTCTATAGTCTAGAATCTATTATCACCCAAACCTGGCTGTCAGTTTCTTTGGTTCCCTATTAGAGTACTATAAGAGCTTTTATACCAAGACTGCAGCATATCGTATTTTAGAAAACCGAGGACAAGCTTATTTGATGAAAAAGAAAGGGGGGCAAAGATGTAAGGGTTGAACCCTGCTTGTGATGTAGCATGCTTACAGCCCTACCTTGTAAATCCAGGTGTGTTGTAGGAAAACTCTTGTTACTTAGTGGTAACATAATAGCACCCAAATGTACTCAGATGCACTCTTTTCTTCCTACTTAACATATTCAAGGGCGTTGCATTCCACGTCTGAACTGTGATGTGCCATGGCTTAACAAATAAAATCCTGTTTGGTTTTCTATTTCTTTTGTCTGATATCGTTTGTCTAGTATCTGAGCAACGTAACACACCAAAATAAAGTCTGTTATGTGATAGTAGCTTAAAGGAATTGCAAGTGTAGAGACTAATTCATCATGATCAGTGAACATTGCTGTAAAAATCACATTCTTGTTTGCTTTCTAGACTAGAATCATGTAATAATACACAGAGCTGCCCCTGTGATTATATCGAAATCTATGATGGAACGCTCCATAACTCTCCTTTGCTTGCGAAGATTTGCTCTGGCTATTACCAAACCTTTACATCAACCTTCAACATGTTGACGGTTAGATTTCATAGTGATCACAGTATCACAAACAGAGGGTTTTTTGCAAACTATTACACCATCCCAGCAAATCATAATACAAGTAAGTGCAATGTTGCAATACATTTTTCTTTTACCAGATTGTTGTCATTCAATTAGTTTAAAAATCACAAATTTTCTTGGTATTGTATTGGTTTTTTCTGTTGTCACTAAAAAAACAACTCCATCTTTTTACGTTTGGAATCCATAACTTGCACTTGGCTTACCTAAGTCAGACTCTTCTTAGCTTCAGGAGCACCAGAGGCAGATTTAGGGGAGCATGACCAGCTCACCTGCATAGGGCACCAACCTGAGAGGTTGCCACTGGAGGTGGCATAACAATGACTTAGAATGGAAGGCAAGAAACGGTGGTGGTGGGGGGCACCACCAGAGTCCACCACTGGAAACACTCTTCAGGCCATTGTTATATAGCTTACAATGAACAACCACACACCAAATACTTCAACCGCCAGGCTACTTTGCTTCCTTAGAAAGAAAATGTATTGATTGCATTGGGAATTAGTTCAAAGTAAATATGTTTAGGGTACAGAGTGAGAGGGGGTGAGGTTGGCACAGTGCAAACGCACTGGCAGAGCCATTCCAGTGCTCCTTGAAGTTTAGGGAAGCTTTTAATATTTAGCAGACTATTGTATTTCAATATTTTGTTGGAAGCCGCCCAGAGTGGCTGGGGAAACCCAGCCAGACGGGTGGGGTATAAATAATAAATTCTTATTATTATTACTCCTATTGGTGCCTTTGCATCATGCTGACCTCGCTGCCACTTCAATACCTCCCTAACTCCCAACAGGCAGCAGTGATGAGACTGGAGGTCAGGTGATCAGCAGAGCCCTATCGTCCTATTTGCTACTGCTGAGCAATACATTCTAAAATTTTTAGTTTTAACTGTTTTAACTGTTTTGTTACAGTCATAAGAATAAAGTGGGCACTAAAATATATCTCTCTCAAACGCCAAAGGCCATGGAAAAGAGGTGTGTCTTCAGGATATGATAGAAACCACATAATAAAAGTGGCAAATAGGAAAAATGTAAGGACGTATAGGTCAGGGAACTTTGTGTTACTCTGTACAGTGCAATAAAGATGGATGGCATTGCCTTCATAAAAGCATAATAATGTATTGTCTTGTTTTATTTTATTTTAGTGCACTAATACCACATCCTTTCTCTCCTTGATAGCTCTTCTTTGTGGACCAGAATATATGCAAGCTATAATAAGTAGAAGTTTCCTGACCTCTGCAGGCTATTCTCCATATGATGTCCGCTTGATTGACCCATCCTGCCCACCTATTATCACACCGTATTATGTTATTTTCAACATACAGTACAATGGCTGTCAGACCAGAAGAGACGTATGGAGACATATTTGATTTCTATATGCATGCCTTTCTTTCTTTCTTTCTTTCTTTCTTTCTTTCTTTCTTTCTTTCTTTCTTTCTTTTCTTTTCTTTTCTTTTCTTTTCTTTTCTTTTCTTTTCTTTTCTTTTTCTTGTTTAGAAAAAGCATGGCTTCAGGAGTTCAACTGGGGCAATGCTAACAAACTGAAACATGTAGCCCAATTCATGTGTATACACAGAAACGGATTTAGGGGAGCATAACAAGTTTATTTGCACTGGGCTCCAAGCCAAGAAGGCTGTGCAGAGGGTGCTGCAACAATAATTTAGAACGGAAGGGGAGAGGTGGGGGGAGCACTGACTTTTGGCTGCTGAAATTTGAAAGCCCAGAGTCCACCATTTAGATCTTTGTACAACAAATAGTCACATAAGAAAATATTTTTAGTTTGATTTTTAGCATCTGAATAGCCTGGGCTATTCATGTTACGTTGGCAGCATGGAAAGGAGCCAGATCACAAGATCCCTTGCTGCAAATGTAGTATGAGTATGGGATGTTAGGGCACCATCAGAAACCCCAATTTGTTCTGTGTTGGGGGTTGCATGGGTCAAGGTAAGGACAGCAATACAGCATATGAGTTAGCTGTATGTTCAGAGCAGTAAGACTTAGCAGACACACTTCAAGCTCTCACTGTGGGATAAGTAAGTTGGCATTTTGAAACAACTTAATTCTGAACAACAGTTGATACAAATAATATTTGTATAGAGAATTCAGTAGCATCCCCAGTGATACCATTGGCTTAGACAAGTATTCCTACATCTTGAAAAGGCAACTTGGTGGTGGGGCTGCTTTGCGCAAAGGTAGCATTAAGACTGGCTGCAGCAAATTCTACAGTGCCAATGCAACATCCTTACCTCAGAAATGTATGTTAACTGCTGCCCCCCCCCCGGATGTTTCAAACAGGCAGATGCTGATACCATTATTTATTCAAACCTGATCACGGCAGCTGCTTCAGGATACATAATTAAAAGGGACAAGGATCTTCACTTCCATGTCAGCTGCAAGATGCTGAAAAACACTTGGATAGAAACAATGTATGTCGCTGATGGTGTAGAAGAGATCAATGAAACTCGGTATGGACAATATGAAGTCAACATCACATTTTATACCTCCGACTCCTTCTTATATCCAGTCTACGACTCACCTTATGAAGTTGAGCTGAATCAGGAGTTATATCTGCAAGTTGCTCTTCATAACTCTGACCCCAATCTGGTGCTGTTTCTGGATACATGCAAAGCATCACCCAACTACAATGATTTTACAACTTTGACTTATGATATCATCCAGAGTGGGTAAGGATGTTCACCTTATATATTGTTTGTCTGATTAACTGTGTTAATCTTTATTGCTTTTCATTTCTAAACATACATGTGGTATAAATATTAGATCTCATTAGGCATGCCATTTTAACCATGTTGTCACTCCAGCCAGAGGCTGGAAACAGCCAAATCATCATTGGGACCATTCTAAAATTGACATGCATCCTAATTCATGATCTATTCTGCTGGGAAGAAGAGCAGTTAGGAGGCAGCAGAGGCATTCCTCTATGTCAGGCACCCCCAAACTTGGGCCTCCAGATGTTTTCGGACTACAATTCCCATCATCCCTGACCACTGATCCTGTTAGCTAGGGATGATGGGAGTTGTAGTCCCAAAACATCTGGAGGGACGAGTTTGGGGATGCCTGCTCTATGCAGAACTGCTGAGATCCACAGGCAGGGAAGCTATCCTAATGTGCTCACCAATGGCACATGGTATTGACAGCCTGTTGTGGGTGTTTTTCCTGCCAGCGGTAAAAAGTAAGTCCTCAAAACAGGAAAGACTGGTGGCAGAAGGGGTGGAGCTGCTGGATTCTAATCTGGTCCAACAAGTGGAGAGGGGTCTGATCTGGGCCTCTCTGCTACACCAGCCTGCAGCTGGCACAGCAAAAATAAAGAATAATATCACACCTCCCACTATCTTCCACTCTGTCCTGCTTGAGTGACAGGTCTTCCAATGCAGTGGTGGCTCCACATTTAATGCATTGCAGTAATCCAACCTAGAGGTTGCCAGAACAGAGAAAACAGTAGTTAGGTTGTCCCTGTCTAGATAGGAGTGCAGCTGATGGAAAGTACTCTGTGCCACTGAGGCCACCTGAGCCTCAAGCAACAGCAAAGGATCCAGGAGTACCCCCAAGTTGTGTACCCATTCCTTCTGAGGGAGTGTAATGCTATGAAGAACAGGCAACATCCCATCCACCTAGTCTAGTGAACTGACCATGAACAGCACCTCCATCTTATCTGTATTGAGCTTCAGTTTGTTGGTTCTCATACAGTCCATTACCAGGGCAAGGCAACGGTCCAGCACATCCCGTCTCACCTGCAGATGTAAAGGAGAAGAAGAGATGTGTGTCATCAGCACATCGCTAACAACCTACTCCAAACCCATTCAGCAGTTTCATGTAGATGTTAAACAGCATAGGGGATAAAATTGAACTCTGAGGAACCCTGCTCCAGAGGGCTGAAGATCACTCCCCAAGCATCACCCTCTGGAAACGTCCATTGAAGTAGGACTGGAACCACAGCAAACCAGTGCCATCGACAGCTGCTCCAAACGGATACTAAACTAGCATACTGATACAGTTTTATAGCAAATTATTGACTAACCGAAGCTTGCATTCTTCACAAATCCTCACTCAGGTTTGATTTGACACCGTCAAGCTTCTAAAACAGCGACATTTAAATTATATTACTATAATAATTTCCTCGAGATTAAAATGAGATGCTCAGAATGCTCTAATGCGTGTGACATTTTGTGCATTAGTTCAAAATAGTACCTCTGCATGAACCAAGATGTTCCTTTTAGTATATTTTGACTCAATGTATATTCAGATACTTTGGCATGTGCTGCGTATGGTTACTTTCAGGAAAGTGAAACTTAGAGCTGGTCACCTGTTTTGAAGAGCTGTTATGCAACTGACATAATAAAGGTTACAATTACAGAAGTTTTTGCTTTCCTTGGGAAAGCAAAGCCTTGCAGATTAAAAGGATGGTAAAGAACAGAAAAGCGAGTTCACCATATATATTCAGTACAACCTTAACAGATCATTTACTTACGTATTTTCATAGGGTTGCCATATTTCACATTTTAAATATTTGAGCTTCTTCTCTGCTTAAGCTTCCTAATGAAGAACAAGTTTTTTTTGGGGGGGAGGTTACCAGTTATGGTGAATGTTTCTGTCAACATGCTTTGTGCAGTTTTAATTCAGAGTGAGAAATCACTGTCACCTACTTCAATTTAAGCATGACAGGCATGCCCTTGAAATCAAGCTTATTGATGTTATTCACATTATGTTCAAGTGACACTTGTATGCTTTATTTCAGAACTGTTCAAAGTGCTACTTCTATTTCTTCATTGTTCCACATTAACTATATGATGCGAATTGAATACTAATTAGTGTAAACTAATTTTATTATTTTTCTATTTGTGCAGGTGTGTTAATGATCCTACATATCAGACCTATTATTCCCCAAACAATTATGTTGTTCGGTTTTCCTTCAAAGCCTTTAGTTTCATGTATAAACATCCATCGGTTTACCTGCAGTGCAAACTGGTGGTTTGCAGAGCCTATGACTATTCTTCCCGATGTTCTCAGGGTTGTCTGAATCTGCTTAGATCTAAGAGAGATACAAGCTCCTTCGAGGAAAAAATGGATGTTATCATTGGGCCAATTGAACTACAGAAGAATGGCATTAAGAATAGAAATTCTGGTAATTTTGCTTCCCATAGAGTTCTTTAATGTCTTTTAAATACAAATCAATGCCATCCTAGAGTAGGGATAAGGAGGAATGTATTTTAAATGGATTTATGCACAGAATTTGGCAGTTCCAACCAGATTTGAACACTGCATTAAGCACCCACTTATATCTGAATCACTTGTTGCTGTTTTTTTTAAAGCCCAATTTATATGCATAATTATATTGAAAAACTCATATATATGAATTACCGTAATATATAGTATAATGCATTCAAAAGTATAAAGTTTTATGCTGTATTATATTTCTGCAATATCAATTCATATTAGTACATACCTATTTCATGCAGTTGTACACATAGTTGTGTGCATCTCTTAATGCGCTAGTTACCTTAGGAGACGACCTAGAGTGCATATGCATATAACAATGCACATAATATTGTGCATTATGCTGCTTGTTGAGATTAAGGAGATGGGAATTAGAAAATTATATATATGGATAAGCATGTCACTGAGATTTTCAGAAAATCCCACCCCTAGTTTAGATCTGTTTCAGGTTGTTGAGGTTAAGGCAGAGCAATTAGTGTTTCCTGTGGCTTTGAGAAAGGGAGAGCTATAGGGGTGCAGGGTATAAGCTGGAATCATCATTATTACCATCATCCTGGCTAGCATTGTATCAAAGCCCTAAAAAATGCTTATAATGTACTTTAGCACTCTCCTCATCTAATAGTACTTCCTCACCTAAACTTGTTACATTACATATCTTCTTAATGTGGCCTCGTCCATCAGATGCAGCATTACCATAGCTGTGCCATATGTACCCTGTGCCCTCCAGCGTATGATCTACCCTCCACAGTGGGCTCATAGGGTTCAGCTTCCAACAGTCATCCATGCTTCTTCTTTGGCAATCACTCATAGCCAAGTAAGATTGTCTTCCATGAACACAGTTTTAACACTGAGTCCATAAGTGCCTGTGGAAGCCAATTCAGGATCCACATGTCCTTCCACAGTAGAGGAGAGCAATAGTGTGGTCAGGAAAGTTACTGTGCATTTTTTTTTTTTATTAAAAAATAGTGCTATGGAAGTCAATGGTCCATTGTCTTCTAGGCAGCTAGAACGATGCAATTCCATGACAGTTCAAGCAGATAATGCATCACATCTTTTCTTTTTAATTTTGCAGAGGCAAAACAAGAGCTGCAAGGAGATGTGGACCCTCCTCATGATTCGCATGCACCATACATTGTTGGCGCCGTTGTCTTGGCAGTCGTTGTCATGACTGTCGCAGGATTCATTTTGAAAAATAAATTGAGAAGACCAATTCCATATGAGATAATGTGAGCGCTTAAAACCTTGGGACTCAATCCAACACCAAGTCAAGCATGCTTAAACTCATTCATTTCCATGAGTTTAGGTGCAGCTATTTGTTGGTGGGATTGTGGCCTTGATGGTTGGCAAGAAGAATCTGTACTGAATGTGCATCACTTGAAAGATGCATCCTTATGAAGGGGGTCTCAATAGTTTTGTGATTTTATCTTGATTTTCGCTTTTACATGAAAATACAGAAGCAGGAAAATGTATTGGACACAATCCAGCCATATTAAACTATTGAAAGACCCACTGATTGCACAGGAGGGGGCTTAAAAATTATGCTTAATTATTCTATTGGTCTTTTTACTTTTTTACTAGATTTTACACGTTGTCATGAATGTATGTAGATGGATGGATTCAGATTAGACGAGGACCTGAAGTACAACACAAAATACAAATAAAAATTAATCCTACCAAGAGTCTCATGTTCAGAACTCGAGCTATTTTTATGAAATTTCTGCCAAGTTCCTTGAAGCAATATCCAATATTAGTAGTTCAGTGCTGCATTTAGTTAAGAATACCTTTTGTAAATGACATACCACATAAAGTTTTCATTCTGTCAATTTGTATAACTGTCTAAAATGACAATATTTGTTGGTAAACAAGGGCATTTCAACAGTTTCTGGTAAAGTGGATAAACCTTCTTAGGATTGTTTTCAATTTTGCCCCTCCACTCCTTGAGGGCTGTTTCATCCAGCCAAGGATTCCATGAATAGAAGGGCAGGATGGCAATTTTCTAACACACACACACACACACACACACACACACACACACACACACTTTCTCATCCTGCCTGGACCACCTCTCATCCTGATCCCCTGATCCTCTGGAGGTTTGTAATATTTGAGTTTATTTACAAATGTGCAGCTTAAGCATAGATGGAAGCAAAGGGAAAACACCCCCAACAGATAGACAAAGTCCACTGCTCCCACACCAGGACTCTAAGGGAGAGAAACCGATATCCCAGAATGTTGCTAGGGGTCAAACACAGCTCTCTGTTTCTGTGCCTTCTTTGTATGTTTCAAAGCTGCAGTTGATTGTACTTTCCACACACAGACACCTAGATGGCAAGATCCTTAGTGGTGGGAGCAGCAGGATATCTCCCCCCCCCACCCACCCATCCACTCACCACCTTTCTAACCACTCAGAAAACTTAATGAGAAATGGTTGAACAATTCGTTCCATGGGAAACACACCATTAGACTTTTGTCACTCCTACCAGATCCAGGGTTCTGGTCCAGTAATACCTCAAGAGAACCCACGGGATAGTCCTTTTCACAGAACCCTGGCATGAAACTGGCTATTCCTCTGAAAAGTTTGACAGTATATTTGTAAACTGTGGACTTGTACTTTAGATTACGAAGATCATGTACTTTATAAACAAATGTTAGAAAAATAGTTCTGCTTACTATATGTTTACCATTTGGGAAACAGACCTGCCACATGTCAGACCTAGCTCCTGTCAAGGGGTGATGCAAAATGGAAGGAGAAGGAAGTACCATATAACTAAGCTTGCTGATTGCTGCTAATTGCTTCCCTGGTGATCTGACTGGTTTCCCAGTGGTTCTCTACTTTGACTAGAGGTTTGTTGTTTGTAAACAGACTGAATTCCTGACACCCACCAGGTTCCAAGTTTAGGATTTGCGGTGAGCTAAAGTCTTGTACATCCTTCTTCCTCAAAGGATTACACAGCTTAAAATATGACCAGTGAAGAACTGACAAGGGGGAACGTTGGGGGGTGGGGGGGTGGGAGAATAATGAACCATTGAAGTATTACGTACTTTAGCTTAAGCCTTTGTATGAGAGATCAAGGGCAGAAGAGGGAAGTCCTAAATATGGTTTGGGAAAGATGCTTATAAGGAAAGAACTAAAAGCTGGGAGTGAAACGGGGCAGCATGAAGCTACTACAGTAGGTAGGGAATTATTTGGTTGGTTTATTTATTATCACCCTGTGGGGATGCCATTAGACATTTCAGCCATAAGGATCAAAATGTCTTAGGCTCTCCCTGGAGAAATATCATTAAAAAATAGTACTTGAGGAATAAAGACCTTCAAGGGGGTACTTTACCAAATCAACCAGTAGATTAGGAAACCTGGAGTGAGTGAGTAAACAAGATATCAATCAGGGGATAAAAGCATGATTAAGGAAAGTCATTGGAGATCTGCTCAAGACAACACATTACAAAAGGTCACAATAAGAAGGAAAGGTTTTCTTTCTTTCTTTCTGTTGAATTTCCAGTTAAAATATGTATGCATGGATTGCTGCAAAAGTAGTATGAAAATGGTAGAATTTTATAATGACCAATGCTAAAAAAACCAAAAAGTGGTTTTTAAAAGTTCATCTGCATCCCATGAGTAGATTTGTGTGTGTACTAGTAAACCATATACCTAAACAACATGTGACTATCTGGATAAATGCAAGGCACAATTTTGGCCCTGTAGTTCTTAACCGAGCAGGAATGTATATAATCCTGCTTCTGCAAATAGATTGCCTTCGTCTAACCATGAAGCCATTTTGCCTGATTAAAGGACGGCTCATTTTATGTGCAGTCCCTTACTATATCAGTCCCTTTTTACCACTCTACAGCAAACTCCTTAAAACATACTAACAGTGATGAAAACCAAACTGAATAACCCATGAATACCAACTTGTTCAGGGTAGTTAAAATAAAAAGGGGATTGTGAGGCGCCCCAAAAGGATTTTCCCAAACTGGGTGAATCAGCAGTAAAATGGCAAATGCAACGCAATGTGAGCAAGTGTACTTTGATGCAAATTGAAGCCAAATGTATTAATTTCACATATGCACTCATAGGGTATGAATTAATGGTGCCTGACCAGCTACAAGCTTGATGAAGGTGTTGGTGTGAGGCAGATTCCATGCTAGGAATCATTAGGGGAAAGGATCATTAGGAATATACAATTCTATGGTACAACCACACTTGGTGTACTGTATACAGTTCTGGTTGTCTTACCTCAAAAAGAATATTGTGGAGCTGTAAAAAGGTTCAGAAAATGGCAACCAAAATGATTCAAGTGGGTGGAGCAATTCCTCTATGAGGAAATAACTTTTGGTGCTTTTTAGTGTCGAGAAGAGGTGAGAAAGCAGGAGTATGATAGAGGTGTGTTTAGTTCTGTGTGGTGTGAATAAATTGGATAGGGAAATATTTTTCTCTGTCTCTGTATAGTAGAGCTTGGGGGTCATCAAACTGAACTGAATGTTGGATGACAAAAAGAACTTCACACAATGCATAGTTAACACAATGCATAGTTATGTGGTACGAGCAACAGCCATTTTGCCTGGGGGCTCCATTCTTGACCCCTGCACACATTGGCAGAACATGCACAAGCCTGCTCTGCCCTGTTATGTCCTGTTCTGCCCCTGTTCTGCCTCTGCCCTGCTCCCACCATGCCACCTTTTCTGGCCACTTCCAGGTTGCAGTGATGTGTGTGTGTGCAGCTGTGCACATGTTGAACACATGTGTTGAACATGTAAAATGGTTGTTGCCTGTATTTGCTCCCACAACAGGCATTAATGGCAAACAAAATGGGAAGGCCTTAAAAGAGGATCAAACCAATTTATGGAGCATAGCTGTCAACTTTTCCCTTTTCTTGTGAGGAATCCTATTCGGAATAAGGGAATTTCCCTTAAAAAAAGGGAAACGTTGACAGGTATGTTATGGAGGACAAGGCTATCAACAGCTACCAGTCATGTTGGCTGTGTTCTATTTCCACTAGGAATTCAAGGTGGTAGTGGGGGAACTGCTGCACTTAAATTCGGCTTGTGGAGTTGGCCTTTGTGAGAACACAGTGCTGGATTAGACAATCCTTTGGCCTGATCCAGCAGGCTCTTTTAAGGCTCTTCCCCCCCCCCTGGAAGGCTGCTTCTAAAACTGTCACAAGACTACCATTCATGAGAATCAGGAATAAAATAGTTGTTAAATTGTTCTTTGTCTGGCCCTCCCCCTCCCTAAACACTCAATAATGGAATTTTCTTGTAAACTCCCCATGTTTAGAAATGTCATGCTTCTTTGCAGAAATTGTTGTTAATAAATATCAGGTAGTTTGGTTTGAGGTTTGCTTGAGTAGTTTCCCATCTCCTTCTTGCCACCTGAATTGGCAAAGCCTTGAAATGTCCTTGACCTGCTTGCAACCCCTATTTTTCTTTACCCACCATCCGATTTTCCATTCTTGGCTGTCTCTGCTGCTTTATCTTTCACAACGCCTGTTTAAATATGTACTATTGTCTTTGTAGTGCTCAGTACTTGGCTCCAGATACATTATCTTCACACCTTACTTGTTCATTCATTTTGATTATTTTTCAGCATTCACCAGTCTTGACTTTCTACTTGCTTGATCAAATACCCAGAGAATATGTGCAAAAATTCAAAGGCATGGCCTTGAAAATAATTAATGTGGCACAAACAAATTTACAAAAAACTATTTATATATATATAAAGTCCCCATGAACGTTCTGGCTTTAAAAAGGAGGCAATCATAAGTAGAAACATCTTCTTGTTGAATCACCCTGCTACAGAGGTTCCCAAGGCCTGGTCCACAGAATTTCAGTGTTCTGCAAACTTTCCCCATGTTATCTGTGGCATGTCTTCAGATTTGTGGTGGAAGGTGGGAGGAGGCATGTCTACTGCATTAAGCATTTATATTTATTTTAATAGAGTTTTAATTGCTTTTTTATTTATTGTATTATCATTCGAATTCTATTGAGCGTGATATATAATAAATAAAACAAGCTATAAAAATGCAATTAACACTCATACAGAATCTAGCACAGCACAGTACGCATGCTACAATAGGGAGAAAAAGAACCACAGGAGTTTTTAAATGGTCCGGCGGGGGGGGGGGGGTGGAACCACTGCACTAGTCAGCGGCAGGAAGAAATCTGAAAAATATGTAATGAGAAAACAAATGGTTCAAGTTATTTTATTCATTTATTAGATTTGTATCTCACTCTTACTCCCAAAGGAGCTCAGGGCAGCAAACAACCAAGTAGCAGAACAACTAAAAATAGAATTATTAAAAAACAACCCAGAACTTCTAAAAGCAATTAACATCATTTTGAAAGCAGCCACATTCTCTCACAGCCAATAACTGATATGAATGACTTCAAGGAACAGAAGCCCAAAGCGCAAGTTCAGCAGCCAGAAGGAGCTGTGTGTTTCTCTAGATCCTGGCTGCATATGGGCACAAATATTTCTTGTGCAACACTCTCCTTAAGAGAATCTTGCCTGCTGACATTCCCCCAAATGAAGTGACAAGTAGGTGCACTTGATGGTATCTAATTCGCACTCATTTCCTTCTGGAAAATAGCCCCCCCTTTTTAAAAAAAGGAAGGAGGAGAATGACAAGCGCTGGGCTTCATACTGAGGATTGTTTACACAACAAGTATAAAAAATTAAAGATAAGGGAAGTGGCATTGATATGCACTCGTATTGTTGGCATGGTTTAACAAACATTGTTTGGCATCGCAAAAGTCCTTCTAGAGAACTTCCTTTTCCCAGGAGCTGACGAAAAAGGGCAGATCAAATTTCAGACCCACCACACTATATATATTCAGGTGTCTTCATCCTGAAGGTTACTACTCCTAATTCTCCTGGAATCTTAGCCCAAGATGGATCAAACTGTGATCTTTTTTTGGGTGCTACTCTCAGCATCAGGTAATGTGGTGTGTGTGTGTGTGTGTGTGTGAGAGAGAGAGAGAGAGAGAGAGAGATCTTTGCTTCACCTTCTTTTCTGTCTTGCATACATAAAGTGGAACAGCAATTTCAATAAATAAATGCTTAAATCAGAATTGAGAAATAAAGGACAAAGTCTGTAGCTCAGTGGTAGGGAAGGCTCCAAGTTCCAACCCTGGTATCGCCATATAGGGTTGGAAAAGTCTCTTGCCTGAAACACTGGAGAGTTTCTGCCAGTCAGTGTAGACAATACTGATGTAGATGGACCAATGAATTTAAGTCCGTATAAGGCAGCTTCATATATTCCTATGAAGAAACGAATGTTGACTGTTTTCATATATGAACTGCTTGAACCTTTTAGAGCATAGTCATAGGTATCAACTTTGCTGTAGAAAATTGACTGTCATTTGCTTTGTTGCGAACTTGGTCTTCAGATTATGGTCTGTGCATCCATCTAGAGTTAGCTACCCTTATGCACACTTCAGGGAAGTAAGTGCCATTGACTTGTTTCTCAGGAAACAGGAACAGACTGCAAATCTTGTCGGGAGCAATGGGATAAGTTTGTCAAAACCAATTTATTCTACTGGTTTCAGTGGGGTGAACTTTGGCTGGATCGGTATGTTAGTGTTCGTTAGAAAATAAATTAAAAACCATTACTCTATTCATTTCACAACCTTGCCTTTGTTTGGGGGAAATTATTGAATGATTTATTACTTTGATTACATTTGGCATTCAATTCAGTGAAGTTAGATTTCAGAGAATAGTTTTGAGATGTAGACTAGGTAGATTGTCTAGGGAACTTTTTCTATCCCTCTCCACTGGAGGCTTGAAAGAAAAACAGTTTTTAGAAAGGTCATTAAGAAGCTAAATCAACATTTTTTTTGTTAGGAATCTTCCCAAACATATTGGGTGGTATTCAACTAAGTTTTACATATAGTAAACACACTAAAATTAATGAACATGACTAAGTTAGGTCCATTGATTTTAAAGGATCTGCTCTGGGCAGAGGTGCCAGCTTCTCCAGACTATTTAGGGGTCCTGTCATGACATCCCAACATCATGCACATGATATCATGCAATGTTCTGATGTCACGCGTGTGGCACTGCATGGCATTCTGATGTTGTGCGACTTTATGATGTCACGTGCATCCCCTCAATTGTCCAGAGAAGTTGGCCCGTCCTTCTCTAAAATAAGATGGGGGAGAAAGCTAAAGTGCTTTGGCCCCAGACGCCGGCACCCCTGGCTCTAGGTAAACACCAGGTGGAGTCCAGAACCTCTGAGCATCAAATTTGTGCTCCTACTTATACTATCTATAGAACACTCAAGCTTGAAAGGCAGTTTTTTTACCTCAATGTAAAATGGATTAGATGTATTTTAGAGTGTAGCAGCTTCTTCAGCATGTGCCCAGTTGAAGTTCATGTTTTTGATGTGGTATGGGATCTCCCCCCCCCCATTGCCCCTAGAAGGTCGCAGCCATAGGTGCTAACTCCCTGGGGCCCTGGATGCCCCAGCACTCACAAAATTCCCCATGAAGGGGCTGGACAACCACAAAATTTGGTGCCCAAGCACCCATGTCCTGGGGCACCCATGGTCCTGGGGCCAAGTTGGCACTCCTGGTCCCAGCAGATGTTGCCACAGGTTTCCTGCATGCACAGATTCAGGGTCTCCCTAATCATGGGCAATAGGATGGAAGATTCACTTCTAAAACAAGTTTAGAAGGATTGTGGAAAGTAAGCCCCTCCCACAATCGATAGAACTGATCATTAATCACATACACTATTCCCAATCCTTAGGGGGGAAGCCTCATATCTTACAGAGCCAAAATGGCATTCCAAAAATGAAAAAGGAGGCTATCAATAGGTTTAGGGGAAACCCAAGATTTGCAATTGTATGGAATTTTTTTTACGGAAGAAAAGTGGACCAAGCATTCCACACAGGGAATGGTGTCCTCAGGGGCCAATAAATATTGACTGTTGGGGGCAGGTAGAGAAAACCAAGGGACAGAGTGGAGCAATTTGATTCAGTTCACATTTAAAGGTGAACCTACCTACCACACACTTTCTGAAACAATACAGAAACTAAAATACAGCCATCCTTCGAGATCTTATTCTGTGGATAAGTAATGTGTACACAAATGCATAGACTAGGATAAAGGGTGCCTAAACATGCATATGTAAGTGAAAATAACAGATGAAATGCATTATACTAGGGGAAACAGCTTTGAAAAAAAATGTGTAAAGGTAAAGGGACCCCTGACCATTAGGTCCAGTCGTGACCAACTCTGAGGTTGCAGTGCTCATCCCGCTTTATTGGCTGAGGAAGCCGGTGTACAGCTTCCAGGTCATGTGGCCAGCATGACTAAGCCGCTTCTGGCGAACCAGAGCAGCGCATGGAAACGCCGTTTACCTTCCCGCCGGAGCGGTACCTATTTATCTACTTGCACTTTGACGTGCTTTCGAACTGCTAGGTTGGCAGGAGCAGGGACCGAGCTATGGGAGCTCACCCCGTCGCGGGGATTCGAACTGCCAACCTTCTGATCGGCAAGTCCTAGGCTCTGAGGTTTAACCCACAGCACCACCGGTGTACCAAGGGGCAAATATGCATTCCACATGTGTATATTAGGAGAAATTTGCACTAAAATGCTGGTAAATTTTATGAGGACTTTAAAAATTACAAACTGGATTGGAAATGTGAAAAACTGAAAGGATTGGAAACATGAGGAATGGGGAGAAACCAAGATGCACATATTTCCCCATTCCTAGGTAGGGAGAACTGAATTAGAGTAGGGAATCTTGAACTGAAGCCACTGCACACGCCAACATTTTTGTTGTAGGTCTCACTTATTTAAAACTCATTTTTAAGTAGTTGTTCCACTCCAGCTGGTTTGGAGTATAAATTCCTTGGCTCAATAATGTTTTGCATAGTGACTAGCTGTGCTGAAATATATTTAGATGCGAGTTGCAACTATTGTTTTGTAGGCTCTCCTGGGCATCAGTCTTAAACAAGAACCACTGTGTGCCAGATCCTGCCACCCACACAAAGGGGAAAAGTTCGGAAGCCAGGAGGGAAGGTGTGGCTGGGCATGGGAAGAGAAGGTTGGCAAGGGTTGGTCAGTGCCAGAAATTTCCTCTCTCTCCCTGCCAGAAACAGCGTAGGTTGTTGCGTGACCATGACGTCTGTGGTGTGTGATGGTGTACTCAAACTGGTTTAGAGAGGAGGAATTCAATGACTTGGAATGCTTCTCCTTTCCTACACATCACTCTTTCCTGCGTTTTCTTGTGCATTACCCATGTCATCACCCCCAGCATGGGTTGCATCCAATTTGAAAAACTTCCATTTTTAAAAATGAACCAACCACAACTTACACATTTTATTAATTAACTAATTGGAAATGCATCATTCTTTAATATTAAGTGTCCAAGGTACTATGCTGTGTAACATTTTTGCTTGAATTGTATTTTACTTGAATCTGCCTTAAATAACTCTAGTTACTGAGTGTTGCTGTTACATTCAGGTCCTGTTGCAGGCTTCCCACAGTCAGAACAGGATACTGGACTAGCAGCTACATCTAGTTTCTGACTTCTGTAGTTAAAGAGGTTGTCATAACTGTATTTGCATGGAAGCAAATATCTATGTCAATGCAAAGAAATCCCCCCCCCATTTGCCCAAATATTTCCTATTATGGAGAATATCCATTCCATGCAGCTCAGCTATTTATAACTGAGAAGGCACCAAGGGACTCTCCACCACCCCAGTTGGTTGCATTCCATAAGCATTACTTTTGAATTCTTGAAAACCCTTGAGAGGTTTCTCTGAGCATTCAGCCATAATTCTCAAGAGCAGTCTTCTTCAACTTGGTGCCTTCCAGATGTCATTAGCCTATAACTCCCATCCCAAACAACATGAATGGGGCTGATGGGAGTAGGCTTCCAAAAACATCCAAAGAGCACCAGGCTGGTGAAGGCTTCTCCAAAGGGTTCAATGATGGAGGCTTGAAGATCAGCCCACCACCATTCACAGTGGGAAGAGATGCTCAGAACATCATTTCCTCCTGAAGCAGAAATCTATTGGGTCTTAGCCTTTTCAAGAGCACGCTGCCCTCTCCTACCTACTCCCTGTCCTCAAGGTGAAGTATTTTTGTGTGTGTGTTGGGGAAGAGGGAAGAGGCAACAGGCTGTGAACATCAGCATGGATGTAAGAAAAATCGAGGTGGAGGAACCAGTCCACTTCAGTCCTGATCACTGTAATTCCACAGACCTAGGTGTGCAAATAGAGCACTGAAAGCATAAGCTGTGGGTCAGTTAAAGCACAACAGTTGAGGTCCAATTCCTTCTTCTGCACTCATTCCCCAGGTTTGAACACCCAATCCCAGACATCAGACCCAGATCTGGTAATGTCTGGGTGAAAAAAACACATATGGGACATCTCTTAATTTAATATCTATAATATCTATATTCACACACACACGAGAGAGACAGAGAGACCACTTTATCGTGGTCCTTAGACCCAAAATACACAGTACAACAATAGTACATATTAACAGTTATTAAGGTGTAAGATCAGCCTTGCTGGCCAACAGAGGAGCTTTAGCTGGTACATACTGATTTCTTATTTTTATTGCCTTTAAGAAGTGTAACAGTATCAAACTTATCCTCAAGGAGAACCTTAACATGAAATGGGTCAGTATTTCTAGGTTGTTCCGATAGTATTGGATTGATTAGATGCTGTCGAACCTGTTTATACAAACTACAGTTTATTAAAATATGTTCCATATATTCAACATCCTGGGAACATGGGCACAGCCTATCTCGGTATGGGGCACCAGCCAATATTCCCCTCAGCACTTCAGATGGGAAAACATTTAATCTGACTTTAGAAAACAGATGGTGATAGTTAGATACAGTCAAATTCTTAAGATAGGGAGATAACAAAAAAACCCTGTAGGTATTGGAATCCTGACACAGATGGGCCACAGGTCACATGTGAGCAAGATTGGAAATCACTAAAGGTGATATCCCATAAGTTCTGTTTCACAGTTTTGAGGGCAGTATCATACCCCAGGTGGGTAAGAAAAAGGTTGAAAGACCTATCAAAGAGGCCTTACATGCCATGGTTTTTGACCAGGAGCCATTGTACTCCTCATTTATCAAATAAAGGAGTAGCCCATTCCCAAAGCCATACATGCAGATTCTTAGCCAATATTTCAAAGCACTCCACCAGTGGGTAGGGAGAGAGAGGAATTACATGCTGCCAGGCTACAAACATTGTAAAAATTAGTTTCATAGCAAGGCTCAATACACTCATTGTTCTTCCCCCTGGATATTATTTACACATTTCCCAACTATTGCAGAAATAGCCTTTCATTGCTAATCATTATTTTTCATTATACTTTCCCACAGTCATACAGAAGAAGCTTAGCTGTCTTTAATAACCTTTAAATGTATTTATATAAAACAATAAACTCCTCTATAAACCTTAACCTTTTTTAAGCTCAGCAGTAGTAGCTTTAGTAAATTCACTTATTAAATTTTTCTATTTTGGTGTTCTTTAGCTTGTAGGACAAGTCTCCCCTTGTCCTACCTGGAGATACTGGGAATTGAACCTGGGAACCTGCGTGGAAAGCAGATGCTCTGGCACCACGCTGTAGCTTAGCTGAGAAGGAATGGAGCTAGGGTTCTCATTGCCTTAAGGGGTGCCAGGGGTGTAGGTGTGGATCACAGGTGTGGTCTACCTGAGATGATGATTGCATTGCTATGCCACTGGGATGCTGAGCAACAGTCATAGTCATGTTTGCACATAGTCAAGACCCATGTTTATCCAAAGCCTGTGTCCCGTGTGTTCCTCTTTGACCTCTATGAAGGATACTCCCAACGGCAGGTGCAAAAGATTTGCTGTGGTGCAATTACTGTCTTCTGCAAATTACGCCTTCTACAGAGGTTTCGCTGGGGTTCTATAGAAGCATTTTGAGATTATACTAGACCACTTCAGAACAAAAGGATTATGAAAAGGAGCTACTCTGTGTGTGGCTAAGTGGCAGTAATCCTAAATTAAATGCTATCAGATTTCCAGAAGCCAGTAAGGTTATAAAGATGATCAGAAGAATGATTCATGTTGTTTGAATTTAAGTACTAACATTCATTTCCTTAATACTAGTCAAACATTGTGAAATGCTGCTCTTAAAACAGAACTGAGTTTTGTTGAATAACGTCCCATTTCAAGAGTCTAAAAAGTAATTGTTCAAACTCCGTTCTTTGACACCCCCCCCCCCCAGTTTGCAGTTTATACAGTAACATAGAAATTTGCTCTGGCTGTGAGAGAAATCCTTTCCCAGCCCCAGTAGCGTAGCTCGGGAGGGGGGCGGCAGGGAGGGTGGTCCACACTGGGTGGCAGGCTTACCCAAAGGGTGTCCCGGGTGTCGCACAGCCTGCAGAGTGCCCCAGCCACCACCTCCTGCTTGGCTGTGGATGGCCTGCAAAATCAGCATGGCCTGGAGCTCAGCTTATTTGCCCCACCCCATGGGCAGCTTGCCCTGCCCCTGCGGGCAGTGCATGCACCAACCCCGGGCACCCAAGCAGCTTGCTACACCACTGCCCAGCCCTGTCAACTAGTGGCTAACCTGTGTCTACAGCAATGTCAACCAGCAATCAAGGAAGGAGGGGGAGGGATACAAGTTGGCAATGGTTCTTCTTTACTACTGCCAGCCACAACAGTGCTGTGCTGTGGCCTAATCCTGGAATTACAATCCAGGAGTATACTAGAAAGAGCAGGTTCTCCCTCATGTATGTCACTCTGGCCCTGCCTCCAGAAGTGAGCTAGTGTTGCAGATTGGCCTCCAATGTACAACTTCCAACTTGTACAGCTACTGCTCTGAGCTCAGATGAAATGGAACTTTTAGCATACAGTGCTCTTATTCATTTGGGGTTTATTTTTGTTTGTAAGAACACAACTTGATTGCATTTAAGATTGAAGCCCCACATATGAGACTCCTAAGATTTGTAACTGCATTCCACTATAATGGTTGCAGAAATTGGATTTGCTAGAGAAGTGTCCTTGTTCTTCTTCTTGCTAGCAAAAGTGGCATATTTTTATTCGTTGTGAGCGTGGCATTCAATGAAGCCATTTTTTTTCTTGATGAAGAACATTTCCTGCTACATATTAAACCACATCAATTCAATGAACAATTTTGAAATTGTATTCTTGCAATGTTTTCTTGATTCTCTTTCCTCTCTCCCTTTTCTTTTAAATAGGAGTGAAATCTGCCACAACAGTAGCTAAAGGTAAGCAGCATCTCTTCTGCTACATAATATAATGTTGAATTCCAGTTCCCGGCATGCTGATAATATAGTATCGCTTTCTCATGCAGAAATTTGCTAGTGGGTAGCCTGCAAACTCCTTCAGATGCTGTTGGAGGAGCCTAATTGCTGGGGCTGTGCAGGCCCCTCAATGCAATCTAGGGCCCTATCTGGCACACTGGAGCAACCCAATCTGACCCAAGCTGATCTGGGTCCAACCCAGCCTGACCCAGTATCTTGTGAATTGCCCTGTGATCTTTGGATGAAGGGCGGTATACAAATTTAAGAAATAATAATAAATAACAATAAGCTTGAAATCTTTTTTTTTGGGGGGGAACAGTTCTAACTCAAGTTAAATATTTAGCCAGAAGGGGAGAAGGAGAAACTGCCCCCCCCAACAGCATATTTTATTAGGGTACTAAATCAAACACATCAGATTTCCCCCCCAAAATACCCATAGCAAAGCATTCTGGCTTCTTGTTCTTATAAGAATGCCTACTATGAGCTGAACCTATCTATAGGCCTGTGCTGCAAAGAAAAGCTGGATTCACTGGGCTCATAGTAGATCTAGTATTTATTCTTCTGCCAATGGCAGCTCTCTGCTTAATGGTGCAAAGATCACCTGGCTTCATGACACACAACAGATGTGATGCTGAAGATGGCTGAAGAAAACAGAAGGACCACATGGAATTCAGTCCTTGTGATTCTGTCCTCTGGATCTTGGTGAAGCTGGAAAGTTGTTACTGGGATCTGCTTTTGGAGGGGTGGGGGGAAGCAGTGCTTTGACGCAATACTCAGTGTTTATTTTTGTATTTGTTAGGCAGCTACAGTTGTGGCAAGACTTTCACAGATCCATCAAGGTCATTTTCTCCCCCATATTACAATGGTGGTGGAGACGTCGTAGAGTGTCTCTGGACAATTGTTTCATATTATAAGATTCCTATAGTGCTACGCCTTGATTATTTCAGGTAAGTCCTCCGTTGCTGAAAGCAAGTGTTTTGTACTGTCAGCATCTCGCTTGTACTTTGGCAATAGGTACCACTGAAGAGGAAATTATTTCGTCATGCTTCCTTTCCTCCTTAATCTTTTTCTTCACTTTCTGCTTCTCTTTTTCCACACTTACCCCTTTTCATGTTCTCCTGGTTCTTTCATCTTTTCTTTTTCTTTATATGTTTGCTTGTTTTGAATAACTAGAGCAAAAGGATGCAGAATTGATATAATACATAAAGTGATTGATTTGACATTTTTTTAAAAAATACCTTGTATAAGTCATGGTCAAAGGCCTGGAAACGATGCCTTATGAGGAACGGCTAAGGGAGCTGGGCATGTTTAGCCTGGAGAAGAGGAGGTTAAGGGGTGATATGATAGCCATGTTCAAATATATAAAAGGATGTCATATAGAGGAGGGAGAAAGGTTGTTTTCTGCTGCTCCAGAGAAGCGGACACGGAGCAATGGATCCAAACTACAAGAAAGAAGATTCCACCTAAACATTAGGAAGAACTTCCTTACAGTAAGAGCTGTTCGACAGTGGAATTTGCTGCCAAGGAGTGTGGTGGAGTCTCCTCCTTTGGAGGTCTTTAAGCAGAGGCTTAACAACCATATGTCAGGAGTGCTCTGATGGTGTTTCCTGCTTGGCAGGGGGTTGGACTCGATGGCCCTTGTGGTCTCTTCCAACTCTATGATTCTATGATTCTATGTATAAGGGCTTTTCACCTGAGCAGCTTGTTGATGGATCAGGTTCATCTGCAAGGTGTGAGGGAGCTGACACCACCACCCTGTTGTGGGTTACAGGTGTGCCAGTTTAATTTGTTTTTCAAAAAATTTCCATCATTACTGAAATCACAAAGGAATAAAAGCATGCATATCCTTAAAGCATATATGTGAAAGAGAAAGAAAGAAAGAAAGAAAGAAAGAAAGAAAGAACAAACATTTTCCAGTTTCAGAGTCCATTCCAGTTGTTCTATTATTTGCAAAGTTAGTAAAAAATGGCTGGCAATTCCATAAGTGCCAGGGAATCTGGGTCAACTATGGCCTGCATATCTCACTTGGGCTGTTGAAGCTTCTGAGTCTTCATTTGCAAATTTAATAAAACCAAAGCAAGCTGAATGCAATGCGCCAGATGTTGATTGCCTTGGGAAAGGGTGAGAAATGGAAGTCTTTAAGGTGACCATGCCCTGTGGGCTCATGCATATTATATACTAAATAAATAAATGAAGTTTCCAAAATTCCCTACAAAACAGCATAGCTGTCAAGTGTCCCTTATTTGAAGGGACAGTCCCTTATTCCAGCGCCATGTCCCGCTGCTGTCCCTTATTGATGGATGTCCCTTAAATGATGTCCCTGAAATGATGTCCCTTAAATTTCAAAGGAAGCAGCTCCTCTCCCTCCCTCCCTGCTGGCCAGGGAGGAGGGAGGCTCCAACTGTGTTGCTTGGCTGTGTTGCTCACCCAATAAGAAGTCTAAGAACGACTGGGGGTGGAGCTTGCATGCCTTGTGTGTGGCTAGTTAATGCAAGCTGAGGGTTTTTTTGTATCGTTCCAATTTTAGTATATGTGCTGCCGAAGCTGAGGGGTTTTTTGAATGCTGGACGCCATTTTGTTGCATGTGCTGCTGCAAACTTTGCAGTGCAAAGCAAGGCCAGGGAGCCATCTTAGGTTGAGGCTGCAGAGGCCTTGTGGTGCATGTGATTCAGATTCTATTCAGTTGAACCTCTGGTTACAAAGTTGGTTGGACGTTAGAGCATGAGTTTGACCAGACTGCAGGAGGACAGGAAGACTGGAGTGCCTGGAACAGGTGAGGCTGCAGGTCCCTTATTTTGGCTGTTGGTCCCTTATTTTCAAGGCTGCTGGTCCCTTATTTTCAAATCTGTAAGTTGACAGCTATGCAAAACAGTGCTCATGACTTCTGTGGGAAAATCAATATTATGGCCACACTAGGAAGTCTAGCTGTCCAGAGCCAGCACTCCTGCTAGAGTTCTGCTGCATATATTTAAAGTAGGAGAGGAATGATGTGCTGGCTCCAGGTCTGGCTCCCATTGAGACATTGTGAGATGCATTCCAAAATCTTTCCTCCAGAGCCTATTTCTTACCAACCAATGAGACATTACATTAATCAAAATGCTACAATATTTAGTGCTACAAGGCCTTTATATGTCCTACTTATCTGGGAGCAGGTCTCAGGGAACTCAAGAGTACTTGCTTCCAATTAGCCATGCATAGGATTTTGCTGTTGATGTGTTATGACAAAAAATTAACTGAACGCAAGGGGTCACAAACCACAGGTGGGAGAGGAGACAGAGTTTTTAAAGTTAAGAATGTGAGGAGAAAATGAAATCATCAAAATCATATAAATAATAAAATCATTGTCATCGTCGTCTGATACTTTTGAATGCAGGAATTTCTTTGCCTTGTACAGTATGACTAATGACACTTTTTCCTCCACAGTTTGGACTGTACTCATGAATACATTCAAATCTATGATGGAATGGTAGATCATTCAGCACTACTTGGGCAAATATGCGATGGCCCAAGTCAGGTCTTCGTTTCACGTTCAGGCCTCATGAAAGTTTTACTCCACAGAGAGTCCTATAGTGCAGGCTCTGGCTTTTTTGCCTATTACGATATAACAGGTAACCCTGGAACTCATACATTTACTTTCCATGCAGCCGAATATTTTTGCTTTTCGTATGCAGGAATAGAATTTTGTAGATCGGATTAGAATTTGACATTGTGGGCATTTGCTTCAGGATTCCAATAGAGGGGCTTTAACGCAGTAAACAATAGGGTTGTGCAACAGTTCACTAGATTGGCTTGTATCTGTACTTGTAATATTGGGAAACAATCTACGCCGCTTCAGAGCCACTCTGTCTTGCCAGTTTGACTTCTTGTTCCGAGTCTGAATTAGACCTGTTTTTCCCCTTTGATTATGATGGGGAATTTAAACATGGCTGAACGTTTCCCCCTTTTCCCCAGGAATGGATGACAGAGAAAACAATGCCTCTCCAGAGAGCATGAAGCCTGCCAAATTGCAGGCAGTGCAAGGCCTGGTTTTATCCCTACTACAAAACATATGCAGGTTGGATGGGGAGCTGATCTGTGGTCTTACCCTCCACACATATGTTCAGTGTCACTGTTTTGATTATCTGGAGAATGCCTGACTCATCCACAAACTATTTCTGCTCAACCTTTTCAGTGAAATTTTGCCTTTTTTAGTCTTCTCAGATCCAGAACTATGCTACTTGTAAAAACTGCCCAAACCCCTATTTGTTTCCATGGTTTTTCATTTTGTTTCCTCCAGTCTTCCTTCAAATGTTCATTTTTTCTTCATAGGGAAAACAAAAGTGCTAAATTCGCAAATAATTTTTTATTAAAAAATCAACATTTTCACTGTATATTTTGGAAAGTTGTTTGTTTCACTATCCATTTGGATACTTCTTACAATATTATAATGGTTGTTCTGGACATTAAGGGACAAGTTGGGATACAATTGGATGCCATTTGGAATCAAGATGGTTGCCACACCATGCAAATTTTACATTTCAACCACTCATTTTACAATTGCTCCGATACAAGTTTAAAATATAAATGTGGTTTTGATTTTGAAAGAGCAAATATTTTTAAAATCTAGGTTGAATCTTGACATCTGCAGGATATTATAGCATTAACAATTGCTAGAATGTTGACTGTTTTATAAAATGATGTTTTTTATTTATAGATCTGGCAACCTCACCAGTCCCTGAATTAACAACAGGTAATGAAATCTGCTCACCTTTTTTTTTTAATGCAGGGAATATGAAGGTCCCTGGGCATAACAGTAGGCTTGGCAGAGTAATGGTCATAGGTAGTAGTAAACTAAATTTTACTGAGAGTATATCCATTTAAATTGAGAGTCCTAACTTAGTCATGTTCATTAATTTCAGTGGGTCTACTCTGACCAAAATGTAATTAAATGATACCTCATAAATGGTCTAGCATTTGATAATGTTGAGGTAATGAGGTTTTAGCATGGAAGAGAAAATAAAGACACAAACCAAAAAAGGAACTATTGGAAATTTAACATTAAGTTATTGAGAATCCTGAAATCCAAACAAGGAGAGATAATCTGTTGTAGAAAATATCAGTAAGAGCAAGGGAGAGAGAATTAATTTGAGCTGGAATCAAGAAGAGAAAGAGAATTCAAAAGGTAGGTTTTTTTTCAGACTTAGCTTCGCAAAGCTCTATATTGATTTGTTTTGTAATACTTTGTTCATCTATTTCCCTAAGTTGTGGAACTAACTGAGTACAGAACTGAGATATACCATTCCCATTTTAAATCAATACAGACTTTATTTCGTATTAGGTAAAAAGTCATTGAATATACATTATCTGAGCATCACTTACCTGTCCAAACTTGGGGTGGTAAATGGGAGCATAGATAAAAACAACATACTTTCTTGGCATGCAATTTAAAAACTAAAGGGGGTGAACCTTAATGGAAATGAGTAAGTGAATGAAAGAATGAAAGTTTGTTGGAAACAGATGTATTTATTCTTGCTTTGTTGTTGTTGTAAATATTCTTTCATCATGAGGTGAAATCTAATGTTGAATCAGTGCTTTTTCCTAAAAAAAATGTTTAGGGGTACTCTCATTTTCCTACTCATATTGAAATATCGCCCCTCAATGAGGCCAAACTTAGATTCACAAAAAGTTTAGGGGTATGCGTCCCCCTGCATCCCCCCCCCAGAAAAAAGCACTGTGGGGACTTCCGGTCGGCGCCAGCGTTAATGGCGGTCCTCTTTCCGAGCTCCGGAGGAGGACTGCTCTGCGAGTTCGGGTCTGACCCGCTACGGCAAGCGGGGGACCCCTAAAATCACAGGCGCGGAAGCCTGTGAACAAGGAGATTCGGTGGGCACCAGAAGCGCCCCCCTTACCGCAGAAAGAGCCTTTTTAAAGGCTCTGGAACGACATCGGGGGAGCACGGTGCTGAGAGTCGCTACCCAGCCCGCAGAGTGAAGCCGCGTCGCCATTGACGGAGAGCGCTGATTCCTTCCTGTAAATCTGGACTGAAATTCCCGTGAGTAAGACTGAACGACAATTTTGAACTTCTTTAAATTGAAAATTTGGCTGAAAACGGAGGAGGCAAAAATTAAGGAAGTCTGCCTTCCCCCGACTGCATGACAGCTAAAGCATCGGAATTTAAAAGCTGTATCCACAAGAGACACCTTTTGATTATTTAAATCTGACATTGGACTTAGATCTCTCCTCTTGCTAGCAGAGCAGAGGGGAGGAAAAGGGACATTAAGAACTGCATGACTTATTTAAAAAGAGAAGAAAAGTCTTCCACTGCCTCAATACCCTGAAACGGACTGCTAAATAAGACAATAGGGCACTGAACTGCTTTTAAACTTTTGGGAAAGTTACATAGTTGAAGTTTTGTTTGATACAAAGTCTTTTGACCTTACTGTTACAGTATACAAAAGCAGACTGAAATAGTATCTACTGGAAAAAGTACTGTAACATATATTTATAAGCCTCCTGGAATACTTGCTTTTAACTTTCTTTGTCTCTGTACTTGGGCATTCTGGTTTGCTCCCCCTAGAGGTCCAAAATAACGGCTGTAACAATCTAGGACAGTCGAATTTTCCATTAGGAGATTGTTCCCGTGGGAAACGACCTTGGGACATGAGTGCTCCAGCAGAAGAGATAACCACAAGAGCCAAATCTAAGCAACAACAACTCCAGCAACAGCAACAGCAACAAAAGAAGAGAGGCTCGATCACAGGCATAACCCCTATAGGAACAACAGGACAAGAAAAGGTGACAGCTGCTTCCATGGAGGTAGTGACACAAGCGCTACTTAAGATAAACCAATCCTTGGAGACTTTGACAAAGCAGAGCTCAGAAAACACACAGAAATTAACAGAACTAACAGCAAGATTGGACTTGAATACAGAATCTATAAACAAGCTGGTTCAGGAAAATTCTGCAACACGTAAAATTGCAGAAGAAGCTAGAACCATAGCTGGAGAGACTCAAGAGAACTTAGAACCGATTGCCAAAAAAGTTCATGAACATGATCTGACACTGGCGTTGTGGGAATTACAGAGAAAAGAGAGAAATTTGAAATTAAGATTGATTCCAGAGAACGAAGGAGACAACCTCGTGGAGTTTTTAACACAAGAGTTTGCTGACTTTTGGGAAGACCTGGAGGAGGAGGAATTTAAGATTATAACAGCATTCAGATTGGGCAAAAAACAGAACAGAAAGACTCTGAGGGACTGTTTGATTACCCTTAGATCTAAGGAAGAAAGAGACAAATTACTAAATTTACATTACCAAAAGGCCCTGCAAATTGAAAATTCATCTATACAGATCTTTAAAGATATCCCTAGACAAATTTTAGAATTGAGAACTTTTTATAAGGATCTGGTTTACCTGCTGAAGAAGAACACCATTCCCTTCAGGTGGGAATTCCCACAGGGACTGTCTTTTGACTACAAGGGAAAGAAGGTTAAAATAAAGACAATTCAAGATAAAGAGAAGTTTTTGGAGAGAAACCGAGAGGATCTACAGAAGGGAACGGCGGACCCAATTGCAGAACAAAGGAGAGCACTAGACATTCTGAACCTATCGTTTGGACAGAAGCCACCACCATCAGAGGAAGAGCAACTGCTTGGAGCGGTTGGAGGAACAACAGAAAAATAGCAAGATGGCCCTGCAATTCCTTAGTTGGAATTGTAATGGGCTGAACATGCCTTTGAGGAGACGCCAAGTGTTTCATATTCTGCAGAGAACAATTGGATTTGATATGTCTACAAGAAACTCATGTAACCAGAGCACACAGGAAATTACTCATAAACAAAAGATTAGGACAAGAATTTATCTCATCGGATAAAGTCAAGAAAAGAGGAGTTGTGATTTATGTAAAAGAGAAGTGGGCCCCAAAAATGATCTTTAAAGATGAACAAGGAAGATATCTGGCAGTTGAGATACAAGTACAAGGAGAAAAATTTTTAATAGTTGGAATTTATGCACCAAATGATGGCAAGGCGGACTTCTTTAAGAAACTTCATGAAACTCTGATGGACTATTTGGATTACAATATGATAATCATGGGAGACATGAATGGTGTGGTTTCTACAAATATGGACAAGGCACAAAGACTGACGATCTCCAAGGAAGGGAGACTTCCGAAGACCTTCTTTGAAATGACTGAAAACATGGACTTAATAGATATATGGAGAACAAGGAACCTCTTGAGAGAGAGGGAACTTTTTTCTCCCAGGCAATGATGACCTGGACCAGAATTGACCAAATTTGGATCACTAGTGGGATGGCTCCAAAGATTAAGAAGGTAGAAATCTGCCCAAAAACCTGCTCCGACCATAACACCATGAAGATGGAAATGAAACTTACAACAACTGGTCAATTTAGATGGAGGATGAATGACACCCTGTTTCGAGATAAGGAGATCCACATGAAGGCCCAAAAAACTTTAAAGGACTATTTTGAAATAAATCTAAAGGCCGATGTGGAAAAAAGAGTGAACTGGGACGCAAGTAAAGCTGTGATGAGAGGATTTTTGATTCAACAAAATTCAATAAAGAAGAGAAAGCAGAATGAGAAAAAGGAAAAGATTCTGGAAAAGATAAAGGAAGGAGAGAAAAAACTAAGATCAAAACCAAAGTCCCAGGAGATCTTAAGAGAGATTAAGTTATATCAAACACAATATATGGAATTGATGAATCAAGAGATTGAATGGAAGATAAAGCAAATGAAACAAAAGACATTTGAATCGGCAGATAAATGTGGCAAACTTCTGGCATGGCAATTGAAGAAAAGGCAGAAACTAAATACAGTTACAAGTCTAGAAGTGGATGGAAAGAATATAACTAAACCTAATGAGATTAGAAATTGCTTTCTGAGCTATTTTAAAAAACTTTATTCTCAAGGACTACAAAATGAAGAAGACACAGATAAATTCCTTAACAAATATGGATTACAAAAAATCTCTCATCAAAGCAAGGTGGATTTAAATCAGAAAATAACAGAACAAGAGATAGAGGGTGCCATCCAAAATATGCAACTGGGCAAATCTCCAGGACCAGATGGACTGACTTCCAGATATTATAAAGCTTTGAAGGAGTGGTTGGTTCAACCGTTAAAGGAAGTCTGTAACGAGATTTTAGAAGGAAAAAAGGCACCTGAATCGTGGAAAGAAGCGTATATTTCACTCATACCAAAGACAGAGACTGAAAAGACTCAACTTAAGAACTACCGCCCAATATCATTACTCAATGTGGATTACAAAATCTTTGCAGACATTTTAGCAAAAAGATTTAAAAGAGTGCTGATGGAGAAGATTCATAAGGACCAAGCAGGCTTTCTTCCAAAAAGGCACCTATCAGAAAATGTAAGGAATATAATAGACATTTTGGAAAAGTTAGAGGTGAACATAAACACTAAAGCAGTGCTGATCTTCGTAGATGCGGAGAAAGCCTTTGACAATATTTCTTGGAGTTTTTTGAAAAAGAATCTTCATGGGATGGGGGTAGGCCAAGGATTTGAAAACGGTATGGGTGCGGTATATTCTGAACAAAAAGCCAAACTGATTGTAAATAATGTCTTACCTGAGGAACTTAAGATAGAAAAAGGAACACGACAGGGGTGCCCAATTTCCCCATTGCTTTTTATTTCGGTTCTGGAGGTGTTGCTGAATATGATCAGAAATGACCAGCAGGTTAAAGGTGTACAGGTCGGAGCTAAACATTATAAGTTAAGGGCATTTGCAGATGACCTAGTATTGACTTTACAAGAGCCAAACACTAGTACGAAAAGGGTGTTAGAGATAATTCAACAATTTGGCCAGGTAGCCGGATTTAAACTGAATAAACAAAAAACTAAAGTCTTAGGAAAAAACTTAACAGATATGGAGAAGGAGAAATTTCAAGAAGAGACAGGTTTGACAGTGGTCAAGAAGGTGAAATACCTAGGGGTTTATTTGACATCTAAAAATTTGAACTTGTTTAAGGACAACTATGAAAAATGTTGGTTAGAAATTAAAAAAGATCTAGAAATATGGAAATTGTCAATGTTAGGCCGAATTGCAGTTATCAAGATGAATGTATTGACTAGAATGTTATTTTTGTTTCAAACTTTGCAGGTTCTTGACAAGATGGACTGTTTCAAGAGGTGGCAGAAAGACATTGCGAAATTTGTCTGGCAGGGCAAAAAGCCCAGAATAAAATTTAAAATACTTACAGATGCAAAAGAAAGAGGGGGATTTGCCCTGCCGGACTTAAAACTGTATTATGAAGCAGCAGCGTTTTGCTGGCTGAAAGAGTGGATGCTCCTCGAGAATACAGATATCTTGGACTTAGAAGGTTTTAATAATACATTTGGTTGGCATGCATATTTATGGTATGACAAAATCAAAGTGCATAGTGCCTTCAAAAATCACATTGTCAGAAAAGCGTTGTTTAATGTTTGGACAAGATATAAAGATTTGTTGGAAAACAAAACCCCTAGATGGTTGTCACCCTTGGAGGCTAAGGCATTGAAGAAACTCAATATGGAGGTCGGATGGCCAAAGTATTGGGAGATATTGGAACAAGATGGAGATAAAATGAAATTACAGAGCTATGAGAAAATGAAACCCAAAGTACGAGATTGGCTCCATTATTATCAAATAATGGAGGTCTATAAACAAGACAGGAAAATTGGCTTCCAGGTGGAAAAATCAAAATTAGAGACTGAACTGTTAGAACCCAATACTAAGAATTTGTCAAGAATGTATAATTTGCTGTTGAAATGGAATACACAAGATGAAACGGTTAAATCAGCCATGATTAAGTGGGCACAGGACATTGGTCATAACATTATGTTTGCTGACTGGGAAAGGTTGTGGAACACCGGTATTAAATTTACGGCATGTAATGCCTTAAAAGAAAATATTATGAAAATGATTTATAGGTGGTACATGACCCCAGTCAAGCTTGCAAAAATTTACCACTTGCCTGACAACAAATGTTGGAAATGTAAAGAAACTGAAGGTACTTTTTACCACCTTTGGTGGACATGCCCGAAGATTAAGGCTTTCTGGGAAATGATATATAATGAAATGAAAAAGGTACTTAAATGTACTTTCCCTAAGAAACCAGAGGCCTTTCTCTTGGGCATTGTCGGCCAATTGGTGTCAAAGAAGGATAGAACTTTCTTTATGTATGCAACAACAGCAGCAAGAATACTTATCGCAAAGTATTGGAAGACACAAGATCTACCCACCTTGGAAGAATGGCAGATGAAAGTGATAGACTATATGACATTGGCAGAGATGACTGGCAGAATCCGTGATCAGGGAAAAGAGACGGCGGAAGAAGAATGGAAGAAATTTAAAATTTACCTCAAGGACTACTATAAACTTGATGAATGTTAGAATGTCGAGGTTTTGAGAAAGAAAGGGTTATAGCGACATAAGATTAGATTAAAGGAGAGATTAAGAGGACAGAGGTTTGACAGAAACAACTAGAAGTTGCTAAAAACTTTGGACATTGGAATGCAGAAAGCGGAGGTATGGGGGAGTCTGAGAAAAGAGGTTTATGGAAAAAATGTTATGAAACTATACATGTTGTATGTCTTTTTATATGTTTGTTTGTTTTAAAAAACTTTGTAAAACTAATAAAAAATTTATTAAAAAGAAAAAGAAAAAAGCACTGTGTTTAATCATATTCAGGGTAGGTTCATTTATTTCAGTGGAACTACTCTGAATATGACTAACGTTGGATATCACCTTCTGATGAGAAGATGAGAGTAAACAGGAACAAAATTAGGACAAAACTTGAAAAATTGTGATATCCTGGTTTATTTTAGTATGTGTAGAGCCAAAACACTGGATCCCAAGGGCCGCACATCCTCTGTTTCATATAAGGATATTTACAATTTTCTTCAGAACAGCAGCTAACCTTGGTCAAGAGTCCTCCTATGTTTCTCTTCAGTGTTTTAAGGTTATTAGAGTCTAAACACTCTTACGTCTGTTGCTTGTCCATTTATGACAACATACTGGGGTGGTAAAATGCTTGTTATTCAACTAAATATTGATCAAGGTTGCTTTTCGTATCAAATTCTTCTCTCACAGCTCCAGGGTTGACAACCAAACCCGTGTATAGTAAGTTTCCAATCTAAATCTTTATTGTTATACTTTGTCCAAAAAGGGTATGAATTAGAGAGAAGCAAGTCTTCAATTGAATAATCAGACATTCAGTTGAAATAGAAAACATACTTGTTATGGTGTAAGAACACTGCAATCTCTGTTAACTGAAGGGCTTTACAGGCATTTGGACTTATGTCTCTTCTTCAAGGGAGGACAGAGGCAGCAGGGGTGATTTGAGAATAGCCCTCCCCTCAGGCTGTAGCAGGAGCAATGCAAAACAGGGCACCTCAGTCCCAATCTCTCTAGGCCAGCGATGGGACGCCTTTGGATCTTCACTTAAAAGTCCTTGACTTACAAATAAATAAATTACTTTTCTGTTCTTCTGTATCTCTTCACTACATTTGCATGCAGAATTCAAGTATAAGATATAATTTTAACTTTTTTGTGTAACAAGTAGTTCATTTTTTAAAATGAACATATAGAATGTGGATACTACAATTTGCTGACCAATGTTTATCTTTCTTTAGCAACAACTCTTCCTCCAGAAACCACTAGTGAGTACCTACCTTTTTGCATGTAATTTTGCCACAGTGAACAGCCAAGGGAATAATGTAGTTTCGGGCAGAAAATACAGCATGGAATTAAAATGCAGTACCTTCTTACATCCCTTATAATAATGGGATCTCAGGACCATCTGAGTACAATCGTGGTTGATGCTCTTTGGCGGTAGAAGAATGGAGCCAGAGCACAGTCATCTGAGCAGCTTCCTAGTTGTCCCCATTCTCCTCCTTGCTCAGCTGTACAAAGCTAACACTGAGACTAAGAAGGAGGAATCTGACCAGCAGTACCACTGCCTGGACAAAGGATGCTGGGCAGGCAGGCAGGGGGTGCGGCTGACAGCAGAATGAGGTTGGTGGGGCAGTGCCCCATTTGCTTTCACAAATCAGCCTGACCCAAAAGTAGATTCATATTTGTTTTGACACAGAGTAGAAACAGAATAGGCCTTTCCTTTGAAAAATTGCATATGCAAACACACACACAAGTGAAAGTATGGTCATCTTGCACTGGGATGTAAAGTTAACATTTTTGTTCCTTGCTTTCTGATCATCGCCTTCTGAGAAATCCTATATTTCCAGCCCCCTGAATTGGGTGTTCCCAATGTGCCTAGGTGAAATTTTAGTCCTAGATGCCCTTGGTCTGAGGGAAGATCTAAAATGCAGTGCTAATGGGGACTTCCGGGACTAAATTTCGGAACAAGAATGTTTTAATAGCTGAACAAGATAGAAAGCAAGAAATAAAAGAGCAAAGGACTAATTACGACATGGAAAGAATAATCAGAGGAGCAACAAATGATCAAGGAAAACCAAAGGCTTTTATTAGACTGGACTTTTGAAGTTAAACATTACCAAAATAACTAAATTTAAAGAAAACCGGCAAGATGGATTGAGATAAAATTATGGCTGTGGACTTAAGACTTCCAGGCCGACAACATACAGATAGATGGACATGGGGAATCTAAACCGGGGAAGGGAGGGGGAATCTTAGAATCCAAAGGCTATGTAATCGATTTTTTGAATTTTCCTATATTTTCTATCTTATATTCTTTATAACTTTGATCTTATATGTTTTCGTTTTACTTTTTATCTTTTTTAAGAAAGGGGGAACTCGTGGAAGGAAACGAGAACTGATCTTGGGGGGAAAATTGTGTATTATTTTAAGATAAGGAATGTTGTTAAGATTGTGTAAATTTAAATTGGCTTATGAGTAAAATGTATTAGGTTTAATTCGGGAACGAGACCTTGTTGAACCAACTTAAGGAAAGGGGAATACAGTCGGGAGGGGAAGGAGGAAGTCCCAGAAAGAAGGTTATGAAACGAAGGCTTTAAATTTGTTTCTCTGTTTCTTTTTCTTCTTTATCTTTCTTTCTATTTTTCTTATTCTGTTTTTATTGGAAATTCTAATAAACATGATTTAAAAAAAAAATAAAATGCAGTGCTAATGTTGCTGTAGAGGAGATTATCTCTACAATACCTTGCACATAATGACAACTGAGCCTGGCTCTACAAAATGTTCTGTCTGTGTTCTTCAGTGCCCTTTCAGTGTGGTGGCATCCTCTTGGAACCATTTGGATACATCCATGGCCCTTTTTAAAAAAATGAACATAGTACAATGTGGATATTTCAATTTGCTGACCAATGTTCATTTTTCTTTAGCAACAACTCTTCCTCCAGAAACCACTAGTGAGTACCTACCTTTTTGCATGTACCGCTAGTTTTGCCACAGTGAACAGCAAAAGGAATAATGTAGTTTTGGGCAGAAGATACAGCATGGAATTAAAACGCAGTGCCTTCTTACATCCTTTATAATAATGGCATCTCAGGACCATCTGAGCCAGTGTGGTGTAGTGGTTAAAGAGCGGTAGACTCATAATCTGGGGAACTGGGTTCGCGTCCCCGCTCCTCCACATGCAGCTGCTGGGTGACCTTGGGCCAGTCACACTTCTTTGAAGTCTCTCAGCCCCACTCACCTCACAGAGTGTTTGTTGTGGGGGAGGAAGGGAAAGGAGAATGTTAGCTGCTTTGAAACTCCTTTGGGTAGTGATAAAGCGGGATATCAAATCCAAATCCATCTGAGTACAATTGTGGTTGATGCTCTTTGGTGCTGAAAGAATGCAAAGCAGGAAGACCAACAGCATATGGAGCCAGAGCACAATCAAGTAGGCAGCTTCCTAGTTGTCCCCATTCTCCTCCTTGCTCAGCTGTACAAAGCTAACACTGAGACTAAGAAGGAGGAATCTGACCGGCAGTACCACCTCCTGGACTTGCACATAGGATGCTGGGCAGGCAGGCAGGGGGTGCGGCTGACAGCAGAATGAGGTTGGTGGGGCAGTGCCCCATTTGCTTTCACAAATCAGCCTCCACCTCAGGAGCCTGTATGAGTGTTAGTGAGAAATGACCCAAAGGTAGATTAATATTTGTTTTGACACAAAGTAGAAACAGAATAGGCTTTCAGCCTTTCAAAAATTGCATATGCAAACACACACACAACTGAAAGCACGGTCATCTTGCCCTGGGATGTAAAGTTAACATTTTTGTTCCTTGCTTTCTGATCATCGCCTTCTGAGAAATCCTATATTTCCAGCCCCCTGAATTGGGTGTTCCCAATGTGCCTAGGTGAAATTTTAGTCCTAGATGCCCTTGGTCTGAGGGAAGATCTAAAATGCAGTGCTAATGTTGCTATAGAGGAGATTATCTCTACAATACCTTGCACATAATGACAACTGAGCCTGGCTCTACAAAATGTTCCGTCTGTGTTCTTCAGCGCCCTTTCAGTGTGGTGGCATCCTCTCGGAACCATATGGATATATCTATGGCCCTGATTATCCTGGAAATGGCAGGCTGGTGGAGTGTGCCTGGGAAATTAAAGCTCCAATGTTGTACAGTAGAGTTGTTTTACGGTTTAAAACAGTTGGTTTGAAGTAAGTATTTGGATTATCGTAGTCCTTTCTATACATTTGACTGATTAATTTCTAAATCTGTTTTTGCAACCAGTAAAATGCATCTAAACAACATGGAGTTTTGTGCCATCTTAAAGACTGACACATTTAAAGACAAACAGCATTTAATATTCTTTAGTCTTTAACGGCCTTTGGGCAAGACCTTTTACACAGAACCTTCATTGTTTTTTGCTGCAACGGCCTTACATGGCTTCCCCTGTGGATATGGTCAAAAATGTTTGAGTCCAAGATAATTTTTGATGTCTAGAACAATCAAGTGAGGTAGCCAGAATCACCCAGGACCAGATACGGTCGTACCTTGGAAGTCGAACGGAATCCATTCCAGAATTCCGTTTGACTTCCAAAACATTCAAAAACCAAAGCGTGGCTTCTGATTGGAATTCATGGAAGCCCCATCAGACATTTGGCTTCCAAAAATAGTTCACAAACTGGAATAGTCACTTCTGGGTTTGAGACTACCAGGAGACAAAACATTCGGGAACTAAGCTGTTCCACTTCTAAGGTACGATTGTACATAAGAAGGCAATGGGCAAGATACAATTCAGAGTTTTTCAATCCAGTCCCATATACATATATACGTGATGTAGTTCACACAAATGCCTACAATGAGCCCCAATGAATACGGGAATATTGAATGGAGAATAGAGGGGGAGAATGGAATGCCTCTCTCACACACATCCAGGGCTTTTAATTACTGTGAAGAATATGTATTACTTAGTATTTTTGTTTTTATAATACTTATTCTGTGACATTTTGTATGCATTGCATTACATGTACTCAACAACTTGAATCAAATTAGATAGTATTCATCACAGCTTGGTAACTTAATGCTTTCTCCCAATGCCTGTCTACATCCATATAACTTAGAAAACATTGCTAAAATCTGACTGTAAATGTGAGGCTGACCCCATATTTTTTCAAATACTCAGATTTATGGAGGATGATTGAGTGTATTTCCAATATTTGGTAATCAATTTTTTGCCAGTCTCTCAGCATAATCTAACATGCCATGTCTTGAGGAATTGCTAGTTGCGAGGAATAAAAATAGAGTTTTTACGTGGCTCCATTAATATGAATAATAAATAATAACTTCTAAATTTGCATCTACAGTTTGAACTGCCGCAAAGACTATATTGAAGTCTATGATGGTGGCCTGGGCTCATCAAGACAACTTGGAAGAATTTGCTTGGCTACCCATCATGCATTTATATCCACGTCAAACACAATGACTGTTGTGTTGTACAGAAATTCCTTTAACGCAGGACCATCATTTACTGCTTATTACTATATGACGCCACAAGGTAAAATGTGATTTTTAGAGTCACCTATTAATCAACAAATATATTCAATCTGCTGCTTTCATGAATGGATCCTTATGCTTCCTTAAAAATTGCATAAGAATATATAAAAAGAGTCCTGCCTAATAAGACTGAATATCCTCGTAGCCCATCATTTTGGGAAGTCCAGAAACAGGACTTCAGACCTGTTGCATTTACTGGGTCTGTTCACACGACAGTTTATTGTGGACCTGTGCTCACGCATGCATGTTTTGCACAGCATCTACATGGCACAGTCCTCGTCAAAATGCAGTCCCATATTATTTTCCTAATTAATCCAGATTGGGTTGTTGTGGAACTGGTAAATGGTAAATGTGATAACGCTAAATGTGTACTAAATGGTAAAAAAATATGAAACGGCATGTTGATAAGGACATCAGGGCTGGTTTGGGAGGTGACTGGGATGGCACTGGATTCTTATGGTTGGGAAGGAGCTGAATTTTCCCTAGTGTGGGTAAATGTTGCTTGAGTAAAGAAGCTTCTGCACCCTGGTCTGCCACTTTTTTGGCCCTTTTGATTTCATTTGGGCAAGTACTGGGGACACTTCTGTGGCAGTGAAGTAGAGGGATTCATCACCTGATCTCTCTCTCCAACCCCTCTTTTCACCCTTGGAGAGGGAGATCCAATGCCATTATTATTATTATTATTATTATTATTATTATTATTATTATTATTACTACTACTACTATTTATTATATTTCTTTATTATTATTTATACCTCGCCCATCTGCTGGGTTTCCCCAGCCACTCTGGGCAGTTTCCAAAAAAAGATTAAAAATACATTAAACTTCCCTAAACAGAGCTGCCTCCAGATGTCTTCTAAACATCAGATAGTTGTTTATTTCCTTGACATCTGATGGGAGGGCGTTCCACAGGCGCCACTACCAAGAAGACTCTCTGCCTGGTTCCCTGTAACTTGGCTTCTCGCAGTGAGGGAACCGCCAGAAGGCCCTCGGTGCTGGACCTCAGTGTCCGGGTAGAACGATGGGGGTGGAGACGCTCCTTCAAATATACTGGACCGAGGCCATTTAGGGCTTTAAAGGTCAGCACCAACACTTTGAATTGTGCTCGAAAACGTACTGAGAGCCAATGTAGGTCTTTCAAGACCGGTGTTATGTGGTCTCGGCGGCCGCTCCCAGTCACCAGTCTAGCCTTACTCCCTTACTCCCAGAGGGCCTTACTGCCCCAGGGGACTATAGGCTTGAAGGACAAGAGTACATATTGAATTTCTATTCCCTTCTTTTATTTGTCTTCTCATTCCCCAACAATTCACCTTTCATTCATTCATAAGCAAATACTATATGTTAGATCATCTAATGGTCAAACAAAATTCACTGCCACAAAAATGGGATTTCAATGTAATATAGTTCTTAATAATTTTTATTCCTTTCTTTTGCAAGAAACAACTACAGAACACATTTTGCAAGAAACAACCACAGAACACATTGATCCTAGTAAGAAGAATCTGCTAGCTATTTAAAAGCATTAGTACAATATACAGTTTTGATTTCATTTTACTGCACCATTTTTTTCTTACTCTGTTACTTTGTTTCTCTTCATGAACTAGCTTCTGTCACCCCGGAAGCAACTACAGAAGCAACTACTGCTGCTGGTAAGAGTCCTCTGACTCCCAAACTAAAGTACTAAATCCTAATCCTGAGTATATACACACAAATATCATAGAACAGGTTTCTCATGCAGAGCATCTGCTAACGAGAAACCTGAAAATTAGGTGGTGTGTATATTTTAAAGAGCCTGATCTGTTGATGGCTATCACAGACTGTCTGGAGAAGCAAGCACAAATCTTTTCCAGAGATTTCCTTGACTTCTATTTCATTTGTATCCCATTGTCTATGACTCTGTTCCTCAAGTCTGGTCTTGAAAAAAGCATGGTCACATCCACCTTGCTGAAACATCCTACTTGAATATTTGCTGAAATATTCTCCTTGAAAATGGGGCTAAGGTGTCATGCGAATAATTTATGTTAATGTGGTAGATGTTGGAGTCGCCTCTGCAGAGGTTATTCAGTTCCTCTTAGTACCTGACTTCTAATCATTAGATTGTGGTGACTGTTGTTGCTATGGCACACTCAAAGCTTAGGAACTGAAGTCTCTGCATAAGACTCAGCTGGCATGTAAGTGTAATTACTGGAGCAACTTTTCCAACCAGAAACCACAGAACCTCTGCCAATGATAAGACTGAATCCTTCTCTCAATAGGCGGGAAGTATGAAAGATGCCTAGTTGAAATTCCATTCAGAATTGGGGGAAAGAGCTCTTAGGTGTGGTTGCTAGTACATATTTGACAGTCTGAAAGTATTAGTGATACATGTTCCAAAGGTAACTGAGTCAATATTTCAAAACAAGGAAGAAACTGAACCAACTTTTGAAAAAGAGTATGGAAAATTGAATGGAAATTTTTTGTGTGTGTGTGTGTGTGTTAATGGAAACAAATACTGAGCTGTATTTGAAAGCATGTCCGTTGCTCAGTCCCTGCTCCTGCCAACCTAGCAGTTCGAAAGCACGTCAAAGTGCAAGTAGATAAATAGGTACCACTCCGGCAGGAAGGTAAACGTGTTTCCGAGCGCTGCTCTGGTTCACCAGAAGCAGCTTAATCATGCTGGCCACACGACCCGGAAGCTGTCTGCAGACAAACACCAGCTCCCTTAGCCTACAGAGTGAGATGAGCGCGCAAACCAGGAGTCGTCCACGAGTGGACCTAATGGTCAGGGGTACCTTTGCCTTTTACTGAGCTGTATTAGGCATGGCATAGCAACCTGGTTTGGGGTTACAGCTTTATTCCCCATTTCCTTTCTTCGAGGGACAAACTATCACCAGCTTTTTATAAATCTTCCATTTCTAGCCTGATGCAGTAGTGCTGAGGCTAGATGCTTCTTGGGTTTGGTGGTCCACTGAAAAATATCCAGTGTTAGTTACACTGAGTAGTAAACCTTCAGGCCCTTACTACAAGGATTGCCTCTTGTGCCACAGATCCTTTCGCCAAAGATTCTTGGAAATTTTAGCTTGTTAAGGGTGTGGAGAATTGTTAGGAGGCCCTCATCACCCTCTCAGAGCTACAGTTGTCAGAGTTCCATGGAGAGAAGGTTTGGTTGTTCAATGTTTGGCTTAATATTAACACATTCTACCACAATCTGATTGATTCTGTTCTTTCTTACTAGTTCAATCCACAACTGGAGAACCGACCACTATAGTCACAGAGTGTAAGTCTGCATGTAGAAACTTCTTTTGTGACCACACAGGGAAATAAGATACACAGATTGGGTGAACTAGGCCACATTTAATTTAACACTACAAATCTACAGAAGGGAATCAAGGTCAACCTCAGACATCTCCCTCTGCTCTGACAGAGGGAGATCTGATTATTTCTGTGGCCCACAAGGAAGTTCCCTCTAGGGGCACAGGGTTGCTGGGTTCATTGGGTAAAAATACTGATCCTTTGATAGGGCACCCCTGATTCCTCTCCGCTGGCGGTGCTGGCGGCAGCAGTCCTGGGAGCCCGGGAGTCGGACAGACAGAGCCTTTTACTCTGGCTGGCTTGTAGGAGCTCTTTTCTGCTGTTGCAGCCGCCATGCTGCCTTGCCGGAACTCTCTCGGGTAAAAATACTGATGAATATTAACAGATAATAGTGGCATGCCTATTACTTACCAATGCATATCAATGTTCCTCTTTCTTTGTGAACAGCTCCTTCTACTCCTACTGGTGAGTCCTAGTTTTTCATTTCAAGGCTGAATCTTTCTCAATAGGCATGAAGTATGAAAGATAAATAGTGGGAAATTGATTAAGAATGGGGGGTGGGTGGAGCTCTTAGGTGTTGTTACTAGTGCATGTTTGAAAGTTTGAAAGCATTCGTGATATATGTTCCAAAGGTAACTGAGTCATTATTTCAAAACAAAGAAGAAATTGAACAGACTTTTGAATAAAGATTGTGGAAAACTGAATGGAATGTAAGCAGAATGTAAGCATAAGTCTGCATGCTTGAAACATCTTTTGTAACCACAAAGGGAAATAAGATACACAGACTGGGCGGAATGAGCCACATTTCATTTAACACAACAGATCTGCCGAAGGGAACCAAAGTGCACAATACTATCTTCAAGTAGCAAACAGGGTGAACCAACTCTGACCAGAATAAGAGGCATCATTTCACCTTAAGCCCCATAACTTAGATGGGGTTTTACAGGTTGGCCTCAAAGGTACTTCTTCTTCTGTCAGTGGGTCTCACAACTCAGAAGGCAAGGCTCAGAAAAGTACCTAAGGGTGCTCACCAAAACCTAACTACCTGATAACTAATTAATTATCCTATTTAACAACAAAGTGATTTACAACCAACCAAACAGACAAGCAACTCTCACTCATGAGATGAAGTGAAACCAAGAGGAAAGAGAAGTGCATTAAAAACATCCTGCCCACAAATATATTAGTAATTTAATCGGGGCAAGGATATTGGAGGCCTCCAGCTTCAACCTAAAAGCTCTCACTTCCATACATCACTACTGGGAAAACCATAGCTTTAACTATACAGACCTTTGTTGGCAAGGTAATGTCTCTTCTTTTTAAGATGCTGTCTAGGTTTGCCATCGCCTTTCTCCCAAGGAGCAGGCGTCTTTTAATTTCATGACTGCTGTCACCATCTGCAGTGATCATGGAACCCAAGAAAGCAAAATCTCTCACTGTCTCCATTTCTTCCCCTTCTATTTGCCAGGAGGTGATGGGACCAGTGGCCATGATCTTTGGTTTTTTGATGTTGATGCTTCAGACCATATTTTGCGCTCTCCTCTTTCACCCTGATTAAAAGGTTCTTTAATTCTTCCTCACTTTCTGCCATCAAGGTTGTGTCATCTGCATATCTGAGGTTGTTGATATTGTTGGATTCTCAGGCCGCAGTCAGAGGTAACTGGCCACACTCCAGGCATTCGGCTTGAGATCCTTGTTGACCTCCCCGTCTGCGTCTCCCGGCAGGATACAGCCAAGGTCACTATCGGCGATCCCACTCAGCATGAGAGGGACACACCTCTCCTCCCTCCTCCCTGCTTCCCTCAGGGAGGGGAAAGAGACAGACAGAAATCTATTTACATGACTTTATTTCTGTCATTCCAGCAGTACAGAGAAACACGTCTGCACTCTCCAGTCTCCAACAGTAGAGAGAGAAACTCCACCCCTGTACTTCCAGTACAGGTCAGATGACACTCTGAGCTAACATCCGGTGCTCAGTACAGTGAATAGACTGCCCCTTTGTTCCAATAGTACAGTCCCAAACATCAACATCCTGTTTTGCATTCCAGCAACTTGCAGCTCGCTCTCCCATTGCTGCTTTTTCCTGACAGATATTTCTTCGGGCAATCTTAATTCCGGCTAGGGATTAATCCAGCCCAGCCTTTCGCATGATGAATTCTGCATATAAGTTAAATAAGCAGGGAGACAATATAGAGACTTGCCGTACTCCTTTCCCAATTTTGAACCAATCAGCTGTTCCATATCCAGTTCTAACTGTAGCTTCTTGTCCTACATAGAGATTTCTCAGGAGACAGATGAGGTGATCAGGCACTCTCATTTCTTTAAGAACTTGTCATGGTTTGCTGTGGTCGACACAGTCAAAGGCTTTTGCATAGTCAATGAAGCAGAAGTAGATGTCTTTCTGGAACTCTCTAGCTTTCTCCATAATCCGGTGCATGTTTGCAATTTGGTCTCTGGTTCCTCTGCCTATTCTAAATCCAGCTTGCTCTTCTGGGAGTTCTCGGTCCACATACTGCTTTAACCTACCTTGTAGAATTTTAAGCATAACCTTAACGTGTGAAATGAGTGCAATTGTGCGGTAGTTGGAGCATTCTTTGGCACTGCCCTTCTTTGGGATTGGGATGTAGACTGATCTTCTCCAATCCTCTGGCCACTGCTGAGTTTTCCAAACTTGCTGGCATACTGAGTGTAACAGCACCATCTTTTAAAATTTTAAATAGTTCAGCTGGAATACCATCACTTCCACTGGTCTTGTTACTAGCAGTGCTTTCTAAGGCGCTTTTGACTTCACTCTCCAGGATGTCTGCCTCAAGTTCAGCAACCACACTAACAGGGGTGTATGAGCCATTCATATCTTTCTAGTATAATTCCTCTGTGTATTCTTGCCACTTCTTCTTGATGTCTTCTGCTTCTGTTAGGTCCTTACCACTTTTGTTCTTTATTATGGTAATCTTTGTATGAAATGTTCCTTTCATATCTCCAATTTTCTTGAACAGATCTCTGGTTCTTCCCATTCTGTTGTTTCCCTCTATTTCTTTGCATTGGTCGTTTAAGAAGGTCTTCTTGTCTCTCCTTGCTATTTTTTGGAAATCTGCATTCAATTTCCTGTATCTTTCACTATCTCCCTCGCATTTTGCTTGCCTTCTCTCTCCCGCTATGTGTAAGGCATCGTTGGACAGCCACTTTGCTTTCTTTCATTTCCTTTTCATTGGGGTGGTTTTTGTTGCTGCCTCCTGTATAATGTTGTGAGCCTCCATTTGTAGTTCTTTAGTCACTCTGTCCACCAAATCTATTTCAGTGGACCTACTCTGAATATGACTAATGTTGGATATCACCTTCTGATGAAAAGATGAGAGTAAACGGGAACAAAATTAGGACAAAACTTGAAAAATTGTGATATCCTGGTTTATTTTAGTATGTGTAGAGCCAAAACACTGGATCCCAAGGGCCGCACATCCTCTGTTTCATATAAGGATATTTACAATTTTCTTCAGAACAGCAGCTAACCTTGGTCAAGAGTCCTCCTACGTTTCTCTTCAGTGTTCTAAGGTTGTTAAAGTCTAAACACACTTAAGTCTCTGTTGCTTGTACATTTATGACAACATGCTGGGGTGGTAAAATGCTTGTTATTCAACTGAACTTTACTCCACAAATATTGATCAAGGTTGCTTTTCTTATCAAATTCTTCCCTCACAGCTCCAGGGTTGACAACCAAACCCGTGTATAGTAAGTTTCCAATCTAAATCTTTATTGTTATCCTTTGTCCAAAAAGGGTATGAATTAGAGAGAAGCAAGTCTTCAATTGAATAATCAGACATTCAGTTGAAATAGAAAACATACTTGTTATGGTATAAGAACACTGCAATCTCTGTTAACTGAAGGGCTTTACAGGCATTTGGACTTATGTCTCTTCTTCAAGGGAGGACAGAGGCAGCAGGGGTGATTTGAGAATAGCCCTCCCCTCAGGCTGTAGCAGGAGCAATGCAAAACAGGGCACCTCAGTCCCAATCTCTCTAGGCCAGCGATGGGTCGCCTTTGGTTCTTCACTTAAAAGTCCTTGACTTACAAATAAATAAATTACTTTTCTGTTCTTCTGTATCTCTTCACTATATTTGCATGCAGAATTCAAGTATAAGATATAATTTTAACTCTTTTGTGTAACAAGTAGTTCATTTTTTAAAAAAATGAATATAGTAGAATGTGGATATTACAATTTGCTGACCAATGTTTATCTTTCTTTAGCAACAACTCTTCCTCCAGAAACCACTAGTGAGTACCTACCTTTTTGCATGTAATTTTGCCACAGTGAACAGCCAAGGGAATAATGTAGTTTCGGGCAGAAAATGCAGCATGGAATTAAAATGCAGTACCTTCTTACATCCCTTATAATAATGGCATCTCAGGACCATCTGAGTACAATCGTGGTTGATGCTCTTTGGCGGTAGAAGAATGGAGCCAGAGCACAGTCATCTGAGCAGCTTCCTGGTTGTCCCCATTCTCCTCCTTGCTCAGCTGTACAAAGCTAACACTGAGACTAAGAAGGAGGAATCTGACCAGCAGTACCACCTCCTGGACTTGCACATAGGATGCTGGGCAGGCAGGCAGGGGGTGCGGCTGACAGCAGAATGAGGTTGGTGGGGCAGTGCCCCATTTGCTTTCACAAATCAGCCTGACCCAACGGTAGATGAATATTTGTTTTGACACAGAGTAGAAACAGAATAGGCCTTTGAAAAATTGCATATACAAACACACACACACAAGTGAAAGTATGGTCATCTTGCACTGGGATGTAAAGTTAACATTTTTGTTCCTTGCTTTCTGATCATCGCCTTCTGAGAAATCCTATATTTCCAGCCCCCTGAATTGGGTGTTCCCAATGTGCCTAGGTGAAATTTTAGTCCTAGATGCCCTTGGTCTGAGGGAAGATCTAAAATGCAGTGCTAATGTTGCTATAGAGGAGATTATCTCTACAATACCTTGCGCATAATGACACCTGAGCCTGGCTCTACAAAATGTTCTGTCTGTGTTCTTCAGTGCCCTTTCAGTGTGGTGGCATCCTCTTGGAACCATTTGGATACATCCATGGCCCTTTTTAAAAAATGAACATTGTACAATGTGGATATTTCAATTTGCTGACCAATGCTCATCTTTCTTTAGCAACAACTCTTCCTCCAGAAACCACTAGTGAGTACCTACCTTTTTGCATGTACCGGTAATTTTGCCACAGTGAACAGCAAAAGGAATAATGTAGTTTTGTGCAGAAGATACAGCATGGAATTAAAACGCAGTGCCTCCTTTCATCCTTTATAATAATGGCATCTCAGGACCATCTGAGCCAGTGTGGTGTAGTGGTTAAGAGCCGTGGACTCGTAATCTGGTGAACCGGGTTCGCGTCCCCGCTCCTCCACATGCAGCTGCTGGGTGACCTTGGGCTAGTCACACTTCTTTGAAGTCTCTCAGCCCCACTCACCTCACAGAGTGTTTGTTGTGGGGGAAGAAGGGAAAGAAGAATGTTAGCTGCTTCGAGACTCCTTTGGGTAGTGATAAAGCGGGATATCAAATCCAAATCCATCTGAGTACAATTGTGGTTGATGCTCTTTGGTGCTGAAAGAATGCAAAGCAGGAAGACCAACAGCATATGGAGCCAGAGCACAATCAAGCAGGCAGCTTCCTTTTTGTCCCCATTCTCCTCCTTGCTCAGCTGTACAAAGCTAACACTGAGACTAAGAAGGAGGAATCTGACCAGCAGTACCACCTCCTGGACTTGCACATAGGATGCTGGGCAGGCAGGCAGGGGGTGCAGCTGACAGCAGAATGAGGTTGGTGGGGCAGTGCCCCATTTGCTTTCACAAATCAGCCTCCACCGCAGGACCGGTGTTATGTGGTCTTGGCGGCCGCGCCCAGTCACCAGTCTAGCATTACTCCCTTAATCCCAGAGGGCCTTACTGCCCCAGGGGACTATAGGCTTGAAGGACAAGAGTACATATTGAATTTCTATTCCCTTCTTTTATTTGTCTTCTCATTCCCCAACAATTCATCTTTCATTCATTCATAAGTAAATACTATATGTTAGATCATCTAATGGTCAAACAAAATTCACTGCCACAAAAATGGGGTTTCAATGTAATATAGTTCTTAATAATTTTTATTCCTTTCTTTTGCAAGAAACAACCACAGAATACATCTTGCAAGAAACAACTACAGAACACATTTTGCAAGAAACAACCACAGAACACATTGATCCTAGTAAGAAGAATCTGCTAGCTATTTAAAAGCATTAGTACAATACAGTGGTGCCTCGCAAGACGAAAAGAATCCGTTCTGTGATTCTCTTCGTCTAGCGGTTTTTTCGTCTTGCGAAGCAAGCCCATAGACGGATTAGCGGATTAGCGCTATTAGCGGCTTAGCGGCTTAGCGGATCAGCTGATAAGCGGCTTAGCGGCTTAGAAAAGGGGTGGGAGGAAAAAAACCCTGCAGGAACTCGCAAGACATTTTCGTCTTGCGAAGCAAGCCCATAGGAGATTCATTTTGCGAAGCACCTCCAAAACGGAAAACTCTTTCGTCTAGCGAGTTTTCCGTCTTGCGAGGCATTCATCTTGCGAGGCACCACTGTATACAGTTTTGATTTCATTTTACTGCACCATTTTTTTCTTACTCTGTTACTTTGTTTCTCTTCACGAACTAGCTTCTGTCACCCCGGAAGCAACTACAGAAGCAACTACTGCTGCTGGTAAGAGTCCTCTGACTCCCATACTAAAGTATTAAATCCTAATCCTGAGTATGTACACACAAATTTCATAGAACAGGTTTCTCATGCAGAGCATCTGCTAACGAGAAACCTGAAAATTAGGTGGTGTATATATTTTAAAGAGCCTGATCTGTTGATGGCAATCACAGACAGTCTGGAGAAGCAAGCACAAATCTCTTCCAGAGATTTCCTTGACTTCTGTTTCATTTCTATCCCATTGTCTATGACTCTGTTCCTCAAGCCTGGTCTTGAAACAAGCATAGTCACATCCACCTTGCTGAAACATCCTCCTTGAATATTTGCTGAAATATTCTCCTTGAATATGGCGCTAAGGTGACTTCTAATCATTAGATTGTGGTGACTGTTGTTGCTATGACACACTCAAAGCTTAGGAACTGAAGTCTCTGCATAAGACTCAGCTGGCATGTAAGTGTAATTAGTGGAGCAACTTTTCCAACCAGAGACCACAGAACCTCTGCCAATGACAAGACTGAATCTTTCTCTCAATAGGCAGGAAGTATGAAAGATACCTAGTAGAAATTCCATTCAGAATTGGGGGAAAGAGCTCTTAGGTGTGGTTGCTAGTACATATTTGAAAGTCTGAAAGTATTAGTGATACATCTTCCAAAGGTAACTGAGTCAATATTTCAAAACAAGGAAGAAACTGAACCAACTTTTGAAAAAGAGTTTGGAAAATTAAATGGAAATTGTGTGTGTGTGTGTGTGTGTGTGTGTGTGTGTGTGTGTGTGTAACTGGAAGCAATAGGTATCTTGTACTGAGCTGTATTTGAAAGCATGTCCAGTGCAAGTAGATAAATAGGTACCACTCCGGCGGGAAGGTAAACGTGTTTCCGAGCGTTGCTCTGGTTCACCAGAAGCGGCTAAATCATGCTGGCCACACGACCCGGAATCTGTCTGCAGACAAACACCAGCTCCCTTAGCCTACAGAGTGAGATGAGCGCACAAACCAGGAGTCGTCCACGAGTGGACCTAATGGTCAGGGGTACCTTTGCCTTTTACTGAGCTGTATTAGGCATGGCATAGCAAGCTGGATTTGGGTTACAGCTTTATTCCCCATTTCCTTTCTTCGAGGGACAAATTATTACCAGCTTTTTATAAATCTTCCATTTCTAGCCTGATGCAGTAGTGCTGAAGCTAGATGCTTCTTGGGTTTGGTGGTCCACTAAAATATATCCAGTGTTAGTTATACTGAGTAGTATGCCTTCAGGCCCTTACTACAAGGATTGCCACTTGTGCCACAGATCCTTTCCCCAAAGATTCTTGGGAATTTTAGCTTGTTAAGGGTGTGGAGAATTGTTAGGAGGCCCTCATCACCCTCTCAGAGCTACAGTTGTCAGAGTTCCATGGAGAGAAGGTCTGGTTGTTCAATGTTTGGCTTAATATTAACACATTCTACCACAATCTGATCGATTCTGTTCTTTCTTACTAGTTCTATCCACAACTGGAGAACCAACCACTATAGTCACACAGTGTAAGTCTGCATGTAGAAACTTCTTTTGTGACCACACAGGGAAATAAGGCACACAGATTGGGTGAACTGGGCCACATTTAATTTAACACTACAAATCTACAGAAGGGAATCAAGGTCAACCTCAGACATCTCCCACGGTTCTGACAGAGGGAGATCTGATTATTTGTGTGGCCCACAAGGAAGTTCCCTCAAGGGGCACAGGGTTGCTGGGTTCACTGGGTGACAATACTGATGAATATTAACAGATAATAGTGGCATGCCTATTTCTTACCAATGCATATCAATGTTTCTCTTTCTTTGTGAACAGCTTCTTCTACTTCTCCTGGTGAGTCCTACTTTTTTAATTCCAAGTCTGAATCTTTCTCAATAGGCATGAAGTATGAAAAATACATAGTGTGAAATCAATTAAGAATGGGGAGGAACACTTAGGTGTAGTTGCTAGTACATATTTGAAGGTCTGAAAGTATTAGTGATGCATGTTCCAAAGCTAACTGAGTCATTATTTCAAAACAAGGAAGAAATTGAACCAACTTTTGAAAAACAGTTTGGAAAATTGAATGGAAATTGTGTTTGTGTATGTATGTATGTGTGTGTGTGTGTGTGTGTGTTTGTGTGTAAGTAACTGGAAGCAATATATATCTTGTAGTGAGCTGTATTAGGCATGGCATAGCAACCTGGCTTTTGGTTACAACTTTGTTCCCCATTTCTTTTCTTCTAGGAACAAACTGCCACCAGCTTTTTAGAAATCTTCCATTTCTAGCCTGATGCAGTAGTGCTGAAGCTAGATGCTTCTTGGATTTGGTGGTCCACTAAAATATATCCAGTGTTAGTTATACTGAGTAGTATACCTTCAGGCCCTTACTACAAGGATTGCCACTTGTGCCACAGATCCTTCCCCCAAAGATTCTTGGGAATTTTAGCTTGTTAAGGGTGTGGAGAATTGTTAGGAGGCCCTCATCGCCTTCTCAGAGCTACAGTTGTCAGAGTTCCATGGAGAGAATGTCTGGTTGTTCAATGTTTGGCTTAATATTAACACATTCTACCACAATCTGATTGATTCTGTTCTTTCTTACTAGTTCAATCCACAACTGGAGAACCGACCACTATAGTCACAGAGTGTAAGTCTGCATGTAGAAACTTCTTTTGTGACCACACAGGGAAATAAGATACACAGATTGGGTGAAGTAGGCCACATTTAATTTAACACTACAAATCTACAGAAGGGAATCAAGGTCAACCTCAGACATCTCCCTCTGCTCTGACAGAGGGAGATCTGATTATTTCTGTGGCCCACAAGGAAGTTCCCTCTAGGGGCACAGGGTTGCTGGGTTCATTGGGTAAAAATACTGATCCTTTGATAGGGCACCCCTGATTCCTCTCCGCTGGCGGTGCTGGCGGCAGCAGTCCTGGGAGCCCGGGAGTCGGACAGACAGAGCCTTTTACTCTGGCTGGCTTGTAGGAGCTCTTTTCTGCTGTTGCAGCCGCCATGCTGCCTTGCCGGAACTCTCTCGGGTAAAAATACTGATGAATATTAACAGATAATAGTGGCATGCCTATTACTTACCAATGCATATCAATGTTCCTCTTTCTTTGTGAACAGCTCCTTCTACTCCTACTGGTGAGTCCTAGTTTTTCATTTCAAGGCTGAATCTTTCTCAATAGGCATGAAGTATGAAAGATAAATAGTGGGAAATTGATTAAGAATGGGGGGTGGGTGGAGCTCTTAGGTGTTGTTACTAGTGCATGTTTGAAAGTTTGAAAGCATTCGTGATATATGTTCCAAAGGTAACTGAGTCATTATTTCAAAACAAAGAAGAAATTGAACAGACTTTTGAATAAAGATTGTGGAAAACTGAATGGAATGTAAGCAGAATGTAAGCATAAGTCTGCATGCTTGAAACATCTTTTGTAACCACAAAGGGAAATAAGATACACAGACTGGGCGGAATGAGCCACATTTCATTTAACACAACAGATCTGCCGAAGGGAACCAAAGTGCACAATACTATCTTCAAGTAGCAAACAGGGTGAACCAACTCTGACCAGAATAAGAGGCATCATTTCACCTTAAGCCCCATAACTTAGATGGGGTTTTACAGGTTGGCCTCAAAGGTACTTCTTCTTCTGTCAGTGGGTCTCACAACTCAGAAGGCAAGGCTCAGAAAAGTACCTAAGGGTGCTCACCAAACCTTAACTACCTGATAACTAATTAATTAACCTATTTAACAACAAAGTGATTTACAACCAACCAAACAGACAAGCAACTCTCACCCATGAGATGAAGTAAAACCAAGAGGAAAGAGAAATGCATTAAAAACATCCTGCCCACAAATATATTAGTAATTTAATAGGGGCAAGGATATTGGAGGCCTCCAGCTTCAACCTAAAAGGGCCAATTATTTGCTTATTAATAAGAGAAGGAGAGAGTTAATGCAATCAAGTTGGGGGAGGAAGGAAGAGTTTAAATTAAGCTGGATTTCATTTCAGATTTCTCTGTACAAAATTCTATTTTGGCTTACATGCACAAAATATTGTGTTTTCTAGTATGTGGTGGCTATCTCTCCCTTCCAAATGGATCTATCTCTGGACCATATTATCCTGGAAACGGTGCCATTATACAATGTAGCTGGGAAATTCAAGTGAGCCCTGATAGACAAATAGTTCTCAAGTTTTCTTATATTAGGTAAGTGTAAGGAACTGAATGTTTTTCCATTTTCCACAGGCACCTGCACATGATGTTAATTCATGGTTTTGTCATTACCTGAAGACTTTAATAGATTATGGATGACTGTTCTTCTCTGTGCTTGAAAGGATAGATGTGTTGAGGTGTTTGCCTGAATTTGTAAGCACCAAACTTTGTAGGGAGGTCAGAATGTTTATGCAAGCCCTGACCTTAACCTGGCTGTCTGGTTTGCTCCTTCCCTCTCAGCCTCCAACCTTCTCTGTGTCGCACAGGGAGGGTCTGCATAGAATTTCTACTTGTATTCACTTGAACACAAGCAGAACTCTCTGCATGAGAGACCCTGATTCTATCCAACAAACTTAGCATGTGATAGCCATCAGATTAAATCCTGCTAACTGATCATGCGGTTCTGCCCTACACGAAATGAAATCCCATACAAATTAAAAACCTTCCAAAGAAAATACATCATAAACACATTTTTATTACAAACTCTACAAGTGGTAGATATTGGCCCTTTCCTGAAAACAAAAGGCTCCACTTTTTAATGCTTTCTTAGGAAATATGAATGACAGGCCCTTTCACTGAGGCATTGAAAGATGAGTATTTTGTGAATCTTGTCTTTAAAGCAAATTATGCTGTTCCAGCCAGAGGAGACATCATTCCATAGCAAAGTGGTTAAATTGTATGCATATATATTTGAATTCTTTGAATAAATTTGTAAATTTGAATATTTGAATTCTGGGCATTTTCAGGAGCAAGGCTGGGAAAGACCTATAACTGTGACACTGGAAAGCCATTGCCAGGTGGAGCAGACTGTACTGGACGTAATGGGCCAGAGGTCTGACATGACCTTGATATGTCCATAGGCATGCCACTCTTTTAGGTTGAGCTAATCTGGGATACATCTGAGAGTCTCATCAGCCACCTAGCTTATCACTCAGCTGACATTTACTGAACCATCTCCATAGTATCATAGATGTAGGGTGGGGTTCTCACAGGCAGAACCAATCATAACATTACTTTAATATGTTCGGAATTCAGGTCAGCTCCACTGAATCTATGTATTTACCTTTATATTTTGCCATATGTGTCACCAAAGAGAGAATCACTTGAATGTTCAATATGGCATCTTTGCTCCTCATATGTACATGTGATTTGCAGTGTCCAAACATTTTCATTGTCTTCAAAATGCCAGCCCATATCTGCCCCCTCCTGGATTTATTATTTTCTGATAAGTAAAGAACGACAACGCTATTGCCAGTGAATCATTTGTGATAGTGACCCATTATGAAATTGAACCCCCATATATAAGCAACCTATGTAACTTTTCTTTACTTAATGTGAAAATCTGATGTATGAAATGATGGCATAATTTTATACACAAAGAGTGACTTGCTGACCTGCCTTTATACAGTCTGGACTGCAATAAAGAATATATTGTGATCTTCGATGGGTACCCGTATGTCTCCACTATTCTTGGAAGAACTTGCTCTGGCATCTATCTCAACCATACCTACATATCAACTTCCAACACAATGACTATTCTGCTGCACAGAGATTCATATTACTCAGGAGATGGGTTTTATGCTTCTTACTATTCTATTCCACTAAGTAAGAGTTATCTATTTATCTAGTACTAGGACATTTCTAGTATCTGTTGTGTTAGATTAATGTTGTTCTGGTTTGAGGATGCAATGTAAGATGAAAATCAACATATGTCTTGGGCAGAGATGGGGAACTTGTGGTTCTCCAGATGGTCTCCAACTCCCATCAATCCCTGCCAAAATAGGCAAAGATCAGGGATGATGTGAGTTGTGATCTAGCAACATTGGGTGGGCCACAGGCTCCCCACCCTTTGTCTAGGATCATACCAACATACGAACCCATAGGCTGGTCGGATTATGGCACAGTTTCTGTGACTTATCCAGAGATGAATAGGATATTTACTTTGCTTAACTTTCCTGTTTGCAGTTACAGATAGGTAGCCGTGTTGGTCTGCCATAGTCAAAATAAAAAAATTCCTTCCAGTAGCACCTTAAAGACCAACTAAGTTAGTTCTTGGTATGAGCTTTCGTGTGCATGTGTATCTGAAGAAGTGTGCATGCACATGAAAGCTCATACCAAGAACTAACTTAGTTGGTCTTTAAGGTGCTACTGGAAGGATTTTTTTTATTTTTCCTGTTTGCATGAATGGTATCAGTTTGCAGTTGGATAGATCAAAGGTATTTTTCCTGTGAGGGACCAAAGTAAGATCTGAATGCACAATTTTATGCCATGTTAAAATTTCTAGCCCCTTGACATGCACACTTTACTGAAGCAGCATCTCGCCACTGACACCTTTTTTTTGTTAATGTTGTAGGAGAATATTTTATTCCACCAGGCTTTTTGTATGTTTTAAGCATCCTGATTTACTTGCATTTCACTTTAAATGTTCTCCCTTTAATTGTATTGATATTTTTTTGCTGTATAAATAAGGTGTGCGCACACACACGCGCACACACACACACACACACACTGGTGACTTTTGTCAATGAAGAATAGCTGCCATATGTTCCTAGGTTATTGGATATATTACTGCTAGGATCTTAACATCAGTGTAATAGTAGTTTTATTGTACTATTTGTTTACCTAAATAGGAATAGAAACAACTACTGAACCACCTCTCAATGAATCAACAGCTGGTAAGACCTTGTTCTTTTTCTTTTATGTCATTCATTTTAAATGTTCTCCCTTTAATTGTATTCTTGTATGATTAATGTGTGTGTGTTTGTGTGTGTGCACGCACACACACACACACTGACGACCAGTCAATGAAAAATATCTGCAATATATTACTAGGTTACTGGATAGATGACTGCTGGGATCTCGATATCTTCAGTGGACTATCTGTACTATTTATTTTGTTTCCTTTAATAGACTTAACATTTGAATCAAGTGCTAGTGAAGCAACAACTGATAAGATGTTTTCCCTTTTCTTCTGTGTCTTTTGTTAGGTAATAAGGCAAATGGTTAAACATGACACTCAAAGAAACTAGATGCTTCTTTTCACAGTTGTGTGATTTAGGCATCTCTGAGCTTGCAGAGGATTGCATGCTCAAGATCCAGGGAAGCTGTTCTTCACCACAGATATATCTGAAACCATGGGGTTTCTGCTATCTTCTCTCTGTTGTGGAAAAGAAGCAGTAGATTTTACACCTCAGGGAATGGCATTAGATTACACAATAGAGGCACCCTGAAAAGAACATCTTTCATATACTTAAATCACAACAAACTGGAGTATGAGCAACACTGTTTGTTTGTATAATGGTCTTTGTCATGGTGGAAAGGTGTAGCAGGTGAGGGCACAGAACTCAATGTTGTGACTACAGTTTCCCAACTTTTTACCATTTAAATGCTAATTAGACACAAATTGATCTCCCTTTTGTTTTGTTTTTCATTTGTACAGCTCTTCCTACAAGTTTAGCACCAGTTCCTGCAAGATGTAAGTTCCATTTTCTCCCTAAAACATGCATGTGAGAATTGCAGATTTTGCTGATTTGGGTTGTGTAGCTGAAAAGTCTCTGTGTTTAAAGGAAATAGTGAAACTGAGTATTCCCTCCCAAATACTTCAAATTTCTGAAAATGTGGTAAAGCTGTTCCATGGCAGCTTCATTATGAGCTCAAACAAGCCCCCGCTTGCCTGACATATCATTCACCAAGGTTGCCCCTACTCATAAGTAAAATGTAAAAAACATTACACTATTTAATATGGTTTCTATGTGCCCTCATTCAGCACTCTCGTGTTCTGGAGAATACATGCTTGCACGCATCAGCAGGGACTATCTTGGGTTGCTGGGCTACAATGCAAGCGAAGTATCCCTGAATACTTCAGACCCTTTCTGCACACCTCAGATTACTCAAGACTATGTGGTCTTCGAGATACCATATAGTGGGTGTGGCACAGTAAGAAAGGTAAGACAATGAGTTCTTAAAAATATTGTCAGTATCCAATGCACTTGTTCTGTTTGTGCAAGGATTTTTGCATGTGCTATGGAACTTCTCCTCTATCCTCTCCCTGCACATCTCACACCCTCCTCAAATCTATTTCAGGGTTGTTGGAAACCCCAGAAGAGATTTAAGGGGCTGTGGTCAAAGGAGGGGATAAAGTTCTGCTGCACAAGCTTAAATCCTTGCAATGATGGAACTAGTTACTCAGTACCACGTTGGGTACTGCACATTATATCTGTTATCTGGTTCTTATCTTTGTAACATTACCCTGCTGTTTAAAGTTTGGAAAAGTATTTCACCCACCTTTTGGCTATAACATCTGAATGATCTGGCTTAGAGAGAGCCTTGGGAAATCCATGCTGCCTCTTCTCCACTCTGCCATGGAGCCAGTTTCCTCTTCTTCTTTCAACTATATTTCTAGGAAATGTCAGCGCTGCCCTTTCATAGACTTTGACACCATTGAACAATGTGTTTAATTCCGACGTGAAACTACCAATTTCAGAACTTGGGTTAAATAGCAAGTGTCAGCAATATGCCACACCATTTAAAGCAGACCGTATTGTGGGCAATTCCTGACATTTCTGTTAATCATAGGAAATACAGGAGTGGGGAAATTGCTCCAGAAAGAGTAAGTGGTATAAGGCGGGGGGAAAGCCTTATGCTCCTGAGATTGTCCTCCACTTTTAGAAAGCCAGTAAATTAGTGGTAGCATTATGATCACGCTGCCTGGCCCTTTGAATGCTTTGCATTATGCTCAGCTTTTTCACTTCTGAGGACAAAACCCGTCATGTTAATACACACAAACAAACAAATAAACTCAGTTATTCTTAAAGAAACCCATAGCATTTTAAAGATAAATGTCATAAAAGTCAGATATTTGTTGGTATATTAATTTGAATTAAAAGATGTAGCAATTTTTCTGCACATTTCTGTGTTTCTCTTCTCAACTACTGAATGCATTTTATACTTTTATCTTTCTTAACTTTTTCAGTGAGAATACAATAAAATTCCAGATTATATAAGGTGTTTTTTTAATGGTAATAAGTCTGAAATATCAGCACATTCTAAAGTGGTTAAGTATATTGGGTGTGTTTTATATGACAGGTCCTAATTTACACATATTATTGACCTAGATCTTTCTCCCCTGTCCTTTAGCAGTCAAATAATGACACCATCACCTATTCCAACATAATCAAGACATTAGCCGCTGGTTATATCATTACAAGAAGGAAAAACTTCCAATTTCATATTATGTGTGAAATGAACGCAATGACTGTTGTAGAGACGATGTTTGTTGCCCAAAATTCCATTGACATTACTGAAAGAAAACTTGGCAACTACAGTGTGGCACTTTCGTTCTATGAATCATCATCCTTCAACGTTTCAGTTCGCAGTTTTCCATACTTCGTGTACCTCAACCAGGTTCTCTATCTCCAAGCAACTCTCAACAGTTCTGATCCGAACTTAGTACTATTTCTAGACACATGTGTAGCATCTCCATACCCTGGTGACTTCAGAACTCTGACCTATGACTTAATCAAGAATGGGTGAGTATATTTTAGATAAGCATGTTTAGATATCCACTTAGAAGAAGGGCTTTCCTTTTGGCTTATATGACAGCAGAGTTAATACTAATCATGCAATGCCATTCACACTCACCTGGAATAAACCATACTGAGCTCAATTGGATTTCTGCATAGGCGCATATAGGATTGTACTTAAAGGTTTCTTTGTGGTATGAACAAGTGGAGTTGCTTTACTCTCAAACTGACTCTGAAATTCACTTTTTAATTCTGACATCATATTTCTTAAGAAAATCTATAAAAGAGTTGCAGAGCCTACTTGCTATTACTTGTTCCTGAAAATAATAATAAATATGGTTGTGTGCTGCTAACTCATTGTGTCATCAGTCAAAGAGTCTTAGACAAAAGCAGGGGAGGCAAATACTTGTTATCACAATGGCCAGCCTGCATGCAGGACCTCTTCCCAATTGCTTCCCAGGTATTCAGAAGCATACTGTCTTTGACAATGGAGGCAAAGCAGAGCCATCATCACTAGTACCTTGATAGTTGAAACCTCCACGAACATCATATGGGAGTGAATCCCAAAGTTTAACAATGTGCTGCGCTGTGTGAAGTACTTTCCTTTGTCTGCTCAGAATTTTCTAACTTGAAGTTTCGTCAGATGGGCCCAAGTTCTGGTATTTTGAGTGACTGCTTTCACATACGCTGAGTCTATCTTCCATTTTATTCTCTGAAATCCACCATCCACTTATTGATATTTCTTCTCATCCTTCTCCAGCATGGTCTTTAGTCACCAAAGATAACATACTTCAGAACTCCATAAAGGATTCATCTAAAGTAATTATGTAAATAAACTTGGTTCTTTTATTTTCAGATGTGTGCGAGACCCAACCTTCTTAAATCTGAGTGAACTCGGATTTAACTCAAGGAACAATCAAGTTCGTTTCAAGTTCAACTCTTTTAAGTTTCTTTATGAACATAATCAAATTTATTTGCAATGCAAACTAGTAGTATGTAAGGCATATGATTACTCATCCCGATGCTACCAGGGATGTTTAACTAGAAGGAAGAGGGATGCAGATGACCTTCAGGATAAAGTGGATGTGGTTGTGGGACCAGTCAGACTGCAGACAGAAACCACTGAAGACAGAGGAGAGGGTAACTTTTATTTTTTATTCCTTTTTTCTACTTTTTTCTGATGATCATAGAATCATAGAATCATAGAGTTGGAATAGACCACAAGGGTCATCGAGTCCAACCCCCTGCCAAGCAGGAAACACCATCAGAGCACTCCTGACATAATAGAAATGATTGCAGACCAGGATTGAAATAAATGCATGGACACATTTGCTGTGTTGAATAACTACCATTTTATTGAACATTAAACCAAATTTGCAGAGGGAAACTATAGGTGTGGGAATGAACAAATCAGGAAATCATGTAGGTATAAGACAAACCAATCTCTTGCTGGGTCAGTGGTAAACCATTTTGTTTACTCCTTACCCCAGCCACACCCTGACGGTGAGTTGGGAGGCCTGCATTCACCACCACCCCTTTGGGCCCCCAAACTCCAGGTGAATGAGGCTAGTTGACTTCAGGAGAAGTCTCTATCCTATCTCCAAGCCCTGCAGGCCTCAGAAACAAACAGTCACCCCAAATGGAGCCTAAAGGGATCACCAAGCTACCCTATCAAGTTCCCCTTGTGGCACCTATGTGCCAAAGTGACCAGATTATCTGAAGAAAAAACAACACTCAAATGGTCAGATTAACCTGTAACACAAGCAGAACCTATAACGCAAGCAAGTCAAGAGCCAGATGAACCTGTCAGCCAGAATAGCCTAGTATTAAGGCACTGCACCTAAACCGTCTCCCATCCCACTGGCATAGGCAAAAACTCCAGCTGCAGAACAAGGCAGCTGGGCTCAAAAATCCTACTTGGTCCTGAAGCAAATCATACTGTGATGGAGGTTGGGAGAGAGGGTGGGTGCCAGATAAAACAGAGGGGGAAGGGTAGGGGAGGTGGGCTTTTAAAAGGCTCTGTCACTCCCTCCCCCCGAGTGCTGTCATGCTATGGTACAACTTGAGACTCAGATGCAAACTCCCCCTTGCCGCCCAAAGCAATCTGGGCAGTGGAATAATGATTTTCAAAATATATTCTGAAGTATCTTGAAATAATAATTACTCAAGAACAAAGTGTTGTTACAATATTCTACTACTTTGTTCAAATAATATTTAAACCAGTATTTATTCCCGTTTTGCCTGGCAAAAGCCTAGTAACATCACACAATGAAATCTCATTCTGCGTTGCTTCCACTCTTCGGGTAACATTTCCCTAATGGGCAACTTTTTGAGACTCACATGCCACTGATGCATGGAAAGATAATGTAAGGATGGGCAGAATAAAGAATTTGACTCTTACGTTTGGAACATAGGATGCTGCCTTAGACAAAGCCAGGCAATTGGTCAATCTAACTCAGAGTTCTCTAGATGGACTCACAGTGACTCTCCAGGGCTTCAGACAGAGGTCTTCTCCAGCCCTACCCAAAGATGCCAGGAATTTGACCTGAGCCTTCTGCCTTCAAAGCAGTTGTTGCCTTCCAAAGACAAACCTGCCCTCTAACAAAACTAATATATATATACATTTAGATAAAGGTACAAAGTGTTTTCCTTGTATGTTTATATTGCTATAACTTGCCCAGGGATCTTATGGTGAAGAACAGGTAAGAAATCTGATACATACATACAAACAAACATTATCTGAAAAATTGTTCCAAACTTTGTTTTTTTATTCTATTTACAGAACTGGCTGAGAGTGTGGAACCAGAAAGGAGAGAAGCTGCGAGCTCACTTACTGTTACAACTGTACTTTTGGGAGCCATGGTCTTTGTTCTGTCTGGCTTACTTATAAGCAGCAAACTGAGAAGGAAAAACTATCACCAAATCTACTGATACCAATGCGTCAGCAAGATATACATTCAGCACTTCCTACACAAAAACAAAAACTGCATCTTTAGCATGTATTTCTGAAACTTAAATCCATAGACAGGCACATCTATAGTTGGGCACGTTTACTGGTAGATTAAAACACAGCCCTGTTCAATCAAAGTACCAGGATCAAATATATATTCTGATCAAAATCATTGCCTATATCCAGCTATTTTGACTTAATGGCATTGTAGAATTGCTCTCATTCTCCTTTTAAACATTCCCCCCATCTTCTATGGATATAGTTAAGTTCCATTGTACTTCCAAAAACTATTCTACATATACATATTATACATGCCAACTTCATATGTCTGAGATGCATCAGGACTATATTTCAAAGGAGGATTTGTTGCGACTCTTCAGTTAATATTTAGGAGCTGAAGGGCAAATTGCTGAAGTTTACTGGAATCATTGGAAACAGACATAGGAAATGTGCTTCATAATACATAGCTGAACATGCTCCTGCTATGTCATTTTGAAATGATAAGTTTGATATTCTCTTTTGACTAGTGTGGAATCTCTGTCACAAATGTACACAAGCAGTTTGGCTTATGGCCTGATTCACCAGCCAGTTCAGTCAGAGAATTTCATGTTCAGTTCAATTCATCTTACAATTACCGCATTTTTCGCTCTATAAGACGCACCAGATCACAAGACGCACCAAGTTTTTGGAGGAGGAAAACAAGAAAAAAAAATTCTGAATCTCAGAAGCCTGCATTCGCTCCATAAGACACACACACATTTCCCCTTACTTTTAAGGAGGGAAAAAGTGAGTCTTATAGAGCAAAAAAATACGGTAGTTTAAATCCTAGGATGTTTTTGTTAATTACTTAAGCAAAGGATCTCACAATCCAACTTTTCTCTGTCACTATTCCATTATGCTATTTCTGCTTCTGTTGAAAAGCAAACTACTGCTTTGCCCCATTGTGCTTTGGGAGAAATTTCAGATGACCACGTTACCCTTTCACGTGGCAATTCATGCTGTCAAATTGATGCAAACAACAAGCCCATCATTTGTAGGAAGCATAAAACAGATTCAAGGTTTGTTGTTGCATTTTGCTAACTGAAGGTAAAGAGGCATTCGGAGTCCACATGGTGACTGACAGAATAATAAGAACAGAATTATAATCTCAAGCAACTCCCAAGGAAAGGGTGGCCCATAAAACTGAACAGATAGTTATAGGGTTTTATGATGTATTCAGGAATAGAAAAATCTGTTTCATCAATGTAATGCCAAATTATATGAAGTTGCATTCTGCTGCCAACTACTTTGCAATAAAATTACTACATCTTTGCAAGTTACCTGTGTTCACTGTTTATTGTCTCATCTCATTAGCAACTTGGAATGGTCAAAGGAAATACATGGTTGGCACAAGGTGCCTGGGGATGGGGGAGAAATATCATTCGGTTCACTTTTAAAGGCAAGCTCACTAATTTGCACTTTCTGAAATGACACTGCCATTCTCTGAATTTTGCAATGCAGTTCTCCGGCTAAATAATGCATACAGAACACACATTCTAGCATGAAGTGCATACAGATGCATGTACTATTGAAAATGTAATGTATTAGGGAAAATTCCATTGGAGAAAGTGGGTATTGGGCAAAATTTCATCCACCAATCTATAGATTTGGGGCAATTTGTGCTTAAATGCTGGTGAATTTTCAAGAGGGCATTCTTTTAAAAAATTACACCCTGATGTGGAAATGTAGAGGACTGAATTTAAGACTGGAAAAATGAGAAACTGAAACTGACAGGCTCACCCATCTCTATATAGCTGCCTGTCCTCTGTGCATTGTTCTACTCTGCCTTATGCTACATGTTCTGTATTCAGCTCTAAAGCATAGTATTGCATACCCCTAGAGTATATTTCCTGTCTAAGGATTTTCACATATTTTCTCTCTCCATGATTAGTTGGTTCCAGAAATGAATTCCCAACAGAACACTTTATTGCCAAAGCTGAACCTGCAGCCTGTTTTCTTTTTCTTCTAATTGGTTAAGCAACAAAGACATAATAGAGGAGGAAAAACCCTTATGAGTTAGCAAAACATAGCCACTAAGGAGGCCATGTGAAATGGAAGATGCATATACAAAGCTAGTGAGTGGTAGGCCACAGAAGTATAAGAATGCAAAAACTGAAGACATTAAGCGCCCTGGCACAACGGAGAGTCAAGTACTGCAAACAAGAATTAGAAGTATATCCAAATAAAGTCATATTTTACAGGAATAAGGATGAGCAACGCAACCCCAGAGTCAGCCACGACTGGACCTAATGGTCAGGGGTCCCTTTACCTTAAGGAATCTCAAATGTTGCTTGTTCATGTGTGTAACAAAGGTCCACCAGATGGCAGCAAAGTCCTCTATCTTAGCATCACTTCTCAGTACCTTTAGGTGGCGAGTAAACTTTTCTGAAACCACTCTGTACAAGGCTTTTCTATACCAACTTCCAGTGTAATGGATGTGGCTTCCTTCCAGCCCTGAGGGATGGCCAATCTAGCAGCAACCAAGAGGAATCTAATAAGGTTCCCACAGATATGAAGAGAAGGCAGAGTTTCGGATCTGGATCTAGAGCATGGCCAATAACCACTCCGATCTCTGCCAAAACTCACATTCAGAATGCTCTAATGCAAAGGCAAGACCACCAGAGATGCCAGTAGATCCTGGCAGTTCCACAGTTCTGCCAATGAAGCCAATTGTTCGTTTGGATGTGCATAGTACTATCTATGCACTGTTTCAATAAGTTTTCTCTAATACTTGCCAGAACCAAATAAAATGTTTAAGTAGACCATATGTTGTTCCAGAAGTCCTTCTCAAATTCCTCATTCAAATCTGCCCCCAAACAACACTTAACTAGCAAAAGAGGCAACATCACATTCAACAATATAATCAATATAGGAGAAACTATCCCCCTATGCACTGGGGCATATAGGAATATATGTCTGGCAATAAATACCAAAGTGCGATTGCATGTCTTTGTGTGGCACTGCCATAACGTTTCATATTCTGTGCCTCAAAATATCTGCTGCAGAAACAAACAGAGCAGCCTTTTCTGTTGCCCTTCGCAGGACCATCTGTCCTGTGTACAATGGCACTTTGAGCTTTATTGGCAGCACAACACCAAGCCCTGCAAATAAACACCAACGTTTGAGCATATTGGGGATGACTGGGAATTTATGGTGCAATTATTCTGAAGCTAAATACTTTCCCCCTTTTTTTATTTATTTAACAGTTCATAGGGTGTGCCTTTAACTTTACTTCACATAATGCCGCAGGCCACTGTACACAAATTCATGGAAGTTTATTAGCAGGAGTTTCAATTTATAGCACTAACAATAAGCATTAAGGTCTTGGTGTACAGTGATGAACTATTTATCAGACAAGTGCAATGTAGTCCACTTTAATAAGCTTACTATGTTCTGAAATTTAAGAACCTTGGTACATTGTGCAACCATTTGGATTCTGTGCAGCAGCAGTAACAAGATTTTCTTTGTCTTACTTTCCCTACTGCATTACCTACTGTGTCCTCTGCATTTTTTTGGTGCTAAGCACTGGAAAAGAGAAACAACAAAAAAAGAATATTTTATATCAGTATTGTCAGAGCTGCCACCCAGTCCCAGCTCACATAGGACCAAGTCCGCCAGCGTTCACTTTATAAGAGTCTTTATTAAGTTACAGGTTTCATTTCCGAACTGCAGCGTGCAGCTCTACACCTTCTGCCCTAGGTCGGCGAAGACCCGTCTGAGTCCCCGCCTCTTGCACACCAGCTTAATACCCTAGCCTTGCTCCACCTCCTTCGCCTCTCCCTACGTCTCTGGGTCCTTCTGCCCCCCTGGGCCTCCTCCCTTCTACTCTCCTCTGACGCTGACCCCCCTGATCCTTCTGCCTCCTTGCGGCGGGCTTTAGGACCTGGCTCACTCTCCGGGCTGCTTACTGCTCCAGCTTCCGCTGCATTTGAACTTGGCGCGCGCGCCCAACTCTCTACTTTCCTCTTAACCGTTGTCTCGCTCTCTGAGGAGGGCGTGACCACCCCTGACTCGTGCCCTCCCTCCTGCTGACAGCCTCCGGAACCCGATGCCTGGCTACCTTCCTCCCTGCTGCTCTCAGTCTTGAGCGTGGGTCCCGACTTCCAGCTGCTGCCGCCCTCAGTTATGAGCGTGGGTCCCGACTTCCAGCTGCTGCTCTCTGAATCTCCTCTGTTCCCTTCCTCCTGGGGTGTCCCCCCGGATCCCCCCCTTGCTCTGCTCACTGGGGCTCCCTTTTGGGAGTCCTCTGACTCACTGCTTAGGCTTGGAGATCTCGGGTCGTCATCATCACTCATTTTCCCTTCGGATTCCTCCCCCTCGCTCTCTGCTTCCTCCCTTCTCTGCGTCTCTGCTCCTGAACCCCTGACATCCATCCCCCCCTCGAAGCCCCCCCTTCCCCCCTCCCCGCTTTCAGGTGTGGGTGCTGGGTGCTCCATCATCACGGGAGGGAATGCCGGATACAGTTCGCTCCCCGTGGTTGGCCGCCAACTGAAGACCTCCGAGTCTTCCTCCTCGCGGTCGCCGACGTTGACCTGTTCCGCTTCCATCTCTGTACCGCCGTGCTCGAACCCAAGGTCCTCCCCGAACACGTCCATGTCAGTCTCTGCGTCGGTCGCTCGACCTGGCATCTCCAGCCACTTCCGGCGCCATTGCTCCTCCGGTCGATCGTCCCACCAATACGAGGTGTCTGACGCCGAACCCGCCGGCGATCCTTCTGGGGAACGGGTGCTCAGTGCGGGTTCCCCGTCCGAGTCGAATCCATGGAACGTGCTGGAAGAAAGTGTGGGCGTGAACAGCCAGTCGTCGAAGAAGCTCGCTGGCATGGGTCTGTGTGGGAAAAGGGCATGAAACTCGTCCTTGAGCAGGGGTTCCTCCAAAGCGTAGTCTGGCACCCAGCTATTGGCGCTGGCCCGGGTGCCCTCTCTGGCTAGGAGGTATTCGACTCCCTCTTCTCCCCATCTGGAGTCCAAAATCTCCGTGACCTCGTTGATGGGGTCTTGCTGCGTCACCCCTCGCGTCTCCGTCCGCTCCCGGAACGGACTCGGTGCCGTCCCTGGCTCCTGGAATCTGTGAGGTGCCTTGTAGGGAGTGAGCACCGACCTGTGGAACACCGGATGCATTCTGGAACCCTCCGGCAGCGCCAGTCGGAAGGCTACCGGGTTGATCTGTGCTTCGACTTGGTACGGACCAATTTGCTTGTGCCCCAACTTCTTCTTGGCTAGTGACCTGGTCGGCACTGCGTGGGCTGCCAACCAGACCCAGTCTCCCACTTGGATCTCTTCGCCAACCCGCCTGTGCTTGTCAGCTTGCACCTTGTAGGCGTGCTTAGCTAGCTCCAGCTGCCGTCTGAGTTGATCGTGTACCGCCTGCAACTCTGACGCGAACGCGTCCGCCGTCTGTGGTTCTCCGTCCCCCACTCTCTCCCGTCCCGGGAAGGTTCTGGGATTCCTCCCATTGTTGGCGAAGAACGGCGTCACCCCTGTGGACACGTGCTTCGTGTTGTTGTAAGCGAACTCGGCGAGCGGCAGGTAATCCACCCAGGTCGCAGGTTGTTGATTGGCATAGCATCTCAGGTACTGCTGCATGATGGCATTGACCCTCTCTGCTTGCCCGTTGGTCTGCGGGTGTCTTGCTGATGCCAGATCGACCTTGACATTTAGAAAACTCATCAGCTTCTGCCAGAAATTCGAGACGAACTGGCGCCCGCGGTCGGACAGGATAGACCGCGGCAGACCATGCACTTTGAACACGTGATCTATGAACAGTTTGGCGGTTTGTTCCGCCGTGGCCACCTTCGCACACAGAATGAAATGTGCCATCTTGGTGAACAAGTCCACCACCACTAGTACAGCTGTCTTGCCTCTCGAGCTGGGTAGATCCGTAACAAAGTCCAGGGCCACTCTCTCCCACGGTTCAAACGGCGTTTGCAGCGGTTCCAGCAGTCCCGCCGGTGGTTTGTGCACCGGTTTGGCCCTCTGGCAGGTGTCGCACCTCGCAACGTAGTCCGCGACTTCCCCTCTCAGTCTGGGCCACCAAAAGTCCCTTGCGACTAATTCCACCGTTTTTTCCGTGCCAAAGTGCCCGGCCGTGGGTGCGTCGTGCAGCTGCTGCAGTACCCTGGCGCGAAGTTCGTCTCCCGGCACGTAGATGGCCCCTTTACGTAAGAGCAAGCCGTCTCGTATCTGGAACTCGTCGCCCTTCGCCGTGCCCTTGTGCACCTCTGCCATCTTCGCCCGCGCGAAGGAGTCGTCCTGCAACGCCTGCCGCACCGCATCCAGGTCTACTGTGGCTGAAGCGCACGCCCACGCTGTTGGCGCGAAGATGTGCATGGCTGCCGCTGGCTTCGCCTCTTCGAGGTATTGCGGTTTGCGGGACAGTGCATCCGCCATGACGTTGGTGTCGCCTGGGACGTACTCTATTCGGAAATTGAAGTCAGCAAAGAACTCCGCCCAACGTATCTGCCTCTGGTTCAGGAACTGAGCCGTGCGCCAGTGCTCCAGATTCTTGTGATCCGTGCAGACCTGCACCGTGTGCTTGGCGCCGATCAGGAAGTGCCTCCACGCCTTGAAAGCTGCATGAATGGCCAGCAACTCCCTGTCCCAGATGGTGTAGTTCTGCTCCGACTTGCTGAGCTTTCTGGAGTAGAACGCTCCCGGCCTCCAGACCCCCTGTGGGTCCCTTTGCAGCAGGACAGCTCCCACTGCTCTATCGGACGCGTCTGTCTCTACCCGCATCGGTTTGCTGGGGTCGATATGCAGCAGTTGCTCTTCCGACGCGAAGAGACGCTTGAGTGCCTGAAAGGACTGCTCCGCCTGCGCCGTCCAGATGAATTTCTTTTTCTTGGAGCTTAGCGTGTCCGTAATGGCCGCCGTCTGCATCGCGAACCCCTTGATAAACTTGCGATAGAAGTTGGCGAAGCCGACAAACCGCTGGACCTCCTTCCGATTGCGCGGGCTCTTCCAATCCAACACCGCACGAACCTTGGCGCTGTCCATGGCTAGCCCCTTGTCCGACAACTTGTAACCCAAGAAATCCACCTCCGTCGTGTCGAACTGGCACTTCTCCAGTTTGGCGTACAGTCTATGCTGCTGCAGCCTCTTCAGCACCTCCCGAACATCTTGGTCATGGGCTTGCTGCGAGTCGGAGAATATCAGGATGTCATCCAGAAAGCAGACGCACTTCTTGTAAAGGAGTCCCGCCAACACATGATGCATGAAAGCTTGGAAACAGTGAGAACCGTTTTGCAATCCAAACGGCATCACTCTGTATTCGTAGGTGCCCAGAGGCGTGAACATGGCTGTCTTCCACTCATCGCCCTCCCTCATGCGGATGAGATTGTACGCACCTCGCAGGTCCAACTTGGTGAACACGCGTCCCTTGCGCACCGTCGCTAGCAGGTCGTCAATCCTGGGCATGGGGAAATCAGAAGGCTTGGTCATCTTGTTTAAGAGGCGAAAATCCACCACCAGTCTTTTCTGGGGCGTGTCCTTCTTCTTCACGAAGAAAACAGGACTGCCCCCTACTGCCCTGGACTCCCGGATGAAACCGCGCTGCAAATTGTGATCTATGAACTGTTTGAGTTCCTGTAATTCGTCCTCAGACATGGAATACAGCTTCCCTTTCGGCAGCGTCGCCCCTGGTAGGAGGTCAATCTTGCAGTCATATTGCCTGTGCGGTGGTAGCTTGTCAGCCTCTTTCTCGCAGAAGACCTCCAAAAAGTCCGCGTATTTGTGGGGGACTGCTTGCAACGTTCCCAACTGCAGTTGTGATTCCTCCTCCTCTCCCTCCTGTCTGGGCAGGATGCAGTGTTCTGCGCAATAAGAGGAGCCGAAGATCAGCTGTCTCTGGTACCAAGCCAGTGTCGGACTGTGCCTGTCCAGCCAACTCATGCCCAACACAATGGGCGTGTCCGACAGTTGGGTGACATTAAAACTGATGACTTCCCTGTGGTTGCCAAGGCGCATCACCATCGGTGGTGTTTGCTTCACCACCTGCCCCCCTAGCAACTCTCTGCCATCCACTGTGACGACTTGCAGGGGCAGAGTGGCAGGCAGTAGCTGTATAGCGTGCTGCTCCACAAAATCCTGCGCTATAAAGTCTGCGTTGCTTCCAGAATCCACAGAAAGCGGCACTTCGATAGTGACGCCATCGGGTAGCTGGAGAGATGCTGTGAGCTGCACTACTGGTTTGGGTGGGAGGGGGTCCGTGGGTTGCAAGATCGCTGGGGACTGCTTCACTGATGCGTCTGGCTGGGCCCCAGTGCCTCTGTCTCCAGCCAGACATCGTCGTTTCCCTGCTGTGGTTCTCCTTGCTGCGTTGCTGCAGTCACCATTGCCGAGGCTGCAGTGTGCTTGTGGAGCCTCCGGGGACACTCTTTCGCCAAATGGCCTGGATCCTCGCAGATGTAACACTTCCTGTTCCCTCTAGGAGGCTTCGCTTTCACTGCTGTCGGTGCTTGGGCTCTGGCTGCTGACTGAGCCCTTGCACCTCCAACCTCCATCGGTTCCCCTCCCCCTCCTGGCGGAGGTGTGGATTGCGCACGCGCTGCTTCTCTTGGAACGAAAGAGAAACTTCTCGCTGCTTCGCGCCCTCCACGTCCTTCATCTCTGCACCAGGGACGTTCTTCCAGCCTCACCCCCACAGTCAGCGCCCTTTGGACCACCTCCTGCGTGCTTCGGGGCCTCTCCCCCCTTGCAATTTCATCCTTGACCGCTGAGCTTAGACCCTCCCAGAACAGGTCTCTGACAGGGGGCGAATCCCGGTCCCACTCTAAGGCACTGACCAGCGCAAAAAAGCGGGCGTGGTACTGCCGGACGCTTGCCCTCCCTTGTTTCAGTCCATGAATCTCCCGTCGGGCAAGATCCACATCGATAGTAGACAAAAAACACGCATCCATCGCTTTGATAAAGGCATCTGCATTCTGAAGCGCCGGATCTTTATCCCTCCACAAATTGCGTAGCCACGCTTTAGCATCCCCATGCAAATGGGATAGTATGAACCCCACTTTCTCTTCCTCATCTCTAAAGTCTTTTGCCAGCAGTTGCAGTGCGCACATTACGTCTGCTCGAAAATTGGGGTACTGTTGTAAATTCCCATCGAAGTGAGCCACAAGCCCTCCTGCTCTCCGTGCCAACCCAACCCCCTCCGGTCTGGGTCCTGGCTGCCCGTGTTTAACCCATGCTTCAAACCTGGCGTGGAGATCTCTGTAGGCGGCTGCCGCATCCTCCTCCCTCTTCTTGGATGCCAGTACCTCCGCGTTCAATTGGGTAACTGCCTGTTGCAGCGCTGCAACTTTCTCTGCTTCCGTCATCTCTGCTAACCGTCGTGAGCTTGCTCCCAAACACCGATCCCCTCCTCCAGCTGCCTCTCTCTCCGCTGCGAGATATCAGGTGTCCGAAGCTTTTAGGAGACGGGTCTTACTGTCAGAGCTGCCACCCAGTCCCAGCTCACATAGGACCAAGTCCGCCAGCGTTCACTTTATAAGAGTCTTTATTAAGTTACAGGTTTCATTTCCGAACTGCAGCGTGCAGCTCTACACCTTCTGCCCTAGGTCGGCGAAGACCCGTCTGAGTCCCCGCCTCTTGCACACCAGCTTAATACCCTAGCCTTGCTCCACCTCCTTCGCCTCTCCCTACGTCTCTGGGTCCTTCTGCCCCCCTGGGCCTCCTCCCTTCTACTCTCCTCTGACGCTGACCCCCCTGATCCTTCTGCCTCCTTGCGGCGGGCTTTAGGACCTGGCTCACTCTCCGGGCTGCTTACTGCTCCAGCTTCCGCTGCATTTGAACTTGGCGCGCGCGCCCAACTCTCTACTTTCCTCTTAACCGTTGTCTCGCTCTCTGAGGAGGGCGTGACCACCCCTGACTCGTGCCCTCCCTCCTGCTGACAGCCTCCGGAACCCGATGCCTGGCTACCTTCCTCCCTGCTGCTCTCAGTCTTGAGCGTGGGTCCCGACTTCCAGCTGCTGCCGCCCTCAGTTATGAGCGTGGGTCCCGACTTCCAGCTGCTGCTCTCTGAATCTCCTCTGTTCCCTTCCTCCTGGGGTGTCCCCCCGGATCCCCCCCTTGCTCTGCTCACTGGGGCTCCCTTTTGGGAGTCCTCTGACTCACTGCTTAGGCTTGGAGATCTCGGGTCGTCATCATCACTCATTTTCCCTTCGGATTCCTCCCCCTCGCTCTCTGCTTCCTCCCTTCTCTGCGTCTCTGCTCCTGAACCCCTGACAAGTATGCTTCCTTGTATTTTGTAAAAGAAAGCTTTTCAGAAGTATCATTTGTGCCTGACACATACCTGTAGTCTCTGAAGTGGAAAGAGTGTAGTTGTACTGCAATTTCATCTGAAAGCTGGCCATTTTTATTTTTTATTATTATTATTTTAGTTGCTCTTGCCAGGAGCAAACATCACCTTTGTATTTGGTGCTGGCCCTGGACAAAATCTAGATGGAACATACTGTAAACTGTACAAAACACCAAGGCAAAAATATTATGTCTTCTTCATCTGGATGATATTGAATCCTATTGTTAAGCCAACTTGCTTTATGTATTTAACTTTCAAGTCAAGCATTTCAATGTTGAATATAGCAAAGCCCTAGGCTTCTTACAGAGTACAGATAAGATTATAAAAGCCGGTGGCTGTTTTCATTCAGGAGGGTGTCATAAACTTTGAAGGAAGTATATAATCTATTACAGAATACACATAAAATGATAAAAGTCAGATATAATCCATTACAAAATACTGATAAGGATTATAAAAGCCAGCTGTGTGGGTGTTTAGGAGGATGTTAAAGACTTTGAAGGAAGGACGTAATCGATTACAGAATACAGATAACACTATCAAAGCCAGGTGTAATCTATTAAATAAAGTCCTAGAGCTGTACTAGCACCTCTAGCCACTATTGGTGCCATATTCTGACCTTCTGTGATGAAAAGAAGGACTGTAGTAGAGACAGATAAGATTTGTGATGGCAGGATAGCTAGTCGTCCTTTTTAAAATGAAGGTTTGGGAGTTTTTGACAGCGATGGTCACTGTAGCTAGACTAGTCATACCAATAAATTTGAAATGTAGGGGATATAATGTATATGACAAAACCTACTTATTATAAAAGAGATATTGAAGAATGTGTACTAGATTGATTGAAACATGGAGTCTGTTTGTCATTGAATTCTAGTAAGGTAAGGTAAAGGGACCCCTGACCATTAGGTCCAGTCGTGACTGACTCTGGGGTTGCAGCGCTCATCTCGCTTTATCGGCCGAGGGAGCTGACATACAGCTTCTGGGTCATGTGGCCAGCATGACTAAGCCGCTTCTGGCGAACCAGAGCAACGCACGGAAACGCTGTTTACCTTCCCGCTGGAGCGGTACCTATTTATCTACTTGCACTTTGACGTGCTTTTGAACTGCTAGGTTGGCAGGAGCTGGGACCGAGCAACAGGACCTTCTGATCGGCAAGTCCTAGGCTCTGTGGTTTAACCCACAGCACCACTTGCATCCCTACTTTCCAATAATTATCAGTCTCTAAACTTCTACATCATTTTCACACATAATTTGACATCCTGCTTAATATATAACAGGAACCAAGCACAACTAATAACTGTATATAGTACTCTTTAAGCCATTATTGCCTTTTTGAATATGAATACATAATATAGAAATAGATAGATGAAAAAAATTATTTCTTTTGTAATTATCACTTCTTGCATTTAAAAGACAAGTGCATGCTATTGTACTGAGGGAAAAGAAAAAGAGCCACAACAAAGTTTTTAACAAGAGGATTGTGGAAAGGATAGGAATGTGGAATATGTGGTCTCAATGTTGCTGAAAGTCTGGATATTTCTCTTCAGCAAATTCACAGTAAGAGAATGGGAATTAACAGAAAAATGAGAATTATATTAAACCTTCTGTAATACCTTTAATATTTTTGTAAAGATTTTTCAATCTTTCTACACTAGAACTGGCACAAAGTATTCATGATGTAAATTTGCATATATAAAATAAACATTAGTTTTTCCTGCTGAACACACATGTGAATTTCATTTGAACAACTAATGTTATTCCAAGGTCAACCCCCTAAAAATTTCTTTCAAGTTCCAGGAGTTCATACATTCTCTGCTATGATTTTGGCAATAACAGAAGCAAGCCTGAACATCCTTTCTCTTCCACTTACCTTGTATTCTTCAATACATATATTCTACTAACTCATTCTGTCAACGCAGGGATTACAGCTAGCTTTCTCCCTTTTTTTATTCCTGCATGCACTCTGAGCTTTCCCCTAATCTGTGTCAGACGTTGAGGAATCCCTGAAATAAATTAAGGGGGCACATGGAGGAGAATGGAGGGAAAGTCCAATTGCCTTAGCAGTAATCCTTGTGCTGATCAGACCCTGATCTATTGCTGCATTGGATACAACTCATATATATTCATTCATGGCAAGAGAGCAGCACATAGGCCACCTTGTTTTCTTAATTAGTTGATGATTCCATACATTCTGAAGTGTAACCCAATTTCATTGTATTCACTGGACCTTCTGTTGTACTGTTTTCAATCCCTCCTCCAACCATGTGGGTGGGTGGGGGTGTCTGTGTCTCTGTGTGTGTTGGTATGTGGGTGTATACCTGCAACTCAGGCTAACATTTCATGCATCTGATGAACTGGACCAACGTCCTAGAGGTTTGTACCATAATAAATTTGGACTATAAGCTGCCAAAAGATTCTTTGTTGGGTTTGCTGCAACACTGTAATTGAACTATATAGTGAAGCGCCTCCACCCTTAATCATCCAGATGCTGTCGTGTATATAATAACTGTATATTTTAAATTGGAGTATAAGGTAAAGGTAAAGGGACCTCTGACTGTTAAGTCCAGTCGTGGACGACTCTGGGGTTGCAACGCTCATCTTGCTTTACTGGTCGAGGGAGCCGACGTTTGTCGGTTTTTCCGGGTCATGTGGCCAGCATAACTAAGCCACTTCTGGCGAACTAGAGCAGCGCACGGAAACACTGTTAACCTTCCCTATTTATCTACTTGCATTTTCGCGTGTGTCAGAGCTGCTTCCAGATCCTAGCTCACAGAGGATCACGCTAGCCAGCGTTCACTTTATAAAAGTCTTTATTGATTTACAGTTTCCATTTCCAAGCTGCAGCGTGCAGCCCTACGTCTTATAAGCTAGACCGGCGAAGCTCCGTCTGAGTCCCCGCCTCCTGTACACCAACTTAATACCCTCGCCTTACTCCACCTTTTCCGCCTTTCCTTTCTTCTCTGGGTCCCTCTGCCCCCCGTGGTCTCTTCCTTCCTGGACTCTTCTGACGCTGACCCCCCGGACCCTTCTGTCTCCTTGAGGCGGGCTTTAGGACCTGGCTCCCTTTCCGGGCTGCTTACTGTGCCGCCTTCCTGTGCATTTGAACTTGGCGCGCGCGCCCAACCTCCCACTTTCCGCTTGACCATTTCTTCGCTCCCCGATGGAGGTGTGGCCACTCCGGACTCATGCCCTCCCCCCTGCGGCGAGCCGCCGGATCCCGATACCTGGCGCCCTTCCTCCCCACTACGCTCTGTTGGGAACGCTGGCCCCGATTTCCAACTGCTGCTCTCTGAACCCCCTTTTGTCCCTTCTTCCTGGGGTGTCCCCCTAAGCTCCCCCCTTGCTCTGGCCACTGGCGCTCCTTTCTGTGAATCTTCCGATTCACTGGAAAGACTCGGAGATCTCGGGTCGTCGTCATCGCTCATCTTTCCTTCGGACTCCTCCCCCTCGCTCTCTGTTTCCTCCCTTGCCCTCGCCTCTGCTCCTGAACCCCTGACAGCATGCTTTCGAACTGCTAGATTGGCAGGAGCTGGCACAGAGCAACTGGAGCTCACCCCGTCACGGGGATTCAAACCGCCAACCTTCTGATCGGCAAACCCTAGGCTCTGTGGTTTAGACCACAGCGCCACTTGTGTCCAAATCGGAGTATACCTACCAGCAAATTAAACTCTCCATCTACTATCAAATAATAATAATAATAATAATAATAATAATAATAATAATAATAATAATTTATTTATTTATTTATACCCCGCCCTTCCCTGTTCAAAAACTGGGCTCAGGGTGGCTAACAACAAATTTAAAACACTTAATTGTAAAAGCAGCATAAAATACAGTATAAAAACATGAATAACAATAAAATTCAAAAATCAAAAATCAATTTAGGGGAAATAAGTACAGTGGTACCTCGGCTTAAGTACTTAATTTGTTCCGGAGGTCTGTTCTTAACCTGAAACTGTTCTTAACCTGAAGCACCACTTTAGCTGATGGGGCCTCCTGCTGCCGCCGCGCTGCCAGAGCCCGATTTCTGTTCTTATCCTGAAGCAAAGTTCTTAACCTTTCTGGGTTAAGCGGAGTGTGTAACCTGAAACGTATGTAACCCGAGGTACCACTGTATTAGATAATCCCCAGGGCTAGTTGACTGAATTGGTCCTACTTGGGCCAGCGAGGAGGCCAGAGGAGAATTAGCTGTGGGGTCTCAAAGCGGGTAATCTTCATAAAAGGAGAGGGGGAGGGAAGAGAAGGGAAATAAAAGATCAGGCAGAATTCAAATTAAAGGCCAGGTGGAATAGCTCTGTCTTACAGGCCTGATGGAAAGGGGTTAAATCCTAACAAAGAGATATGGTATAATAAATAATAATGTATGAATAGTAGGTTCTGCAATATTAGGTCCAATTGCATTGTGACGTACAAGAACTTTCACCACATCAAAGGCCTTTTTTCATATCTCATGCCAAAGTCAATAATTTAGCTAATATTTGCATTGCATATGAATTGACAGAAGTGGTATCTTTTTGTTAAAACACTGACTGTCCTGCTATAACGAGATAAAGTATAAAATTCCATAGCACACCCTTTCACTTCTTAATCCTATATATACTGGTGCATGTTTAATCAACATAAAAGGCAATCTGGCAAAAATGAGTTCCTTCCTGATCTTTACTTGGCTGTTCCTGTTTAATGAAATATGTTTAAGTGCATCAGGTAATATGGCTAAAATTCTAAACATTCTTGCTCTTGCTCTTTCTTGTTCCCCTTCTCTGTGCTGACCTTACAAATTGCTAGTTGATTATGGGAAGAATTTGTTACAAAGGAACACATGAAGCTGACTTGAGTATTTATGACTCCTTCAAAACACATGATATTCTCAACAGAGGCATTGTCAGGGTCATACTAAATTGGGCAAAATCCTGTCTGCTTCTGATATGATAATATCTTGATTATGTGCAGGTATGAGCAGAAGATACTTGGGAGAGTATCGATGTGGACATATTTCTGATGATGAGGGACTATTAGACATAATGACAGGGGGCACAGTCCCATACATGTCTACTATGACAAATAATGTATCACTTCCACATAAGGGTATATGTGAGGACAGTTGTATATATAAGAGCTCCTTTGAGCACACCATTGGGGATTTTGTTTTTTCAAATGCAGTATATTTTTTTGGCGGCGGGGTGTGTGTGTGTGTGTGTGTGTGATTTAATCCAGCTCACATTTAAAGTTGAACCTACTCAATTTGTCCTTATGTACTTCAATCCACATTGTTGGGGTTTTTTTGTGTGTAATATTGAACAAATTTTGTGTTTGGCATATTGTTGATTTTTGTCATTTTTAAATTTACTGCCATGCTGTGTTTCGTATATTTTTTGATGTTTTGAATGCTTGCTGTAACTTGTTTTAGGCACAGCTCATTATGGAGAAGCGGCATATAAACTCAAGCTTGTAAACTCAGTCAAGCAATATTCTAGGGCCAATTGTGCAAGGAAAATGCATATATTAGTGAAAGAGAATAAACAATAAAATGAGATGAATTTTCATGATTTTTTAAAAAAGAATAATAATTGCAAAATGATATGGAAATTCACTGCTACAAAAGCTAGGATTTTCAGTATTGTTGCTCTTAATTTTTGTTATTCCTGTATTCTTATCTTTTCATAGTATTAACCACAGAATTCCCGCAAACTACCGGTAAGGAAAATATGCTACTTATTTAAAATTCTGCTACATAATACATACTATGTATTAGATGACTTAGTATTAAAACAAAATTCACTGCTACAAAAGCTGGAATTTACAATGGCAGATGAAGGTGATGGACTACATGGAACTGGCGGAAATGACTGGCAGAATCCGAGACCAGGGAGAAGAGTCGGTGGAAGAAGATTGGAAGAAATTTAAAGACTATCTACAGAAATATTGTAAAATTAATGAATGTTAGAATGATGTTGGATAGAAATTAAATGGTTTTCAGTTGTAATACTATAAGGGAATATGAAAAATGGATTATTAATAGGCAAAAATTTAACGTTATAATATTTTAAGATTAATGATTAGGATAAATAAAGAGGGTAAGGATTTGCTGAACCAACACACTGAACTGGAATACAAAAAAAGGGAGGCGTGAGGAGGTCCAGGAAATAAGCTAATGAAAAATAAGTAATGGAAAGAATGAGTTGTTTTTAACCATTTTTATTTTGTATTTTTTATTATTTTTTATTTTTACTTTGTAATACTTTGAAAATTTTAATAAATATCTTATAAAAACAAAAAACAAAAGCTGGGATTTACAGTAATGTTGCTCTTAATTCTTGTTTTTCCTATATTCCTATCTTTTCATAGTATTAACCACAGAATTCCGGCAAACTACTGGTAAGGAAAATCTGCTACTTCTTTCAAAATCTGCTACATAATACATACTATGTATTAGATGACTTAGTATTAAAACAAAATTCACTGCTACAAAAGCTGGGGTTTTCAGTAATGTTGCTCTTAATTCTTGTTTTTCCTATCTTTCGCAATAAACAGCCCCAGAAGTGCAAACAACTGGTAAGGAAAATCTGCTACATATTTAAAAGCGTCACTTCAAAACACCATTTTTATTTTAGTGACATTTTAATTTACTTCGCAATTTCTCTTACTCTGTCATTTTGTTCCCCTTCAAGAACTAACTTCAGAAGAGCCTACTCCAGCTGGTAAGGGGGCTTCTAATCTTCTTCATAATAAAGTGCTAAATCCTAGTCCTGAGTATGTACATACATGCAAATATCAAAGAATAGGTGTCTCCTGGAGAGCATCTGAAAATGAGAAACCTGGAAATTAGGTGGTGTGTATGTTTTAAAGAACATGATCTGTTTGTGGCACTCAAAGTCACACTGCTTTATAGGCTATGTGCTGTACAGTTTTGATTAGCATTGATACCTCTGCATTGGTTAGTGCAGAGTTCTTTTCTGACCTATATAAACAGGTTAAGTGTTCAAATTTGTAAAACAATTGAGGCACTTTGCTGGCATTAATTTGAAGCTGTTAACATGCTGAGGAAATTTTCCAGTTACTGTTAACATCCACAGTTCAATAAATGTCAAACCAACAGAGGTATGTCCTTGCTATAAACATTTATAAAAACACTCTGGAAGAAGACTTGAGAGACAAGAGTAATGCTTAAAAGGTCATATTTATTCAAAATCTGCCAAACAATAACCAAATTATGTAACTGTGGGCAGATGGGTTATAATAATTGTGTATAAGGAAAGCATTACTCCACTCCACAGGGGCATGCAAACAACTGCATTCTGTGACTCTCTGGCCAGGAATTGGAATAAAATTCTTCCTCCTTGCTATGTGAGTCTTGGCAATGACTACTCAACATGCATACCTGGGGCCCACGGTCCAGTATTCACCAAGATTCACAGGCCAGGCCTAAAGGGCAGCCCAAGGGACTCTTGAAGTTGAAAGCTGCTGAGGAGACTCAAAACGCCCCTTCTCCCCATAATGCCTCAGAGTGCCTGCCAATGGAGTTTTAAAATTCCCTTACCTGCCCACACTAAATTCCAAACAGACCAAATAAGTACATACATTAGCAGCAAATCAAATAACCCTACAGGGTGGGTGAAAAAGGAGAGTTTCAAGGAGAAATCAGGGACTTACCCCCAAAATTATATTTAGCTCCCAGAAAGAGATACTAGCAAAAAAAAACAACAACCCCACCCACACTGTAGATGGAGGGAGGGTGAGCACTGCAAAAGAGAAGAAGGAAGTGGAGGGGATGGCACAGGCTTAAATAGCAGCCTGATTATTCTGCTCCTATTGGGAACTCCTGCCTATATGATCCCCTAAATCTCATGTCTATGGGAGAGACCAATGTGTGTTTTCTTCTGAGAAGGAATGTGTGGCAAATTCATCCCCACTAAACAGCAAGGGGTGGCAATCTTTGACAAGCAAAGTTCATAGCACAAATACAAAAAGATATGATAGCATATTCCTTTGCCTTTCTTTCTGATAACAAGAGTTCAAATCCCACAACATAGCTCTATGACTATAAACATAGTATCACATGAAATCAGACAGAATGAAAATTTGTTCCAAAGTTATTTATTTATTTATTAAATTTCTATATTGCCCTTCATCCGAGGTACACATGGAGGATTACAATATAAACCCACAAAAATACATAACATAGTAACAAACAACACAATACCTCCACACACACACACACACACACACACACACACACACACACAGTTTTAAAGGCCATAGATTATTTAATTAGCCAAGGCCTGGGGAAAGAAGAATGTTTTGCCTGGCGTCTAAAGATAGTGAAGGTGCTAGGCAAGCATTCCTGGGGAGAGAATTTGACAAATGGGGAGCCATCACAGAAAAAGTCTGTTCTCATGTTGCCACTCTCCAGACCTCTTGTGGAGGAGGCACATGAGGAAGGGCCTTAGATGATGATCACAGACAAAAGTAAATGGATCTGGATAATTGAATGGTAGGTACTGAAATAGTAGGTCCAGTTGCATTGTGCTGTACAAGAACTTCCATCACAACCTATCAAAGGCCTTTTTCATGTCTCATGCCAGGGTAAATGAAGGACCACAGCGGTGTTTAATGACAACAATACTCTCTGCCAATATGTGCATTGCATTTGAATTGGCGCAAGTGATTATTATCTTTTCATTACAAGAATTGAACCATACTCCATGTCTTGGTACCAGGAAATGGATTTTTAAAAAATTTGAATAACAAAGTGTAGCATTACTATAAGCAATGCCTTGACAGCATAAATACCATTAGACAGTAGCCCTCTGTCCAACTATAATGAGATAAACTAAAAATGTCAAATTGCATGGCACGCCCTTTCAATTTTCATTCCTATATATTCTGGTGCATGCTTAATCAACTTAGAAGGCAATCTGGCAAAAATGAGTTCCTTCCTGATCTTTACTTGGCTGTTCCTGTTTAATGAAATATGTCTAAGTGCATCAGGTAATATGGCTTAAATTCTAAACATTCTTGCTCTTGCTCTTGCTCTTTCTTGTTCCCCTTCTCTATGCTGACCTTACAAGTTGCTAGTTAATGATGGGAAGAATTTGTTGCAAAGGAACACATGAAGCTGACTTGAGTATTTAAGACTCCATCAAATCATACAAGCTATTCTCAATATAGATGTTGTTAGTTTCATCCTAAATTTGGGGAAATCTTACCTGCTTTCGAAAATTCTAATATATTGATGATGTGCAGGTATGAGCAGACTGGTGGGTGCCTCCCTCTTACTTTTTCTCATACTAAGTGTGGCATTTTTGCCTATTACGATACAGCAGGTAACCTTGGAAGTCATACATTTCTTTTCCTTACAGCCAAATATCTTTGCTTTTTGATGGACTAGAATCTCAGAATCTTTGGGATTAAAATATAGGGGCCTAATGCAGTCAAATCTGTTTTATGGAACGAAATTTCCATGCAGTAGTACTGAGTGCTCATTGTGTTGACCAGTTTTCCAATGTAGTGTTTCATTGTCTTGTTTATATAATATTTATTTTTTGCATATTCCAAAGAACGTTCCTTGCGATTAGTTAATGGAAGAAACAGATGTGAAGGTCGCCTTGAAGTATATCATAATGGCAACTGGGGAACAGTCTGTGATGATATTTGGAACCTGAATCATGCACGTGTGGTCTGCAGAGAGCTTGGATGTGGACCAGCTCTGTCAGCACCAGGAAATGCCCGTTTTGGTCCAGGCTCAGGCAACATCCTCCTGGACGATGTACAGTGCACAGGAAGCGAATCTTCCCTGCTTCAGTGTTCTCACAGAGGTTGGGGGACACACAACTGTGGTCATCATGAAGATGCCAGTGTCATTTGCTCAGGTATTACTTAATAACTCTAGCTGTCCTTATGAAAGGAATTCAGTTTCGGAATCTGTCTGGATTTCTGTAAGGAAATGGGTGTTGCAAAACAAAAAAACCCCATCAAAATAGTACCTTTGAATTATTTAAAACAATCCAAAATGCAAAAATAGTCCTTAGTCTGCTGCATTGGCAAAATTCTCCCCATTCCAAGACATTTAATGCAATAGAAAAGCTCTTGGTAGCTGCCTTCACAAAGTCCAAAAAGTTATCGCACCCTGTCTTCTGCCTGGCCCTGGAATCTTCTGTGAATTGCGCTGGTCAAAGGGAGTTGAAACCCTCTGGGGTTCCAGTGGCACACTGCTGGAAGCACTAAGTGATTTTTTAAAAGAGTGTGTATGCTCTGTTTGTTGCTTTAACTTCCCACAAAGTTTCAGTGAGAACCAAGGCTTCTTGCACTCAAGTTCCAGGAATCAAAAAGCCTCTGCTCAGTTGGTCAGTAGAAGGAGTGGGAAATGGAGAATTGCAGGTGTGGGATATTACCAGGCTACGTCCCTCAACTTTCCTGGCTTTCCTGAAAAATTTGGGGGGGGGGGAGGAAGTATTTAAAGCAGGGGTGGCTAAAATATAGCCTTCTAGGTGTTGTTAAACTACAGTTCCCATCATCCCTGGCTACTGACCATGCTGGCTGGGGCTCATAGGGGTTGGAGTCCAAAAGTGTCGAGAGCCGCCAGTAAGTCATCTCTAATTCAAAGCAACTATCCCCAGTGCCATCTAATAGAACAATGTACAATATGCACTGTTAATGTCAATTGAGTCTTTATTTTATTTCACTGTGCAATTGGGTTGATCTTAATGGTGGGAAAAGGAAATAATCAACATATTTTTGACTTGTTTGACAATAAGAAATACCTTTTTAAATATTTGAATATTTCCAATTTAGCTGCCTTGAGATTAGTTAATGGAGGCAACAGATGTGAAGGTCGCCTTGAGGTATATCATAATGGCAACTGGGGAACAGTCTGTGATGACATTTGGAATCTCAATCATGCACACGTCGTCTGCAGAGAGCTTGGATGTGGACCAGCTCTGTCAGCACCAGGAAATGCCCATTTTGGTCCAGGCTCAGGCAACATCCTCCTGGACAATGTGCAGTGCACAGGAAGCGAATCTTCCCTGCTTCAGTGTTCTCACAGAGGCTGGGGGACACATGACTGTGGTCATCATGAAGATGCCAGTGTCATTTGCTCAGGTATTCCTAGGCTGGAATAATATAGCTCAATAATACAATCAAGGGAATAGGGTGGGTCCTGAGAATACAAATCTCAGTCTGTGATTATAGCCACCTTGCAATGTGAAGTCAGTTGAGGGGGGTGCCTGCTTTGGCCTCTGCTTGTCTTCAGAGAGCCATGTTCACTGTGGGAAGGCCATGGCTGAGTGGCTCAGCACATGTTTCCATGCAAAGGTCCCAAATTTGGTGCACAGCACCTCCAGGTGGTGCTGGGAGAGATTACATCTGAAGAACCGGGGCGCTGCTGCAGAAAGTGGCATTGGGTTTTTTCACAAGGCTGTTTACTGTGGACTTGCTACTGCTCATGCATTTGAGTTTCGCACAGCATCCGCATGGCATAGTCTACATCAAAATGCAGCCACTCCCATATTACCTTCACATTTAATCTGGATTGACTGGATCTTGGAGGGTTTAAATGTAGAAATAGGAAAAGTGTATTAAATGGGGGGAGGGAATGGAATGACATTTTGATGAGGAGATTGGAACTGATATAGTTACCTCCCCAGTTTGGGGGCATGTTAGTGACTGGAAATGCATTGAATCCTTCAGGATGGGAACGCGTTGGATCCTCCCTAACATGGGTAAATGTGGTATAGATGGGAACTTTTTGCATCTTCGTCTGAAACCCTTTGCTCCATATTGATAGGACAAGATGCTTGGCACTGTGTAGGAGGGACCTGATTGTCCTCTTCAAGGCTGGACAGCTCTTTCCACCCTTGGTGAGAAAGACCCAGTGCTTCCTATGGCCCTAGGGACACCATCCCAGGGACCATAGATACGGTTGAAGGACATATTGTTTTTATATTCATTTTGTTTGTCCCCCCCCCCCCCGTCTCATTTTCAACAATTCACCATTCATTTACAAGTAAATGCTGTATACTTGTAAGATCATTTGATATTAAAACAAAATTCACTGCCAGTGCTACTCCCCCCCCCATGGTTTTAATTGTAATGCTGCTCTGAATCCATTTTGTTTGTTTCTTTTCAAAGCATTAACCACAGAATTCCCACAGACATCCAGTAAGGAAAATATGCTATTTATTTTTAAATCTGCTACATAATACATAATATGTATTAAATGACTTAGTATTAGAACAAAATTCATTGCTACAAAACCTGGGATTTTCAGTAATGTTGCTCTTAATTCTTGTTTTCCCTATCTTTTGCAATAAACAGCCCCAGAAGTGCAAACAACTGGTAAGGAAAATCTGCTACATATTTAAAAGCATCTCTTCAGGACAACATTTTTATTTTAGTGACATTTTAATTTACTTCGCAATTTCTCTTACTCTGTTATTTTGTTCCCCTTCAAGAACTAACTTCAGAAGAGCCTACTCCAGCTGGTAAGGGGGCTTCTAATCTTCTTCATAATAAAGTGCTAAATCCTAGTCCTGAGTATGTATATGCAAATATCAAAGAATAGGTTTCTCCTGGAGAGCATCTGAAAAGGTGGTGTGTATGTTTTAAAGAACATGATCTGTTTGCGGCAGTCATTGACTGCCTCCATCAGGAGAATTATGCACAAATCTCCTCCAGAGATTTCCTTGACTTCCATTTTATTTTTATCCCATTGTTTATAACTCTGTTCCTCAAGTCTTTTCTTGAGGCTAGAATGGTTGCTTGTTGGTAGACAAGGAGATAATTATGGCTATAATCTTTACCTTGATAGCTTTACATGAAAGATATTGACTGGCAGTTGAATCATTCAAAGGTGTTTCTCCAGAGTACGACCGAATTAAAATTAGAATGAACAATTTTTGCTGGTTGGCAATTGGGGGGAGGGAAAGGTACAAAAGGAGAATTCCTTGGATGCCAATATCCAAGTTTGGGGCAAGTAGTCTTTTGTGAGAGAACCCCCCCAAAAAATTGAAACCACAAAATATGCAGCAAAATGAAGTATGTAAGTATAGACTGTTAGAACTTTAAAATATGTTTCCCCAAGTGAATTCCAAAATAGTCGCCTCTTCCCGCAGCATCAGAAAGCATGTTAGTTATATGGGGCTGGTTATCTCACAAAATTCTGTCATGTTAAGTATTCTAGCCCCTTGACATGTGCACTTTGAACAGGAAGCCAAGATTTCACTTTAATAATGGAAGCAGCATTTTCACTGCTGGTCCTTTCTTTGCGTCTCTTTTAACTGGGTTGTTAAGATATTTTTATTCTGCTGGGTTTCTGATGCATTTAAAGCATCCTACTTTATTTGCATTTTCACTTTGCAAGCAGCAGCGTTTAATGACAATACTTTCTGCCAATATGTGCATTGCATTTGAATTGGCGCAAGTGATTGTTATCTTTTCATTACAAGAATTGAATAATACTCCATGTCTCGGTAGCAGGAAATGGATTTTTTAAAAATTAGAATAACAAAGTGTAGCATTACTATAAGCAATGCCTTGACAGCATAAATACCATTAGACAGTAGCCCTCTGTCCAACTATAATGAGATAAAGTAAAAATATCAAATTGCATGGCACGCCCTGTCAATTTTCATTCCTATATATTCTGGTGCATGCTTAATCAACTTAGAAGGCAATCTGGCAAAAATGAGTTCCTTCCTGATCTTTACTTGGCTGTTCCTGTTTAATGAAATATGTCTAAGTGCATCAGGTAATATGGCTTAAATTCTAAACATTCTTGCTCTTGCTCTTGCTCTTTCTTGTTCTCCTTCTCTATGCTGACCTTACAAGTTGCTAGTTAATGATGGGAAGAATTTGGTGCAAAGGAACACACGAAGCTGACTTGAGTATTTAAGACTCCATCAAAACATACAAGCTATACTCAATATATGTGTTGTTAGTTTCATCCTAAATTTGGGGAAATCTTACCTGCTTTTGAAAATTCTAACATATTGATGATGTGCAGGTATGAGCAGAAGATACTGGGGAAAGTCAATGAGGAAAGGCGGAAAAGAACTCGAATGTGAAAATAAGTATGTACAGGATATTTCTGATGATGAGGGACTATTAGATATCATGGCTGGTGGCACAGTTCTGTACAGATTTACTATGGCGAATGATGTCTCAGTTCCAGATGAGAGTAGGAATCATACAGAAGCAAGCCTCCAACTGAATAATTAGACATTCAGTTGCAATTTTGTTGCCTCCTCTCTGTGTACACACAATTGAAAATAATGAATACCCAGTGAAGAGGGCTCTAGTGAGCACAGGTTTTAGTTGGAGGACATCGTGAGCATTAGATGTAAATGCTCACAAAGTGTAAGACGGTATCTACCTTCACTGCCTTTCCATTCTCCAAGTCTCAAAAGGCAAGGAAAGGCAAGGGGAGCAGGGATGGTGGCAAACAGCCCTTGCCTCAAGCTCCGGCAGGACCAGGACCAAACAGTGCACCTCACTCCTAATCTGTCTAGGCCAGACTTGGTTGGTATTTGTGGGGAAACAAGTCCTTCAGGGGTGTTTTATGTGTGCCAAAATAAAATACACTACTGATATTTAGATTTGCTGATCAATGTTCCTATTTCTTTAGGATCAACAACCACTGCAGAAACTACTGGTGAGTGCCTCCCTCTTACTTTTTCTCATCCCAAGTGTGACTTTTTTCACAAGCAAGATTGTCTGCTACATGGAGCGCATGCGAGTTTCGGTGAAAAATATTCCTAAGGTAGCTGAGCCATTGTATTGGCACAAAGGAAAAATGAAAAAGACTCTGAGGGGTGAAAATTCCTTGTGGTGCCTGTTGCCGTTTCTAGGCTGTGGCTAGCCATTCCTGGTTTAAATGGAAGTAAATCAGATTGTCCACCTCACCCCACCCCAAATATGAATGGTTTGGCAAACTGTTTAATTCCTTGTGAACAGGTTTATCATTCTAAAAAGAGAACCTTTGTCTTTAAACCTATGCTGGGGGTAGGGCAAGGAGCTAAGCTGGATTCACTGGGCTTGTGGGTCCTTATTCCTGATGGCAGCTCTCTGCTTGTGGTGCATGGATCATTTGATAACCAGATTTGGAAGCTACAGCAAACCTCCACTGCCTTTCCATTCTCCAAGGCCCAGAAACTGACCTTAGGCCAAGGGAAGCAGAGGCAGCAGGGATGGTGGCAGAATAAACATCCCCTCTATGCCAAACACCATGTTCTAGAGAGAATTGGTTGGTATTTGTGGGGAAGGAAGCCCTTCAGGAGTGTTTTAAGCCTGCCATAATAAACAAACAAACAAACAAACAAACAAACAAACATTTAAATTTGCTGATCATTGTTTATCTTTCTTTAGGACCAGCAGCTTCTGCACAAACTACTGGTAAGTGCCTGCCTTCTACTTTTTCACATTCCAAGTGTGACTTTTTTTGCAAGCAGGACTGTCTGCTACATGGTGGGGTGTCTAAGCTTCAGTGAGAAATGTTTTTAAGGTTGCTGAGTCATATATTTTTTGACTCAAAGCAAAAATGAAAACGACTTTGAAAAGTTGCATGGAAATTCACATATAAGTGTGGAACTAGAAGCAATGAGCATGTTGTATTGCGAAGCACAAACACCTGATCCAGAATAAAAACACTGTTCCTTCTTTCCCTTGTTCTCTGATCAAGAAAACATCACTTTATAAGAAATGCTGTATTGCTAGCCTAATAAAATAGCATTTAAAAAACAAACAAACAAACATATTGAATTGGGTGGGCCCATGAAATATATACTGTGTTATAAAGGATCCTCTGCTGGAGATTGGGTAACCTGGATTCACTGGGCCTTATGGGTCCAGTCCTTATTCCTCTACTGATGGCACCTTGTTGCTTGTGGTACATGGAACATTTGGCTGAAATGACTGTTTCGCAAGACAAGCAAACCTGATATTTCTGGTGGCTGAAGAAAAAAGAAGGACCACAAGAAACTTAGTCCATGTAAGTACCAGGGTCAAGGTTAAGATAGAGAATTGTTACCAGGACTGCTTTTTTGTGGGGGCGGCGGACTGAGATAATCAGTGTTTAATTGTATGTTTACTAGGAATCTATGGATGTGGCAATACTTTCTCAAATCCATATCAGTCATTTTCTGGCCCGTATTACAATGGTGATGGAAGCATCATACAGTGTCTCTGGACAATCCATTCCTATGATTCTAGTCCTATTGTGCTAACTCTTGACTATTTGAAGTAAGTACTGATACTGCAAACTTTGGGATGGGATGGGACGGAACCCAGGAGCTCTTGCTTGAAATAAGATGGTTTTGTGCTCTTTTATCTTCACAGTTTAGACTGTACACATGAATATGTTCATGTCTACGATGGAAATGTTTATCAATCAGCACTACTTGGGAATATATGCAGTGGCTGGAGCTGGGTATTCACTTCCTATACAGGCACTATGACAGTTCTGCTCCACAGACAGTCCTATCGTTCAGGCTCTGGCTTTTTTGCCTATTACAATATAGCAGGTAATCTTGGAACTCATACATTTCTTTTCCCTACAGCCAAATATCTATGATTTTTGTTGGACGAGAATCTCAACATTTTTGGCATCTGAGATTTGGCTTTGGGATTAAAATATAGGGGCCTAACGCAGCCAAAGTCCTCCTCATGGAACGAAATTTTGGAAAAGTTAGATCATTCCCCAACTCTCATGGGCCAGTGTGGGTTGGGAAATGAGCTATTTATTAAAATAATAAAAGAAAAGAAAAGAAAAGAATAATAATAAAATAAAATAAAATAATATAATATAATAAAATAAAAAGCACTGACCATAAGATTTACTGTGTATATGCATCTGTAACACTAGGATCAAGTCTGTTTTGGACCCATTCTGTGTCTTTCCCATAAGATTTGTTATTTGGGCCCAAATCAGCTCTGTTAAATCAGAATTTCTGTTTTCCCCACATTGGCTATACTCCCCCCCCCCTTGTCACAGAATTGCTTGGTGTTTGTAGGCTAATGAGCCCCTCAAGAGTGTTGTAAGCCTGCCAAATTGCAGGCAGATCCCTCCAGAGGGTTCTGTGCATTACAGCCACCTTGCAATGTGAAGTCAGTTGAGGGGGGTGCCTGCTTTGGCCTCTGCTTGTCTTTAGAGTGCCATGGCTGAGTGGCACAGCACATGTTTGCATGCAAATGTCCCAAATTTGGTGCACAGCATCTCCAGGTGGTGCTGAGAGAGATTACATCTGAAGAACCGGGGCGCTGCTGCAGAAAGTGGCATTGGGTTTTTTTGCAAGGCTGTTTACTGTGCACTTGCTACTGCTCATGCATTTGAGTTTTGCACAGCAACCGCATGGCATAGTCTACATCAAAATGCAGCCACTCCCATATTACCTTCACATTTAATCTGGATTGACTGGATCTTGGAGGGTTTAAATGTAGAAATAGGAAAAGGGTATTAAATGGGGGGGAGGGAATTGAATGACATTTTGATGAGGAGATTGGGACTGATATAGTTACCTCCCCAGTTTGGGGGCATGTTAGTGGCTGGAAATGCATTGAATCCTTCAGGATGGGAACGCGTTGGATCCTCCCTAACATGGGTAAATGTGGTATAGATGGGAACATTTTGCATCTTCGTCTGAAACCCTTTGCTCCATATTGATAGGACAAGATGCTTGGCACTGAGGAGGAGGGACTGATTGTCCTCTTCAAGGCTGGACAGCTCTTTCCACCCTTGGTGAGAAAGACCCAGTGCTTCCTATGGCCCCAGGGACACCATCCCAGGGACCATAGATACGGTTGAAGGACATATTGTTTTATATTCACTTAGTTTATCCCCCCCCCTCATTTTCAACAATTCACCATTCATTTACAAGTAAATGCTGTATACTTGTAAGATCATTTGGTATTAAAACAAAATTCACTGCCAGTGCTACTTCCCCCCCCCCCATGGGTTTAATTGTAATGCTGCTCTGAATCCTTTTTGTTTGTTTCTTTTCAAAGCATTAACCACAGAATTCCCGCAAACCAGCGGTAAGGAAAATTTGCCACTTATTTAAAAATCTGCTACATAATACATAATATGTATTAGATGACTTAGTATTAGAACAAAATTCACAGCTACAAAGCTGGGATTTTCAGTAATATTGCTCTTAATTATTGTTTTTCCTATATTTCTATCTTTTCAAAGTATTAACCACAGAATTCCTGCAAACTACTGGTAAGGAAAATCTGCTACTTATTTAAAAATCTGCTACATAATACATACTATGTATTAGATGACTTAGAATCTAAGACGTCAACCTCATGCCTACAGTTTTAGATGGTACAGAATTTAAATGCCAAAAGATCTCACTTTTGTCATGTGTTTGTTTCTGCAGAAGAAGTTCCTACAAGTGAAACAGCAGTTTCACCCAGAGGTAAGTTCAGTGTTCGCCGTAAGATGGGCCTGTCAAAATTGGGGAGAATGAGCAAGAGCATTGGAGTCAAATCAAAGGCTTGAAAGTTCCTTTAAGAAATGAACCAGCTTAAGTTACGTTCAGCATGACCCAAAAGGAACTCGTTCCAGTTCCCATTTCGTAACCCTTTACAAAACACAAATGTTCAGTTCACTGCATTTGGTCACATTAACATTTCTTTTTTAGAGGGGAGAATATTTTGCACAATTGCAAGAAATCCCCTAATATACAACGCATTAGTTATGAATGCAAAAGGCCTTCACAGCAACTACTCTCTTGATGCACAATGTCAACATGTTGAAACCCTGATTCTAGTAGAGTCTGATGCTTAGGTTAGGGATGGGGAGAACCTAAGTTTACAAGTCTTGCCTATGTAAGAATGATATTTTATTGTTCTAAGATGTTCCCATGAGACTGGTCGGTGGGAACAACAGGTGTGAAGGACGCGTGGAACTCTACTACAGAGGAAGCTGGGGAACGGTCTGTGATGATGGCTGGGACTTAAATGATGCACAGGTTGTCTGCAGAAAGCTTGGATGTGGATTGGCTTTGTCAGCACCAGGAGGTGCCTATTTTGGCCGAGGCGCTGGCCAGATTCTCCTGGATGATGTAAACTGCACAGGGAATGAACCTTCTCTGGAGCTGTGCTCCCATCTGGGATGGGAACGTCACAATTGTGGTCATAGTGAAGATGCTGGTGTCATCTGCTCAGGTAACTTTCCAATCCTGTGTATTTAGTATTGTTGTGGTGACATCCCTCCAGTTTCAATAGGAAAGCAAGGCATGAGTGTCAATTGCTCTGGTCAAGGGAAGATCCTATGTTGCCATGTGGGTGGAAATAGGCAGGATTCATTGCAGTGCCTTTATTCTTACAGAGAATCAGCACTGGAAATCTGTTCTGCTGGTTTGTAACAAAAAAGATGCAGAATATCAACCAACAGATGTCACTATTTTATGTACATCAAGGGTCTTTTTCTTAATATTTATGCTGGCTGAATATTTTTATTATTTGTTTATTCACAGCTTCCGAAAGACCTAATCCAACAGGTACCTTTTATTTTTTTATTTGTCTGATTCTCTCAGCATTTGAGGGCACCTTTTTATTGATGCTCCTTCTTCCAAATCATGGCTTCCATTTTTATCTTTGTTTATAACCAAAGCCTAATGTTAAAGTGACCATGTATGATGAAAATATTGCCCTTCTCAGAACTGATGGGGCAAAGTCAACCTCATGCCTACACTTTTAGATTGTGCAGAATTTAAATGCGTATAGATTTCACTTTAGTCATGCTTTTTTTTCTTCAGCTCTTCCTACAAGTCCCACAGAAGTTATATCCAGAAGTAAGTTCAAAGTTCTCCATAAGATATACTTTTGAAAATCGGGGAGAATGAGTAAGAAGCTTGGAATCAAATCAAATTCATGAAAGTTTGTTTTAAAAAGGAACTAGTTCAGTTCCAGTTTACATCTTTTAGTCGTTTAGTTCATGTTCAGTTCACAGTTCTGTTCTAGTACCTCCCAAATATCCCTTCCAATTTGCTTTCAACATTCAGAATGTTATAACTTGCTCCTGTATCATATCTACTTAAGAAGACTAAAATATAATCCTTACGTTTGGAGGCCAAAAGAATATATAAAATTAAAAAAGACAAATAAAAGAATGACCCTAGAGATGAACTAAAAATCGCTGAATGATCTACCCCCAAAATGAAGTTAATCACATTCAGTCCAGCCTGCAATTATGGGAACTGCTTTCATGGGGAAGTTCAAAGATTTTTGAATTCTGTGAATATCGTGAACTAGTTCATTCCAAACACTGAGTCAAATGCAGTCTCCCTAACTAGTCTGAGTAAAATGTCTGACGCTTGCAGAGATGTAATTGTGTTTAAGATATCTTCTGTCACAAGTACAGAGTGGACACAGGTAAGGAAGTCACAGGCAACCCTTCTTCTTTGCAAAGTACCTTAGGAGGAGGTCATGTGCAAAGAGGATGGGATGGAAGGGAAGGGAACACTTCAGCCTTCACTGCCCAACTGCTTTTCTTCTGAAATTTTCTGCTCCCTATTGTGTTTGAGACTCAGGGATACCTTTCAACAGTGGCTGTGAAACGAAGTAGATGGGAAAATCATCTAAAGGAGGGGAAACAAGTGGCAGAGGAAAGTTTGAGCATCCTGCTCAGTTCTGTCCCTTCTCTGATGCAATTAAACACCCCTGAGAGCACTTTCTAAGGGAGATTGAGTCAGCAGGTGGTTTGGATGCAGCTTCTCCTTCCTATAGGCATTATTACCTATCTATTTTTTATTAAAAATCCTTAAAGGAGCATCTGTGCAATATTCTCCTCTCCTTGCAAGATGGAGGTGCATTCTGTAGAAAGAGGCAAATAACTTGTGGTGGTGACATCCATCCTGTTTCAAAGGGAAAGCAAGGCATGAGTGTCAGTTGCTCTGGTCAAGGAAAGATCCTATGTTGCCATGCGGATGGAAGGAGGCAAGATTCATTGCAGTGCCTTTATTCTTACAGAGAACCAGCACTGCGTGTGGTTATTCTGGGTATCTGTTTTGCTGGATTGTAATGAAATAGATGCAGAATATCAACCAGCAGATGTCACCATTTGATGTACATCAAGGGTCTTTTTCTTAATATTTATGCTAGCTGAATATTTTTATTATTTGTTTATCCACAGCTTCCGTAGGACCTCATACACCAGGTACCTCTTATTTCTTATTTGCCTAATTCCTTCAACATTTAAAGGGAAAAAAAATTTAAGATGTAGATTCTTCCAGATCACAGCTTCCATTTTTATCTTTGGAAATGAACAAAGCCCAGCTCTAAACAGGCTCATTGGACCATGTATGGTGGAAATATTGACCTGCTCGTCATTGGTTTGGCCCAAGTGACGGTACAGAAGTCAACCTCATGCCTACAGTTTTAGATGGTGCAGAATTTAAATGCCAAAAGATCTCACTTTTGTCATGTTTGTTTCTGCAGAAGACGTTCCTACAAATGAACCAACAGTTTCACCCAGAGGTAAGTTCAGTGTTCGCCGTAAGATAGGTGTTTGAAAATTGGGGAGAATGAGCAAGAACATTGGCATCAAATCAAAGGCTTGAAAGTTCCTTTAAGAAAGGAATCAGCTTAAGTTTAAGTTCAGCATGACCCAAAAGGAACTCGTTCCGGTTCACATTGCTTCCTTTACAAAACACCCGTCTTCGGTCCACTGCAGTTCACATCTCCATTCAAGGTCATGGAAAGTATGCTTGGCAAGTTCAAGCAGAGAACTTTTTCTTTTGACAGGAATTATGTAACATGAACATTTCTTTTTGGGAGGGGAGTATATTTTGCACAATTGCAAGGAATCCCATAACATACAACGCATTTGTTTTTTCAAGGCAATATAGAACTGGGGAGATATGTTAAGGTTCATTAGTTATGAATGCAAAAGGCCTCCACAGCAACTACTCTCTTGATGAGCTGCACAAAGTCAACACGTTGAAATCCTGATGCCAGTAGATTCTGATGCTTAGGTTAGGGATGGGGAGAACCTGAGTTTACAAGTCTTGCCTATGTAAGAATGATATTTTCTTGTTCTAAGATGTTCCCATGAGACTGGTCGGTGGGAACAACAGGTGTGAAGGACGCGTGGAACTCTATTACAGAGGAAGCTGGGGGACAGTCTGTGATGATGGCTGGGACTTAAATGACGCGCAGGTTGTCTGCAGAAAGCTTGGATGTGGACTGGCTTTGTCAGCACCAGGAAGTGCCCATTTTGGCCATGGAGCTGGCCAGATTCTCCTGGATGATGTAAACTGCAGAGGGAATGAACCTTCTCTGGAGCTGTGCTCTCATCCGGGATGGGAACGTCACAATTGTGGTCATCATGAAGACGCTGGTGTCATCTGCTCAGGTAACTTTCCAATCCTGAGTATTTAGTATTGTTGTGGTGACATCCTTTCAGTTTCAATAGGAAAGCAAGGCATGAGTGTCAATTGCTCTGGTCAAGGGAAGATCCTATGTTGCCATGTGGATGGAAACAGGCAGGATTCATTGCAGTGCCTTTATTCTTACAGAGAATCAGCACTGGAAATCTGTTCTGCTGGTTTGTAACAAAAAAGATGCAGAATATCAACCAACAGATGTCACTATTTTATGTACATCAAGGGTCTTTTTCTTAATATTTATGCTGGCTGAATATTTTTATTATTTGTTTATTCACAGCTTCCGGAAGACCTAATACAACAGGTACCTTTTATTTCTTATTTGTCTGAGCAACTACTCTCTTGATGAGCTGCACAAAGTCAACACGTTGAAATCCTGATACCAGTAGATTCTGATGCTTAGGTTAGGGATGGGGAGAACCTGAGTTTACAAGTCTTGCCTATGTAAGAATGATATTTTCTTGTTCTAAGATGTTCCCATGAGACTGGTCGGTGGGAACAACAGGTGTGAAGGACGCGTGGAACTCTATTACAGAGGAAGCTGGGGGACAGTCTGTGATGATGGCTGGGACTTAAATGATGCGCAGGTTGTCTGCAGAAAGCTTGGATGTGGACTGGCTTTGTCAGCACCAGGAAGTGCCCATTTTGGCCATGGAGCTGGCCAGATTCTCCTGGATGATGTAAACTGCAGAGGGAATGAACCTTCTCTGGAACTGTGCTCTCATCCGGGATGGGAACGTCACAATTGTGGTCATCATGAAGACGCTGGTGTCATCTGCTCAGGTAACTTTCAGATCCTTTGTATTTAGTCTTCTAATATATTTCTAACAGTAGAGATCTCATTGCAGGAAGCCAAATTAATGAGGAAATGGTATAAAGTCTATTTGGTAAATTGCGTGGCCATACTTCTGCTTCCTATTGGCATTATTACATCATCATCATCATCATCATCATCATTATTTAAAAGCCTTAATAATATTGTGCATACTGTGCAATATTCTCCACTCCTCCCAAGATGGAGGTGCATTCTGTAGAAAGAGGCAAATAACCTGTTGTGGTGACATCCCTCCAGTTTCAACAGGAAAGCAAGGCATGAGTGTCAGTTGCTCTGGTCAAGGAAAGATCCTATGTTGCCATGTGGGTGGAAACAGGCAGGATTCATTGCAGTGCCTTTATTCTTACAGAGAACCAGCACTGCATGCGGTTATTCTGGGTATCTGTTCTGCTGGATTGTAACAAAATATCTGCAGAATATCAAGCAGCAGATGTCACTATTTTATGTACATCAAGGGTCTTTTTCTTAATATTTATGCTGGCTGAATATTTTCATTATTTGTTTATCCACAGCTTCCGGAAGACCTAATACAACAGGTACCTTTTATTTCTTATTTGTCTGATTCTCTCAGCCTTTGAGGGCACCTTTTTATTGATGCTCCTTCTTCCAAATCATGGCTTCCATTTTTATCTTTGTTTATAACCAAAGCCTAATGTTAAACTGACCATGTATGATGAAAATATTGCTCTTCTCAGAACTGGTGGCGCAAAGGCAACCTCATGCCTACACTTTTAGATTGTGCAGAATTTAAATGCGTATCGATTTCACTTTAGTCATGCTTTTTTTTTCTGCAGCTCTTCCTACAAGTCCCACAGAAGTTATATCCAGAAGTAAGTTCAAAGTTCTCCATAAGATATACTTTTGAAAATCAGGGAGAATGAGTAAGAACCTTAGAATCAAATCAAAGCCTTGAAAGTTGGTTTTAAAAAGGAACTAGTTCAGTTCAGGTTTACCTCTTTTAGCTGTTTAGTTCATGTTCAGTTCTAAGTTCAGTTCTAGTACATCCCAAATATCCTTTCCAATTTGTTTTCAGCATTCAGAATGTTATAACTTGCTCCTGTATCATGTGTACTTAAGAAGACTAAAATACAATCCTTATGTTTGGAGGCCAAAAGAATATATAGAATTAAAAAAAGACAAATAAAAGAATGACCTTAAAGATGAACTAAAAATCGCTGAATGTTCTACCCCCAAAATGAAGTTAATCACATTCAGTTCAGCCTGCAATTATGGGAACTGCTTTCAGGTGTAGTTCAAAGATTTTTGAATTCTGTGAATTTCGTGAACTAGTTCATTCCAAACACTGAGTCAAATGCAGTCTACCTAACTAGTCTGAATAAAATGTCTGACGCTTGCAGAGATGTAATTGTGTTTAAGATAAACCTTCTGTCACAGGTACAGTGTGGACACAGGTAAGGAAGTCACAGGCAACCCTTCTTCTTTGCAAAGTGCCTCAGGAGGAGGTCATGTGCAAAGAGGATGGGATGGAAGGGAAGGGAACACTTCAACCTTCACTGCCCAACTGCTTTTCTTCTGAAATTTTCTGCTCCCTACGGTGTTTGAGACTCAGGGATACCTTTCAACAGTGGCTGTGAAACAAAGTAGATGGGAAAATCATCTAAAGGAGGGGAAGCAAGTGGCAGAGGAAATTTTGATCATTCTTCTGAGTTCTGTCCCTTCTCTGATGCAATTAAACACCCCTGAGAGCACTTTCTAAGGGAGATTGAGTCAGCAGGTGGTTTGGATGCAGCTTCTCCTTCCTATAGGCATTATTACCTATCTATTTTTTATTAAAAAGCCTTAAAGGGGCATCTGTGCAATATTCTCCACTCCTCGCAAGATGGAGGTGCATTCTGAAGAAAGAGGCATATAACTTGTTGTGGTGACATCCGTCCTGTTTCAACAGGAAAGCAAGGCCTGAGTGTCTGTTGCTCTGGTCAAGGAAAGATCCTATGTTGCCATGCGGATGGAAGGAGGCAGGATTCATTGCAGTGCCTTTATTCTTACAGAGAACCAGCACTGCGTGTGGTTTTTCTGGGTATCTGTTCTGCTGGATTGTAACAAAATAGATGCAGAATATCAACCAGCAGATGTCACTATTTGATGTACATCAAGGGTCTTTTTCTTAATATTTATGCTAGCTGAATATTTCTATTATTTGTTTATCCACAGCTTCCAGAACACCACACACACCAGGTACCTTTTATTTCTTATTTGCCTAATTACTTCAACATTTAAAGAAAAGTTTTTGGTTGTTTTTTTATGTAGATTCTTCCAGATCACAGCTTCCATTTTTATCTTTGGAAATGAACAAAGCCCAGCGCTAAACAGGCTCATTGGGCCATGTATGGTGGTAATATTGACCTGCTCGTCATTGGTTTGGCCCAAGTGACGGTACAGAAGTCAACCTCATGCCTACAGTTTTAGATGGTGCAGAATTTAAATGCCAAAAGATCTCACTTTTGTCATGTTTGTTTCTGCAGAAGACGTTCCTACAAATGAACCAACAGTTTCACCCAAAGGTAAGTTCAGTGTTCACCGTAAGCTAGGCCTCTAAAAATTGGGGAGAATGAGCAAGAACAATGGCGTCAGATCAAAGGCTTGAAAGTTCCTTTAAGAAAGCAACCAGTTTAAGTTTAATTTCAGCATGACCCAAAAGGAACTCGTTCCGGTTCACATTGCTTCCTTTACAAAACACCCGTGTTCGGTCCACTGCAGTTCACAGCTCCATTCAAGGTCATGAAAAGTATGCTTGGCAAGTTCAAGCAGAGAACTTTTTCTTTTGACAGGAATAATGTAACATGAACATTTCTTTTTGGGAGGGGAGTATATTTTGCACAATTGCAAGGAATCTCCTAACATACAACACATTTGTTTTTTCAAGGCAATATAGAACTGGGGAGATATGTCAAGTTTCATTAGTTATGAATGCAAAAGGCCTCCACAGCCACTACTCGCTTGATGAGCTGCACAAAGTCAACATGTTGAAATCCTGATGCCAGTAGAGTCTGATGCTTAGATCAGGGATGGGGAGAACCTGAGTTTACAAGTCTTGCCTATGTAAGAATGATATTTTATTGTTCTAAGATGTTTCCATGAGACTGGTCGGTGGGAACAACAGGTGTGAAGGACGCGTGGAACTCAACTACAGGGGAAGCTGGGGAACGGTCTGTGATGATGGCTGGGACTTAAATGACGCGCAGGTTGTCTGCAGAAAGCTTGGATGTGGATTGGCTTTGTCAGCACCAGGAAGTGCCCATTTTGGCCGAGGCTCTGGCCAGATTCTCCTGGATGATGTAAACTGCAGAGGGAATGAACCTTCTCTGGAGCTGTGCTCCCATCGGGGCTGGGGAAGTCACAATTGTGGTCATCATGAAGACGCTGGTGTCATCTGCTTAGGTAACTTTCTGATTCTTTGTCTTCGCCTATATTTCTAACAGTGGAGATCTCATTGCAGGAAGCCAGATGAATAGTGAAATGGTGTAAAGTCTATTGGGTAAATTCCTTGGCCACACTTCTGCTTCCTATTGACATTATTACATTTAATTATTATTATTATTAAAAAGGCTTAAAGGGGCATCTGTGCAATGTTCTCCACTCCTCCCAAGATGGAAGTGCATTCTGTAGAAAGAGGCAAATAACTTGTTGTGGTGACATCCGTCCTGTTTCAACAGGAAAGCAAGGCATGAGTGTCAGTTGCTCTGGTCAAGGGAAGATCCTTTGTTGCCATGTGGATGGAAACAGGCAGGATTCATTGCAGTGCCTTTATTCTTACAGAGAATTAGCACTGGAAATCTGTTCTGCTGGATTGTAACAAAATAGATGGAGAATATCAACCAGCAGATGTCACTATTTCATGTACATCAAGGGTCTTTTTCTTAATATTTATGCTGGCTGAATATTTTTATTATTTGTTTATCCACAGCTTCTGAAGGATCTCATACAACAGGTACATTTTATTTCTTATTTGTCTGATTCTCTCAGCCTTTGAGGGCACCTTTTTATTGATGCTCCTTCTTCCAAATCATGGCTTCCATTTTTATCTTTGTTTATAACCAAAACCTAATGTTAAAGTGACCATGTATGGTGAAAATATTGCCCTTCTCAGAACTGGTGGCGCAAAGGTGATGGCACAGAAGTCAACCTCATGCCTACACTTTTAGATTGTGCAGAATTTAAATTCGTATAGATTTCACTTTAGTCATGCTTTTGTTTCTGCAGCTATTCCTACAAGTTCTACAGCAGTTAAATCCAGAAGTAAGTTCAAAGTTCTACATAAGATATACTTTTGAAAATTGGGGAGAATGAGTAAGAACCTTGGAATCAAATCAAAGCCCTGAAACTTAATCACATTCAATTCAGCCTGCAATTATAGGAACTGCTTTCAGGTGTAGTTCAAAGATTTTGAATTCTGTGAATTTCGTAAACTAGTTCATTCCAAACACTGAGTCAAATGCAATCTACCTAACTAATCTCAATACAATGTCTGATGCTTACAGAGATGTAATTGTGTTTAAGATAAATCTTCTGTCACAGGTACAGTGTGGGCACAGGTAAGGAAGTCACAGGCAACCCTTCTTCTTTGCAAAGTGCCTCAGGAGGAGGTGATGTGCAAAGAGGATGGGATGGAAGGGAAGGGAACACTTCACTGCCCAGATGCTTTTCTTCTGAAATTTTCCGCTTTCTTATGGTGTTTGAGACTCAGGGATACCTTTCAACAGTGGCTGTGAAACGAAGTAGATGGGAAAATCATCTAAAGGAGGGGAACAAGTGGCAGAGGAAAGTTTGAGCATTCTGCTCAGTTCTGTCCCTTCTCTGATGCAATTAAACACTCCTGAGAGGACTTTCTAAGGGAGATTAAGTCAGCAGGTGGTTTGGATGCAGCTGCAGAGTGGCATAATGGGGTTGGGGGGTTGGATTGAACTGGAACTCCATGCAAGACACTTGTGGGAAGAGGCTGGCCCCATGCAAGATCCAGCAACTACATTTAACAAAAGTGTGTTTGCATTTTACACAATTCAATGCTGTTTCTATGTGCTATCGTTTAGCCCTTTCATGTTCTGGAGAATACATGGTTGCACGCATCAGCAAAGCATATCTCCGGTTGCTGGGTTATAATGAATGGAGTCTGTACCTGAATTCTTCAGACTCTTTCTGCGCACCTCAGATTACACAATACTATGTGGTCTTCAATATACCATTCAGTGGGTGTGGCACAATAAGACAGGTAAGAAAAAGAGCTTTAAACACCAAATCTACATTCTGCCATTATCTGTGTAAGCTTTGTAAACTCGCTGTTTTACAAATGGGGAAAGTATTCTATCTTTTGGTCCAGCAAACACTAACATTATGGGAACATTTAGGAAATCCACACTGCTTCTTTTCTACCCTGCCATGGATCCAAATTCCTCCTCTTTCTTTTACTGTGTTTAGAAGAAATATCAGAATTGACCTTGAGCCATATGATCACTATTTAATGTTAGTCTTAACTGGGATTTGAGACTAGAATTCCAGATTAGTTTCAGAGCCCAGGATAAAGAGAAAATACCAGCAATTTGCCATACCATTTAAAGCAGACAGTATTGCAGGTAAATTCTGACATTTCTCTTAATCATAGAAAAAGCAGGAGTGGGGAATTTGCTCCAGAAAGAGAAAGTGATGTGAGGAGGAAAGAAGCCTATGTTCCTGAAATTGTCTCCCAGATTTAGTAAGCCAGCTAATTCTGGCCCTTTGAATATTTTGCATTTTAAAAAGTGTATATGTATAGTCCATGTTTTTTGTCTCCAATTTCTTCTCTTTTGAGCACAAAACTCATAGTTTAAAAGAAAGAAAAAAGAATTTAAAAACTCTTAAAGAAATCCAACACGTTGAAAGTCAGGTGTCATCTCAACATTAATTACCTTTAAAAAAAAGAAATGAAGAAATGTTGTAATATTTTTGCCTGTTTCTACATATGTGTTTCTATTCTCAGCTTCTTAAAGAATCTTATATTTCTTATATCTCTCCTACCTTTTCCAAAAAAAATAAAACAAAATTTCTGAACGTACAAGCTGACTTTCATAATTGTATGTCTGGAATGTCAGGACATTTTAAAGTGATTAAGTACAGAGGGTGTTTTATATATGGCGGTTACTGATTTATGTGTACTGTTGACATATATTGTTTCTCCCTGTCCTTTAGCAGGCAAATAATGACACCATCATCTATTCCAACATAATCAAGACTTCAGCTTCTGGTTATATCATTACAAGAAATAGTAACTTTCAGTTTCACGTCATATGTGAAATGAACAAGACTGCTGTTGTAGAGACAATGTTTGTTGCTCGTAATTCCACTGACATTACTGAACTAGGACATGGCAGTTACAATGTGACACTTGCCTTCTTTGATTCGTGGTCTTTCAACTATCAAGTTCGCTCTTCTCCATACTTTGTGTCACTCAATCAAGCACTCTACCTCCAAGCTACTCTCCACAGTTCTGATCCAAACTTAGTACTATTTCTAGATACATGTGAAGCATCTCCAAACTCTGGTGACTTCACAACTCTGACCTATGACTTATGGAGGAGTGGGTGAGTATGTTTTAGATAAAAATGTTTAGATACAAACTTAGAAGAAACACTTGCCTTTTGGCTTATAAAGCAGCAGATTTAAGGCTAAACATTCACTCTTATTCACATTATGTAGAGTAAACCATACTGCGCTCAATTGGATTTTTGAGTAGGCACGCATAGGAATGCACTTAAATGTTTATTTTTGTTATGGACAAGAGGAGTTGCTATTCTCTCAAACTTGAACATTAGCACACATTTTAATTCTGACATAATACTTCTTAAGAAAATCTAGAAAGAACCCACTATGCTACCTACAAATATTTGCTACTGAATGGAATGATAAAGATGGATGTTTGCTGCTATGTTGTGTCATCATCCAAATTTTCTCATGCAAAAGCAAGGCAAAAGTATACTTTGAACTGGACTGAGCAATGTGTTTTTGTTTTTGTTGCATATACATGATGTCCCTGCCAGATGTCTTTTTTGGTTGAGACTAACTTCCTAATTCTATGAAAGAAATTTAAACTATATCCATTTAGAACATTCAAAAATCTGTTCTGACTGACAGCCATAATCCCACTGTGGTCCTCCAGACACTGTACCACTTCCACTGCATTCTCCAACTGGGCTTGTGGAGTTGCCCCTACCCATTTAGAACATAAGAATATATGATAAGCCCTGCTGGATCAGACCAAAGGTCCATCTAGTCTAGTATCTTTTTCTCCAGTGGCCAGCCAGATGCCTTTGAGAAGACTGCACACAGGGCCTGATTGTCACAGCACTCTCTCCACGTGAGATTCCCTGCAACTCTCATTCAGAAACTTAACTGCATTCAACAGTGGAGGTCAAAGGACAGCCATCAGTGCTCATAGTTACTGATAGCCCAAACCTCCATGAATTCATTTAATCCCCATCCAAGTTGGTGGTCCTCATCACCATCTTCTGGGAGTGACTTCCAAAATTTAACTATCAGCTGTGCTGTGTGAAGAAGCACTTTCACTTGTCTTGATTTCCCCACAACATTCATCTTCATTGGGTGGTCCTGAGTTCTAGTATCTTGAGTGACTGCTTTCATATACACTGAATTTGTCTTCCATCTTGCTCTCTGAAATCCACCTCCCACTTATTGAAGTTTCTTCCCATTCTTCCGCAACATGGTTCTTCATCTCCAGAGATAACATGCTTCAGAACTCCAGAAATGACTCCTATTAGTATTCTAAGTAAAGGATTCCTCTAAAGTCATTATCTAAACAAACCTGGTTCTTTTATTTTCAGATGTCCACGAGACTCTACCTTCAGATATCTGGGAAATCCAAGGAGAAACGAAGTTCGTTTCATGTTCAGCTCCTTTAAGTTTCTTAACTATCACAATGAAGTTTATTTGCGGTGCAAACTAGTAGTGTGTAAGGCATATGATTACTCATCCCGATGCTACCAAGGATGTTTAACTAGAAAGAAGAGGGATGCAGATGAACTTCAGGAGAAGGTTGATGTGGTTGTAGGACCAATCAAGCTTCAAAAAGAAGCTAAGGAAGACAAAAAGCAGGGTAACTTTTACTTATGATTCCTTTTCTTGTTACAGTGGTGATTCTCAAAATATATTCTGAAGTAGCCCAAAGAATACATTTTTTTTACTATTTTGCTAAACTGTATTTAAACCAATATTCCGATTTTCCTTGGCAAAAGCATAGTAACATCATACAATGAAACCTCATTCTACATGGCTTCCCCTGTTAAGGTCACGTTCCCTAATGGGCAACTTTCTTGGAGTTCTATGCCAGGAGTGACTAGAGAGTCAGATGCAGAAGTAGACAGAGTGAAGAATTTGACTGTTATATTTATGTAGTATGTTACATTACAGCCCCACAAAAGTCAGATGTTTCTATACAGACGCACAGACAGTAGTGGCCCATGTAACAACGTAGGTTGGGCATCGCTGCTCTCCAGGTTCCAAATCCAGCATGCTGCTGGCACTTACCGGGGGGAGAAGGGGTGCGACCTTGGAGCTGTCACACTGTGCAGTGCAGCAGAGCCAATTTGACACTCTTGCTATTGTGTGCCTGCCCAGCACTAGGATCCCCATACCTTGCACTTCCAGGCAATCAATATGTATTGTTGCAGTTCAAGGACACAATACAGCCAGGCATCAACAGCAGAGAAGCATGCGGAGTAGAGTCCATGAAAGTTGTGACCTGGGAAGGCCCTAGATCTTTAAGAGGGCTGAAAGTGGAAGTCTAAATCCTTTGGAAGACACTATAACATACTGGTCTATACAACTCTCGACTTTATTGATCTTCTGCATCCTTAGATTAATGTTTGTATGTGGTCCAAGATCTCATTTTAACTATTACCTCAGATGCAAATACAATGGGGGTGGGAAATATGTTTCCCTGTGTTATATTGTCCTTTAAATAATGGGGTCTAAATTCAGTTCAATTGAAGTAAACTGGATATTGCAAATTACAGCTCTTAAACATTCAGATAAGTTACATGCACCTTCATCAACTGATGACTTGCAGATTAGTAGTTGAACTGTATTGTTTTGAGAAAAATTATGTCTGAGATAATAGGTACAATGAGAACTCCATAGTTTCCTCTGAGAGAAGTGAATCACACCTGAGCAAGATCATTTTATCTTAAGGACATAGGAAGTTGTCATATTTAAAGTCAGTCAGCTGGTCAGTCTAGCTCAGAGTTCCTTAGAGCAACAGGCAGTCACATTTCAGGGTTTTAGATAGAGCTCTTCTCTAGCCCTACTGGGAGAAAGCAGAAACTGAACCTGCTACCTTCTTGCCTTCAAAGCAGTTGCTGTCATCCCATGATGAGCATGCAGGGGCAAAGTTGCCAGTTGTCCTTAAACTAGGTGTTTGAAGGACATCTCTTACAAAAATAACAGACATATATGTTGATAATTGTATAGAATGTTTTACTGGGATCATTTGGTGAAGGGCAGATCAGAAATCTGGTGAATAATTGGATTAACAAGTTGTTCTATACTGTGTTTCTCATTTACAGAACTGGCTTAGAGCGCAAGTCTAGAAAAGGATAAAGATGGCATCCTCCTTACTCTTACTACTGTACTTTTGGCAGCCACAGTCTCCATCTGGCTTTCTTATAAGCAGCAAACTGAAACCAACTGATTCCAATGCATCACCAATGTAAAAATTAAGCACTTTCTGCACACACAAAAACTCTGTTTCTATTTCTAAAAGTAATCAGTTTCTTCTAAGAAAGTGGTTTGTAATCCAACAAACCTACAGACAGGCACATTTACATTTTAGCATAAGCAAGAACTCAGTTAAGTCCAAATATTGGGATTTATTGTTCATACTGATCAAGAACATTAGTTATGCCCAGCTGCTGTTACTTAATATCATTGCGGAAAAGATCTCATTCTCCTTTTAATTCCCTCCCCTTCTATTGCCTATGGTTATATCATTTAAATCAAAGTCCCAGACCCTATGTATACCAGTTATGATAATAACCTTTCTACGCATAAACATTACAGTTGGAAACTTTATATGTCAGATGTGAATAGTGACTATATTTCATGAAGGATTTGTCAGAGTCTTTAATGAAAATTTATGCCAAATGATATGAAATTTATTTTGCTTCCAACTACTTTCCAATAAAATCCCTGCAAGTTGCCAGTGTGCATTTTTCTTCATTGCCTCACAAGCAAACATAAATTTATTTGTATGGTTCAAAGGAAATACATGATTGGCATGAAGTGCCTAGGGACGACAGAGACGTTTGGTTCACATTTGAATTCTGCAATGCAGTTCTCCAGTCCAGTATTGTGTGCACTAGGGTGAAGTGGGGGAATGGCCTTGGGAAAATGTCCATATCAGGCAAAATTTCATCCACAAATGTGTACAGTAGGAGCAATTTGCACTAAAATGTTGGTGAATTTGTTGTTTTAAAAATTGCAAACTGGTGTAGAAATGTAAACTGAACTGAAGACTTGAAAAAATAGAAAATTATTATTATTATTATTATTATTATTATTAATAGTAAAGCTTCCAACAGAATATAAAAACACGATAAAACTTCAAACAGTACAAACTTCCCTAAACAGATGTCTTCTAAAAGTCACCTAGCTTTTTATTTCCTTGACATCTGATGGGAGGGCATTCCACAGGGTGGGCGCCACTACCGAGAAGGCCCTCTGCCTGGTTCCCTGTAACTTGGCTTCTCGCAGTGAGGGAACTGCCAGAAGGCCCTCGGCGCTGGACCTCAGTGTCCAGGCAGAACGATGGGGATGGAGACGCTTCTTCAGGTATACTGGACCGAGGCCGTCAGCATCAACACTTTGAATTGTGCTCAGAAACATACTGGGAGCCAATGTAGGTCTTTTGGGACTGGTGTTATATGATCTCGGGGTCCACTTCCCCACCACCACTAAACAGGTGCCTGTTCTCAATGCATTGCTCCAGTCTCCTCCCTTGTGCTATGTTTCTCTTACTCAGCTCCAAACCACACAGAAGCCATACTTCCTCCAGCTAATTCCATACCAGTAGAAAACATGAATTCATGCTCTTTGAAGTAGGTGTCATTACTACAGAAAAGTCATCTGGCCCATAAATTACTGATAGTTCACCTTTGCATTACCATACTTTCAGGGTGGATGTGCATCCAAATTAAAGCACATCCAATGCACTTTTCAAGCACATGACATTTTCATGCATGCACACATTGTTCACTGCTACACTGCATCATAGGATGCGTTGTAGTGCACATGTTGATACAACCTAATTGTGCGACAAGGCCCAGCTGCACCCCCCAGGCATAATAAAAAACACACTGACACAGAATTTTAGTTGAAAGGTTAATGGGCAAAATTTAGGCCACAACTTTATTGATTACAGAAATGTAAGTGGTATTGGCTTAGGCATTGGCAATAACTATAACTGACTCCTGCCTGCCTTTCAGGAAGTCTGAAAATGTAAACAACCAACAGAGGGAGGTCTGTCGATGGCGACCGACTGAAGCTCACCCCGGAGTTCCTTTTGGGTCCTGGCATGGCCCTAGCCCCTCAAGCGGAGTTTGGACAAGATCCAGACCCACAGATTCCTCTAACAGAATGCCCTTGTACCTGGAGGGGCAGGTGATGGCCTCCCCTCCCCTCCCACACATCATAATAAGCCAATGCCTAACCGCCATACGAGCACCACAAAGAAGCGGGACTCTGGTGCACTGTTTGGCGGCACGAAGCCAGATGAAGCCCTGACAAAGCGCCGCTGCCTTTTAAAGGACCCCACGATCACGCCACCACTCTCTAATTGGCCAACAGGCCGGTGGCGCAATCGCGGGGCCAGTGCGGGCTCAGGATCATCCCCCTCTTCTCTCCATGGGTGTAGGGGAGGTGCCCTGGGACTGCACGCAGAGGCAGAGCTTCATGCTCTGGCACTGGGGGGGGGACAGAGAGCAGGTGGGGGCGGGGCTGGCACATGTCCTGGGGCGGGGCGCCCAGTGTGGGGGGGCAGCTGCAATGGCTCCCTAATGGGATTGTGCTACCGAGGGCGGTGCGCTCCCCCCGCACTCCTCTTCCTCCACCAGTACCTGCATGCAACGCAGACCCTTGAATAGGAGGATCCGATTTGGGAAACGGGTGCCTCTGTGGTTTAACCACAGGGACTTGCCGATCAGAAGGTTGGCGGTTCAAATCCCCGTGACGGGGTGAGCTCCCGTTGCTCAGTCCCAGCTCCTGCCAACCTAGCAGTTCGAAAGCACGTCAAAGTGCAAGTAGATAAATAGGTACTGCTCCGGCAGGAAGGTAAACGGTGTTTCCGTGTGCTGCTCTGGTTCACCAGAAGCGGCTTAGTCATGCTGGCCACATGACCCGGAAGCTGTACGCTGGCTCCCTCGGCCAATAAAGCGAGATGAGCGCCGCAACCCCAGAGTCGGTCATGACTGGACCTAATGGTCAGGGGTCCCTTTACCTTTACTATTGAATATGATTACATGATCAGAATAAGAATACAAGTTGTTGCTGTTGTTGTTGTTTCCTTTGACCACACCAGAGCTCCAACACTAGCCATTTACAAACTTATTGGAAGCTGAATGGAGGTAGACAGCCCCTGTTGTCCGTCACCAGCCACTTGTGATCAGAAATATAGTACATCTGGCTACATATACTTCATTCTTAGCTATTATGGTTTAGAGAGATTATCCAATCATCTTTTTGTCTATCTTTTTCTCTGTCATTCTGGGACTGTCATTTTTGGAAGTGCAGAAACAAATGGAGTTTTTAGATCAGATGTTTATAAACCCAAAGCCAGACACTGCTTTAGATTCACATTAATAACTCTGTATCACTTAGTACTGAGTCCTTTCCTGCCCTAGATAAATGGGTTCAGTGTTCAAATTTGTAAAACAACAATTGAGGTACTTTGTTGGCATGAATTTGAACTCTGTAAGCACACTGAAGACAATTTCCAAATATTGTTATTGTCCCCAGTTCAATAGCTGTCAAAGCAACTCAGATATGTCCTTACTATTAACATAATTTTGACAAGCAAAGTTCACAACGCAAACACAAGAAAATACTCCAGTACATTCTTTTGACTTTTCTTCCTGAGAGCAGAAGTTCAAATTCCACAGGATAGCTTTATGCTTCTATATGCAACACAAAATTTTGTTACACATAATTCTGGTGGGAACAAATAATTTCAATGTGATCCTTTTCAACATGAAAATGTCAATCAATCCATTTTAAATTCCTTTCAAGTTTCGGAAACTGATATAATCTGTGGTCTGAAGCAACTTTGACAATGACAGAAGCAAACCTAAGCATCCTTTCTCTTCCACACACCTTGTTTTCTTCAGTACCTATAGGGTGGTATTCTACGAACTCATCCTGTCAGTGTGAGTGCAATGGGATTTTCCCTGAGCCTTCCCCAAATCTGTTCCAGAGGATTGGAGGAACCCCTAGAATAGATTTCAGGAACACATGGGGGAATAATAATAATAATAACAATAATAATAATTTATTATTTATACCCCGCCCATCTGGCTGGGCCTCCCCAGCCACTCTGGGCGGCTTCCATAGAAAACAGAAATACAGTAAAATATCACACGTTAAAAACTTCCCTGAACAGGGCTGCCTTAAGATGTCTTCTGAATTTCAGGTAGTTATTTATCGCTTTGACATCTGATGGGAGGGCGTTCCACAGGGCGGGCGCCACTACCGAGAAGGCCCTCTGCCTGGTTCCCTGTAGCTTTGCTTCTCGCAATGAGGGAACCGCTAGAAGGCCCTCGGCGCTGGACCTCAGCGTCTGGGCAGAATGATGGGGGTGGATATGCTCCTTCAGGTATACTGGACCGAGGCCGTTTAGGGCTTTAAAGGTCAACACCAGCACTTTGAATTGTGCTCGGAAACGTACTGGGAGCCAATGTAGGTCTTTCAAGACCGGTGTTATATGGTCTCAGCGGCCGCCCCCAGTCACCAGTCTAGCTGCCGCATTCTGGATTAGTTGTAGTTTCCGAGTCACCTTCAAAGGTAGCCCCACGTAGAGCGCATTGCAGTAGTCCAAGCGGGAGATAACCAGAGTATGCACCACTCTGGCGAGACAGTCCGCAGGCAGATAGGGTCTCAGCCTACGTACCAGATGCAGCTGGTAAACAGCTGCCCTGGACACAGATTTGACCTGTGCCTCCATGGACAGCTGTGAGTCCAAAATGACTCCCAGGCTGCGCACCTGGTCCTTCAGGGGCACAGTTACCCCATTCAGGACCAGGGAATCCTCCACACCTGCCCGCCTCCTGTCCCCCAAAAACAGTACTTCTGTCTTGTCAGGATTCAACCTCAATCTGTTAGCCACCATCCATCCTCCAACCGCCTCCAGACACTCACGCAGGACCTTCACCACCTTCACTGGTTCTGATTTAAAAGAGAGCTAATTGTGCCAACAGCTAATTGTGCCAACAGCAATCCTTATGTTGATGGAACCCTGTCTTAGGGCTGAATTGGATACAGCCCTTTATATTCATTAATGGCAAGTGATCAACTCATAGAATAGTCTTGACCATTTTTTATTATTAGTTGATTCCATTCATTCTGAAGTGTTACCCAATTTCACTGTATTTTCAGGATCTTCTACTGCACTGTTTAGAAGTCCCCAACCATGTGTGCATATGCAGTGGTACCTTGGTTTAAGAACAGCTTAGTTTATGAACAACTTGGATTAAGAAGGCTGCAAACTAGGAAGTAGGCGTTTTGGTTTGTGAACTTTGCCTTGGTTTAAGAACATGTGCCACTTCCTGTTGAGTGTGTTCCATTTGTAAATTGAGTCGCCCGTTGCTATGGGAAAGCACACCTTGGTTTAAGAACGCTTTGGTTTAAGAACGGATTTCTGGAACGGATTAAGTTCGTAAACCAAGGTACCACTGTACCTACAATTTGGACTAACAATTCATATACCTGATGATTATATGTTAGTCTTGAAGCTGCCACAAGACTCTTTGTTTGTTTTGGGAACTGAATTATATAGTAATTCTAGTCATTCCACTTTACTTTATATATATCCCTCTGAATTTTGCTTATTTTTTCTTATGTAATTATCCAAATTCTCTGTGTGCCTTTTATGCCTTGTTCTGTCCCCAGTAAGCACAAGACACTTTTGCCTAGTGGCACTGTGTTCCATATATTGCAGCAAAATACTGGGCAAAACCTTGTTAGGCATACTTTCTTTGTTAGGCAAAGAACGTTGTTTGCATGAAGGCGGAAATGGCATTGGGTAAGATCAACAAAGTATGGGGGGCATAGGGGGCCTGAGGGGAGATTAACCACAGTGCTCCCAAGTTCAGTGTTGAGGTATTTGCTTAGCAGGAATCTGCACCCTGGAGTCTTTGCTTGGCTTGCATCACGGCAAGGTTCAACACTGGCTGACTCCCATGGAACAGGTTTGGGGTGGACGAAACCTGGTGGATCCAGTCCATCAACATGGGTCTTGTGGAATGTTGAAGTGATCTTGGGACCAAATGCCATACCAACCCTTACCCTGCCTGCTGTTGTCAATAAAGATTTGGCCCAATTTTATCTAACCACTGTTGTACAGTGTTATTATTTTGCTCCTACCTCATCTGTCTCCTGAGAAATCTCTATGTGGGACAGGAAGCTACAGTTAGAACTGGATATGGAACAACTGATTGGTTCAAAATTGGGAAAGGAGTATGACAAGGCTGTATATAGTCTCCCTGCTTATTTAACTTATATGCAGAATTCATCATGCGAAAGGCTGGGCTGGATGAATCCCAAGCCGGAATTAAGATCGCCGGAAGAAATATCAACAACCTCAGATATGCAGATGACAAAACCTTGATGGCAGAAAGTGAGGAGGAATTAGAGAACCTTTTAATGAGGGTGAAAGAGGAGAGCGCAAAATATGGTCTGAAGCTCAACATCAAAACAACGAAGATCATGGCCACTGGGCCCATCACCTGGCAAATAGAAGGGGAAGAAATGGAGGCAGTGAGAGATTTTACTTTCTTGGGCTCCATGATCACTACAGATGGTGACAGCAGTCACAAAATTAAAAGATGCCTGCTCCTTGGGAGAAAGGCGATGGCAAACCTAGACAGCATCTTAAAAAGCAGAGACATCACCTTGCCAACAAAGGTCCGTATAGTTAAAGCTATGGTTTTCCCAGTAGTGAGAGATGGACCATAAAGAAGGCTGATCGCCAAAGAATTGATGCTTTTGAATTATGGTGCTGGAGGAGACTCTTGAGAGTCCCATGGACTGCAAGAAGATCAAACCTATCCATTCTTAAGGAAATCAGCCCTGAATGCGAAGACAGGAGTGCCTGGTGTGCTCTGGTCCATAGGGTCACGAAGAGTCGGACACGACTAAACGACTAAACAACAACAACAAAACAGGTTACATAATGTGCCTGCCTGGGCAAGTCCTTTCATGTATATAGCAACAGTAATTAGAGTGTGTTTAAGAGCAAATTAAACTCTCCACTAACCAATACCAATGAACCAACGGATATGGAATTCTACATAATAATGTATGAATCATAGGTATTGTAATAGTAGATGCAGTTGCACTGTGCTGTACAATAACTCCCACCAGTCTATCAAAGGCATTTTTCATGTCTTGTGCCAACATCAATAAGGGACCACAGCAAGGTTTCATGAACATTCTGCCAATATTCGCATTGCATTTGACCCAAGTGATTATTATATTTTTGTTATCAGAATTGAACAAAGCATTCTACATCTCTGGACCAGGAAACTAATTTTTAAAAACTTAGAACAACAAAGTGTACCGTTACTGTAAGCAATCCCTTACCAGCATAAAACTACCTAAACTACTTCCTCTAACAAGAGATAAAGTAAATATATCAAATTGCATGGCACACCCCCTTTCAGATCTTATTTCTATATATTCTGGTGCATGTCTAATCAACCTAGAAGCCAATTTGGCGAAAATGGATTCCTTGGTGATCTTTACTTTGTTGTTACTGTTGCATGGAAGATGTCTAAGTTCATCAGGTAATACGTCTTAAATTATCAACATTCTTTCTCTTTTCTTTTTCTTGTTCTCCCTCTCTTTAAGACCTTACAAACTGCCAGTGAATGATCAGAAGAGCTTGTTGCAAGGGAACACATAAAGATGACATGGGTATTTATGGCTCCATCAAAACACATAAGATGCTTTCAATTTTTGAATTGTGGGGGTCATTTTGGATTTGTCAAAATCCTGCCCGTTTCTGAAATATTAATAAGTTATTAATTAATAAGTTGGGAAGATACTTAGGGAATCCAACAAGGAAAGGTGGAATTGGGAATTGAAAACAAACAAGTGCAGGATATTTCTTATGAAGAGGAACACGTGGATATAATGACTGGCAACATTATTCTATGCATGTTTACTATGATCAAAGGTAAATGGTATTTCCATGCGCTCTGGTTTCCGTCACGGTGTTCCATTGTGCCAGAAGCGGTTTAGTCATGCTGGTCGCATGACCTGGAAAGCTGCCTGTGGACAAACACCGGCTCCCTCAGCCTGAAGTGAGATGAGTGCCGAACCCAATAGTTGCCTTTGACTGGACTTAACCATTCAGGGATCCTTTACCTTTACCTTTTACTATGATCAAAGAAGTCTAATTTCCAGATAAGTGTATATACAAATGCAGATGTAGATACAAGCGCTACTTTTAGCACACCATTGGGAATATTGGCTTTAGGGGTACAATGGGGAATAAACTCAATTCACTTCATATATATTGCATGTCACTTTGGGCACAATCACAATGATAATGATATATTTTGAAAGATGATATGGATTTCTTAGGTTTGTCTTCTTTAAGCAAAATATATTTATCATCTGATTTTTCTAGATTTTCTAACAATGTAAATCCATTTTATGTCTGAATTAATCAGTATCACTCTTAATGTAATTTGAACATATCTAGAACATATTATAAAAGCTTGCTATAAAAGATCCTCTCAAGGGAATGTTAATGTTTGTTTAAGTTCAAAACCACTCAAAGAGCAAGAAAACCTCCATTGTGCAAGCTCTTCGTAATCTGTGTTAAAAAAATTAGAACACAAGCAAATAAAGTTTCTCTATATTCTGCTAAATTTCTAGAAGTAGCTTTTACAATGTAGAAATTAATAGAGAAACACTGGGAAATTGAATAAATTGCATTGTGAATACAGTCTATGTATTTATGGACATAACTCTGTGTTTGTATAATATAGAACTAAATAACTGGGTGTTTTTAAATCATCCACACCTTCTATAGGATCAGATATGTATACCAGGTACATTTTATTTCTTATTTACCAAATTATTTGAATAATTTTTCTGTTATATTCTTGGATATGTACAAAACACTGTGCTCAGCAGAATGCTCTGAAATTCTAAATATTTAAAATGTATCTTCCCAGAAATTATCACGATTTATTCAATTTGGTTTCTGACCATGAAACATACTTTAAGAAACTAATGTTTGTTTTAATGTGAATGTGTGTACTTTGACGCCTTTACAATTGGGGGTGGGGGGACGGGACCAAGTGTTGAGAGCAGAAAATATTGCTTCTAGAAGGATGTTGTTGTTTTGTTCAAAGATGCTTTCTTGAGACTGGTCAATGGAACCAACAGATGTGAAGGCCGGCTTGAAGTCTACCACCAAGGAAACTGGGGGACAGTCTGCGATGATGATTGGGACATAAATGATGCACACGTTGTCTGCAGACAGCTTGGATGTGGATTGGCTTTATCGGCAAGAGGAAGTGCCTATTTTGGCCAAGGCACTGGCAATATTCTCCTGGATGATGTGAGGTGCAGAGGGAATGAAACTTCTCTTGAGCAGTGCTCCCACAGAGGATGGGGAATCCATAACTGTGTCCATGTAGAAGATGCTGGTGTGATCTGCTCAGGTACTCCTTTGTTATGTGTGCTTCATTAGACATTTCTGTTCTTTCTAATCCTGCAAGTCTACTTAATTTCTGAACAACTGATAGTCAAAGTTAATTACTGTTTCTTGATAGTATATTACAGGTAATCTAGATTAAAAGGTTGTGCCAGTCTGTGAAATTCTCTTTACTTATATCTGATTGAAATATGCTCAGGTAAAACATTAGGAAGAACTTCCTGACAGTAACAGCTGTTCGACAGTGGAATTTGCTGCCAAGGAGTGTGGTGGAGTCTCCTTCTTTGGAGGTCTTTAAGCAGAGGCTTGACAACCATATGTCAGGAGTGCTCTGATGGTGTTTTCTGCTTGGCAGGGGGTTGGACTTGATGGCCCTTGTGGTCTTTTCCAACTCTATGATTCTATTCTATGATTCTATAAATAGAGAGAGATCAGATACATGTTATTCATCTTATTTTTGGTAGGTTAGTCCAGGAAGAATGTCCTTTTTTCATTCCAGGCAGGGGCCTGCTTGCTACATGCACGAAAACTTCAATCAGAGTTCTATTTTGTTTTAAATGAAACAATGTCAAATATATCTTATTTATTATTTACAGGTAATAGAGAACCGGAAATACTTGGTAAGTTTAATTGTTTATTAATTCATTAGAACTACATGGAAACTACACTTCAGATGAAATGCCAATAGCAAGCTTGTTGAAATCCTAATATTAGTAGAGTTGAAGACTTACACCAGGAACCTGTGGCCTTCCACATATTGCTGGACTTCAGTGCTCAACAGCCCCTGCCAGCAAAGCCAATGGTCAGGGATGATGGGAGATGTAGTCCAACAACATCTGGAGAGCTACAGGTTCCCTATCCATGACGAACAGCAACCTTGGTTTCAGCCATCTGGTGAATGCAAATGTCAACACAACACACATTTAAATGAATCTGTTTCCTGAATTCTCATTTATTGACTGTCCATATCCACACCATGCATTTAAATTCCTTCCAACCTTCATAGGATTTCCTAGGAAATCATGACTGTTAAAGTTCCATAAATGTGCTTTAAATGTTTGATGTGGATGTAGCCTAGAGAGCCAAATTCTTGTTCATGAACTTGGCTATGTGAAGCATCTGCTGCTTGGATATAAATGTGTTTTACCTGCGAAAGTTCATTTCAGAAATGCCGCTTAGTGACACTATGTCAAGCTGTAGCACTGTGTGCAGACAAGGTACGGCAGTGCATGAGAAGAGCAGCATTTGGAGTCACACTAATTTATGTCACCCTAAAACATCCATGAAGACAGTGAAATTTAATTTGTGATGTGTTCATTAATGTGTGTAGGGGAGTAGAATCCAACACATTTCATCACTGAGAATTCTCATTCTGTGCTTCCAATTCATTTAAATGGGTTATGAAGATCAATCTGAGATCCAGTATGATTATTCTGAGCTAAAACAGTGAGGTTATATGATGCTTTCGTAATCCACTCTAATAAATCCATGAACTTCCATTCCTGATGCAATACAATAAATATATTTTGGAGACAGTATGAACCTGGAGGGTAGACACTTGCATTCTCAAATCAGCTCTTTTGGTCCTCCAGGCACCTGGACTATCTACTTGAATGGACTAAGATTCAATCTTTCTCTCTCCTAAAATGCATATCAATCAATCTCCTTTTTGACACTGTGCAAAATATTGAAGTAGGTCTCTTCAGGGCGGGATGCAGTCCATGGACCGTGACTTAACCACCACTGCTTTAGTTTATATCTTCCTAGAGATAGGAAAGGCCTTGTTTATTAGAGTCTTATTATGCAATCTAATCTGTTTTCTCCTTGTGAAATTCTTGAGAACAGAAACTGATTTCTAAATTGATACTCTTTTTATTGTTCAAAGATGGGTCCTTGAGACTGGTCAATGGAACCAACAGATGTGAAGGTCGCCTTGAAGTATACCACAGAGGAAATTGGGGGACAGTCTGTGATTATGGTTGGGACATAAATGATGCACATGTTGTCTGCAGACAAATTGGATGTGGATGGGCTCTGTCAGCTACAAAAGGCACCCATTTTGGCCAAGGCTCTGGCAATGTTCTCTTTGGTGGTGTGCAGTGTGGAGGATATGAAACTTCTTTTGGGTATTGCCCCCATCACAATTGGGAAATTCATAATTGTGGCCATCAGGATATTGCTGGAATCATTTGCACAGGTGCACTATTCTTATTTCCTTTTTTTAATTTGGATCATTTTATTCCTACATGTCTGTTTAATTTCTGAATGACTGGGGATCAGTTGTAAAGGAATAAGTGTTTCTCACATCCACATTGTTTATCATGTGTGGTTTAGATTAGTGTATCAATTGGCCTGTTAATGTATCTTACATATATCTTAGTGTAGTCTCTTTTATTCTGTCTATCAAAACATTATCAGTTGCTTAGTATCCCAAGTTTGGATAGGTTATTTATTATTATTTTAGAAATGTGGAGCCAACTGATGATTCCCAGGTAAGATCCACCCTCTGTTGTGTGGGCAGGGTGGTCCCTCCCCTACCTGGCCAATCCCCTGGTAACGCCTCCCCAGGTGGGATTGGGCAATTGGCTGAGGTAGGTGGAGATCTCCAGGTATCCAGCCTGGGGAGGGCGAAGCCAGCCTGTACTGCCAGGAGCCACATGGGATTCAGGGGGCTGTGCGCGACCATGCAAACAGCACCCCCCATTTGATGTGGGGAGCATTCATTATAAAATAATAAAGAATTCCATAACCACCACTCTTCCAATAAACTGCCCCATTGCATTGTGTTGAATCTTACTCCTGAACACTGAAGAGCAGTTATTCAGTTGTTATGAGGAAAGTAGTTTGAAGGGGGCTGGAAAAAATCCACTGTTACACTAATCACCAGTTGGGTTGTTCTGGAACTTAGTATGTCTCTTTTTATTTCAAAGATACAAACTTGCAATCAGCCAATCAATTTGTCTGACACCTCAAGATATAGCACCCATTCAATGAGTATAAGCAGAAGCAGAATCATAGGATATACTCTATTTCCATGTGCAAACTGAGTTGAGAAAAGATATTCACCTGTCTAAAACAATTCGATAGCTAGGGTGTATGATGCGTTTGACCAAACTGCGGGAGGCAGTGGAAGACAGGAGTGCCTGGCGTGCTCTGGTCCATGGGGTCACAAAGAGTCGGACATGACTAAACGACTAAACAACAACAGGGTGTATGATATTTCATACTTTCCACAGAATATATATCTGTATATCTTTCCTCTCCAACACCTAACTTCTTCAAAATTAAGTAGGATTTTAATTCTGAAAAATTAACAATGATTGCTAATACGGGTTGTCTGCAAATTTAGGAGCTGTACAAAAGAGAGGGTTTTAACCAAACTTAGTCAAAGTAGACAATTCAAATCAATAGGAACTAATCTAACTATGACTAATTTAAGTTCTCTTCATTTCGCATTCCAAGGAAGATAGGTAAGTCTGGAATCCAACCCACTATATGCAACACACCCTTCTGAAAATGTAAATTAATATAGTACCTATAAATTAACTGTAAATTAATAATTTAGTTTATATCTATATTTTCCCAGAGAGTTTTATGATTCCTTAGGGCCTGGCAGTGAAATGCAACTAGGATAAGAAATATTTTTCTCCTTGAGATCAGAAAGCATAGCTTCTAAAACAAAGTTAATTTTTTGTTCAAAGATGCTGTATTGAGACTGGTCAATGGAACCAACAGATGTGAAGGCCGTCTTGAAGTATACCACAGAGGAAGTTGGGGGAGCGTCTGTGATGATGGTTGGGACATAAATGATGCACATGTGGTCTGCGGACAAGCTCTGTGTGGCCGGGCTCTGTTAGCTACAACCAACGCCCATTTTGGCCAAGGCTCTGGAAATATTCTCCTGGATGATGTGCAGTGCAGAGGAAATGAAACTTCTCTTGAGCAGTGCTCCCACAGAGGATGGAAAATCCATAACTGTGTCCATGTAGAAGATGCTGGTGTCATCTGCACAGGTATACTCTTCTTTTTTCCTTTTTAAAAAGATGGTTTTATGCATATATGTAAGTTTAATGTCTGAATGACTGGAGAGGAATCAATGCTTCTTTCTAATTTTAGCATTTATGATTCAGATGAGAGTAATATTTTAATTTTTTTTTCTTGCTTATATCTAAGTGAAATATCCTCAGGTTAAGTGACAGGTGTCCATAGGAACATAGGAAGCTGCCTTATACCAAGTCAGACCATTGGTCCACCTAGCTCATTAGGGTCTATGCTGACTTGCAGTGGCAACCCAAGGTTTCTGACAGTGGACTTGCCCTGACCTACCTGGAGATGCTGGAGATTAAAACAGATTTTCTGCAAGCAAGGCAGATGCTCTACCACTGAACTGCAGCCATTCCCCACACAGTGATGTCATGGATGAAATCCATGTATCAGCAAATTTGCAGTTTCTTCTAATGTCCCAGTTATTTTTCTGTTGGGAGCATGTCCATATCTGAAAGGTTTCCTGCGCTGATCATCAGAGAGGGAAGAGTGATGAGAACTAAATACACTCCACTTTCCCCTCCCCTTCAGTTTACTTGCAGAGGAGTATGTTAAAGCTAAGGTTGTTGGTTAGAGATGAAGAATCATGCGTTTTGACTGATCTGGATTAGGGCATTAAATATCTATTTGTCTATATCTATATATAACAGTGTATCATGTTTGTTATTTACAGGCAATAAAGAACCAAGTAGACCATGTAAATTCACATTCTTGATAACTTTATTAGTTCAACATACCTTGATCCAGCAAAGGAAATAATTATCAATCCTCATGTTGTGATTAAGTCTGCACCAATTTGATTTTCTCATAGGGTAGGGGATTCAATGTCTTCGTTCTATAGATTTGTGCTTTTATCTTGTATTTTTATCTTGTGAACCAGCCTGAGATCTTCATATGAAGGGTGGTATATAAATTTAATAAATAATAATAATAATTCAACCTCACCTCATCAGATCCAACCCCCTGCAATGCAGGATTATGCAGCTGTCCCATGTGTGGATCAAACCCACAGCCTTGGCATTATCAGCACCAAGCGCCTGTTGGGATACTGCCAGGGAGACAAAGGCCATCATGGTTCCACGTCGCCTCCGGACGATCCATCGATCTCCCGTAGATACAGTATCAGTCAATTAGCGACACGAAGCCTCAGAAATAGCTTGCCACATTCCAGAGCTCGTGCACGCTCTATCAGCAGAGTTCGTACAGCGAAAGATGCACTCAGGAGAGCATATTTACAAGTTTATTCAGCGTTGGTCAGAACAAAGAAAGAACATGACTGCCTGCTTTAATGTCTCAGGCGCAGAGAGAAAACGAAAGCAATAGACAAACAGAAACTTCCTGTGAACAGGAAATACGCAGGCTGTGACACAACAACCTGCTCCCTTTTTAAGGTGGAACGGAAATATCCTAACATCCTCCCCCTTTCCGTGTAACCTGTAGTACCTGTGGTTCAACTCAATTGCAACCTCTGTACGTAAACCTTAAGTTGTTCTCTGTTAACAACCTTAGACAACAGATCAGCAGGAATTTCATTTCCTGGCATGTAGGACACCTGAATGAGTCCTTTCTGAATACACTCTCTTGCACAATGTAGCTTAATCTGCAAGTACTTGGTTCTTTGCTTGCAACTCTCTGAGTTCAGCAAAGCCAAACAGGATCTATTGTCTTGATACACTTGTATAGGACATTTCACAGAAACTCTGATGTCCTTAAACAGTTGCATCAACCATTCACAATCCATGAGTGAAAATGACAGTGCATTGAGTTCTGCTTCACAGGAACTTAGGCTCACTGTCATCTGCTTCTTGCACAGCCAGTCAAACAGACAGTGGTTGTACATGTAGCATACTCCAGAAGTGCTTGTACCATCCGTGGTGTCACTTCCAAAACTTGCATCTGCAAAGATTTCAAGACTTCCAGTCTTCTGACTGGTGAACCTCAGCCTGTAGTGCAAAGTCCCTTTCAAATAGCGGGCTATGCGCTTCAGAGCTTTCCAATCCTGAACAGTAGGATTGTTGGCATGTCTGCTAAGCAGGTTAGTGCTTACAGCTATGTCAGGTCTTGAAGATCTAGCAATGTAATTCAACTTGCCTAGAATGCATCTGTACAGCGTAGTGTCAGAAAACGCTTCAGCAGTACTATCTACCTGGTAACCTGTCACCATTGGTGTGTCTGCTGGGTTTGCATCAACCAAATTCAACCTGGTTAATACATCAGCAATTTTCTGTGTTTGGTGTACCAGAAAATTACCTGCTTGGTCCCTCTCCACCTGCAGAGAAAGATAGTTGGATACCTCACTAAGATCCTTCATGTCAAAGTTGAGCCAGGGTGCTTTGGTACAAAGCCTGATTCTTCCAAAACATCAGAAGATCATCAACAAAACATAAACAATACAGTTTGTTTTGCCCCTCCTCCTTGACAAACACACATGGATCAGCTTTGCCCTGGTGAAAACCTAGAGAAAGCAACGTCTCAGTGAGTTTTGTGTTCCAACACCTGGCACTCTGCTTGAGACCATATAAGGATTTCCGCAGTTTACAGACCATTCCCTTCTGTATCTGCATCCCGTCAGGTGGAAGCATATACAGCTCCTCCCCCAAAACCGCATACAAAAAAGCTGTATTAATGTCATGATGGGAAACGTGCAGTTTCTCCTCTGCAGCAATCTTGAGCATTAGCCGAATGCTCTCATACTTGACGGTGGGTGAGTAGGTCTTGTGGTAATCCTGTCCTGGTACCTGTGAAAAACCTCTGGCAACCAATCTGGCTTTGTGTCTGACAACTTTGCCATTCTGGTCTGTCTTGGCCTTGAAGACCCATTTGCTGCCAACCAGTCTCATTCCTGGGACTACCAGTACCAGCTCCCAAGTTTGGTTCGTATTCAAGGAATCAACTTCAGCCTTCATGGCATTAAGCCAAGGCTCAGCATCTTTAGAGGTTAACTCCTGAACCTCTTTGAAGCTTGAAGGTTCCCACACCTTCTCTGAGCTACTAAGAACAGCAGTTGCTGTCTTAGCAAACTCATCAGCAAATCTCTTTGGAGGTTTGCCTTTCGTGGCCCTTTCAGACCTGCGAACTAGACGCAAGTCTTCTTGACTCATCTCCTCCTTCTTAGGAGAAAAGTGACCAATGGTGAACAGTGGTTCTTCCAGTTCATTGTCAGACGCATCAGATGGTCTGACTGAGGCCTTTGCGCTCTTGTAGTCTGCTGTGTCATCACTGTCACTGACATCAGCAGCAGCGCCGCCCACTGAGCTGGAATCCGAACTCTGATCAGCAGCAGCAGCAGCTTCCTCTTCTACCTCAACATCATGTTTTTTTCTCATCACCTTCATCTTCCTCTGGGTAACTCTGGAAAATTCCCACACACACACACACACACCCATTTAGGATTGTACTCAACACTCTTTGTGAACTTAATGGACTTAATGGAGTCAGTCATCCATACCCTGTATGAACCTTTTTCGTACCCCATGAACAAATCATGTGCCCCACGCTTCCCAAGCTTGTTGCTCTGTGGGGTGTGTACCCACATGTCAGAACCAAAGATTCTCATGTGCTTGACGTAAGGCTTCTTACCAAACATCTTCTCATAGGGAGTACAACCAATAGGTGATGACAGTCTGCGATTATAAGTGTAAACAAACGTAGACAGAGTCTCCCCCCAAACTTCTCAGGGAGATTGGCATCATGCAACAAGGTTTTTAGGCCTTGAAGCAAAGTCTGATTTGCTCGCTCAGCAAGTCCATTCTGCCATGGCGATCTAGGCATTGAGAGGTCATGCTGGATTCCCTTCTCAGTCAGGAAAGCTTCAAACTGCTGAGAAGTGAACTCCCCGCCTCGATCAGTAAACAAACAGCCAATACGTTTACTGTGAGCATTCTCCAACCAAGCACAGAATGCCTTGAACCTAGGAAATGCTTGCGAATTCTGCTCGAGCATAAACACATGAATGTACCTGGAAAAAGAATCAATTAAAACCATGAAGTACCTTGCTCCACCCAAAGAGGGAGCAAGTGGACCAACCAGGTCTGTGTGGACTAGATGGTAGGGTTTGGAAGCCTGCCTGCTAGACTCCTTGCCTTTTGGAGCAACCTTCACCTTGTTCTCTGCACAAGATACACATTTCATGTGAAACTTACAGGGCTTGATGTTCAAACCCTGAACCAACTCAGGCATCTTGGCCAGCGCCTGCCAAGACATGTGAGCAAATCTTCTGTGTGCCTCGTGAATACAACCTGCATGAAGAACTTTGTTAGTTTGTGCAACACAACAAGAATCAACATTAGACACAGAAGCACCATTGTCATCATAAGTTATACAGAACAAACCATCTATAAACTTTGCATGCAAAATATCCTCTTTGCCTTTCCTGATGAAACAGACGCTCCTCTTGAAGGAAATCTCAAAGCCACGCCCAGTCAGCTGTGGGACACTGAGCAAATTGTCTGCAGCACCTGGAACATAAAGTACATCTCTGATGGTAGTGTGCAGACTTGCCAGTCTCACATTCCCGACTCCTGCAATTCGCAACGTCTTTCCATCAGCCTGGTGGATCTCTCCATCTTGAGGCGTGAAGGAAATAAATAGATGTTTATCTTTGGCCAAATGGCGGGTCGCTCCCGAATCTATAACAAATCTGGCATTCGCCTTTGGAGCAGCTTTTCCAGCAAGCAAAACCTTGTTTTCCACCAGCGTGGGCTTTTGCTGCTTGCCCCCCTGCTCCTGGCCATCAAACTTGCCTTTAGCCTTTGGTGAAGCTGTGCCAGCAAACAAAGCCTTGTTTTCCACTGTCGTGGGCTTTGCACCCCCCTTCTGCTTCAGGCCATCTGCAGGCATCTGTCTCTGTTTACTTCTGGCCTTCCGGTATCTGTGAGGATGGCCTTGGCTCCCAAGAGAAACAGAGCTCTCAGCTGCCGACTCCTTGGCTCCCCCTGGAGGCTGGAATGCTGCCTGGGATGACATCACAGTCAGCTCCCCCTGCAGCTTGCAACATGAAGCCTCAGAAATAGCTTGCCACATTCCAGAGCTCGTGCACGCTCTATCAGCAGAGTTCGTACAGCGAAAGATGCACTCAGGAGAGCATATTTACAAGTTTATTCAGCGTTGGTCAGAACAAAGAAAGAACATGACTGCCTGCTTCGATGTCTCAGGCGCAGAGAGAAAACGAAAGCAATAGACAAACAGAAACTTCCTGTGAACAGGAAATACACAGGCTGTGACACAACAACCTGCTCCCTTTTTAAGGTGGAATGGAAATATCCTAACAGCACCAGCCAACTAAGCTATCCAGGCTGACTTAATTAATTTGTACTTTTCAAAACACTACACAAACCAAAACAACCATCCTTTTATATTCAAACTTCTCCAAATCGTGGAGTGCAATTTTCCAGCCAAGTACTTTATACAAAAATACATATACTTAGATAACTATGTGCATAGAAATGCCTATATTAGCAATCACACACACAGCATACAGAAATGTGTTATTTTAGGGGAAGTTGCTTTGCAACAATGTGTGCATTAGGGAAAGTTTAATACAAGCATGCATATTAGAAATTTGCAGGAAAATAGTGGTGAATTTCCCTAAGAACTTTCCTTTTTTTCCATTGCAAACTGATGTGGAAATGTGGAGAATGATAAATATTAGGAAAATATTGGTGGATGGGGAAGTGAATATGGTAAATATGGCACATAAAAGTGGATTTGTGGGCATCCACCACATCACCCACATATTCCACCTAATTGTGGGGGGTGCCCTAGGTTTAGGTGACATGTTTCCTCCTTCCTTCGCTATCCATGATCTCCTCAAAACCCTTCTGCAGAAGGGTTGCTGGGCATTTTTGCCACAGTGTGAAGGGCAGTGGGCCATTGTGGAAGAAGCAGGCGGGGTTGGGGATGTGGACACTGCCTCCCAGATTGTGGTTGTCCTCAAGCTATTCCTGGAGGCCAATGAGACCAAATCAGGCACCAAATCAGATTGCAGGGAAGATTTCATTGAACTGATATGGATCATGCATATTCTAATAGTATCCTCAGCAACCAAAGTAATGTAGCAAATCCTTAAATAACAACAGCTGTAAAAATTACTTAATTATTGGTTGTGTGTGTGTGTATAAAATCATTGCTAAAAGGAAATGACTTTTTATCATTTTTCACAGCTACCAGACGTCTTCAACTGCGTGGTAAGTTTTATTTCTTGTTCGTAGGGATCAGCAAGAAATTCATTTAATGTTGGGATCCATGTATTTTCTCCAAACAGTTTGAAATATATAGAAATAAAACATCTCATAATTTTGAATGTTAATATAAAATTATATTTGGGTGATGGACATAATCCCTTAGAGTTTGTGTAATTCATGATTCCTCCAGCAACTTTGTTTGGAAATGGTTTTATAAAATCCTTTTGAAATTTGAGGTTAAGTCCAAGTAACAGCAAAGCGAGAAGGAGCTGGGTCACAAAGTAATTTCATACTATCAGATCCCAAGATGAATATGTGTTTAGTGTCCATGGCTTTGAACAGTTTCACAATGCAGAATTTAGTCTTCAGATTGAAAAGTTTCTCTCCCTCCCAAAGGACCTCTCTTACGGTTGGTTAATGGAAGCAACAGGTGTGAAGGTCGCCTTGAAGTATATCATGATAGAACCTGGGGGACTGTCTGTGATGATCTTTGGAGCATGAATGATGCACATGTGGTCTGCAGAGAGCTTGGATGTGGACCAGCTCTGTCAGCACCAGGAAGTGCCCGTTTTGGTCAAGGCTTGGGTAGCATCCTCCTGGACAATGTGGAGTGCACAGGAAGCGAATCTTCCCTGCTACAGTGTTCTCATGCAGGTTGGGGCACACATAACTGTGGTCATCATGAAGATGCCAGTGTCATCTGCTCAGGTATTCCTAGGCTGGGCTAATCTAGCTTCCCAATAGATCAAATGCAGTTTTCCAGTCTTTGTAGACTCCTTTGGGAAACATATAGTAGAATTATTAAAGAAATTTCCACCACAATCTCCAGTTTTAATTAAAATTTGAATTAGGTGGTCTATTATTAATAAAAGTTTATTTCCTTCAAAGTGCATGTTTGATGAGGTATACAAAGTTTCAGATCTTGGACCAATCTGAACAGCGCATTTAAAGCAGTATCATATCACTTTGAGCATTCATGTTTCCCTGCCCCCCCCAAAAAAAAACTATGAACTGTAGTGCTGAGACCACTAGTCTCCTTACAAAGCTATAATTCCCTGAGTTACCTGAGAAAGGGAGATTGACTGTTAAACCAGCATAGTATTGTAGTTCTGTTAATATATACCGGTATATATATATATGAATGATTTCATACTGCCCAAGGTTTTCCGACCCAAAACCAGGATGTGCTTCTTCCAGGAAGTGCTCCCAGGTGAGTCATGTGACCCACACCTTGCTCTCACCCTGGGGGGGGATTCTTTTTTCTGGGCGGGAGCACAATGCAAGAGTGCAGCGCCCAAAATGGCTACCGCAATCTTGTGTGGAAAAAATGGGATGTCCCTTTTGTCTGCGGCACTTAACAGGTGTTTGATTGCCTAACACTGAAGTTTAAGACAAGATTATACTTGGCCCTGGGACATAGTATTTGTGTAATTTGTGTAATTCATGATTCCTCCAGCAACATTGTTCAGAGATGGACTTAAGAAATTCACCTTGAAATTTAAAGGCAAGTTCAGGTAATGGAATCGCTAGAAGAAGCTGAGTCACCAGGCATTTTTATATCATCAAAACCCAAGATACAGTGGTGTTTAGTGTCCATTGGGTTGACCAGTTTTCCGATGCAGAGTTTGTCTTGTTTATATAACATTTTTTTTTTTTTGTATCTCCCAAAGAACATTATTTGCGGTTAGTTAATGGAAGGAACAGATGTGAAGGTCGCCTTGAAGTATATCATGACAGAAGCTGGGGGACTGTCTGTGATGATATTTGGAGCCTGAATCATGCACACGTTGTCTGCAGAGAGATTGGTTGTGGACCAGCTCTTTCGGCACCAGAAAGTGCACACTTTGGTGAAGGCTCAGGTCACATCCACCTGGACAATGTGGAGTGCACAGGAAAGGAATCTTCCCTGCTTCGTTGTTCTCATACAGGTTGGGGAACACATAACTGTAACCATCGTGAAGATGCCAGTGTCATCTGCTCAGGTATTCTAGACTAGGCTAATCTAGCCAATAGATCAAATGCAGTTTTTCAATCTTTGTAAACTCCTTTGGGAAACAGAATGGAATGATTAAAGGAAATATCCACGATAATTTCCAGTTTTAATTAAACATGAATTAGTCTGTCACTAATAAAATTCAATTTCCTTCATAGTTTGTGCTTGGCAGTGTGTGTGTGTGTGTGTGTGTGTGTGTGTGTGTGTGTGTGTGTATCCTGAAAACTGTACGGCTGAGACCACGAGTGTCCTCATAGATTGATGATACCTGAGTTACCTAAGAAGGTAGAGTGATTATTAAACCATCATGGAATTGTAGCTCTGCTAATATACATAGAAATGAATGATTTCCAAATATTAAAGTTTAACATAAGAATATGCTTGGTTCTGACACAACCACTTAGATATCTAATGAATTTTAATATTATCAAAACCCAAGATGCAGTTGTGTGTAATTCATGATTCCTCCAGCAACATTGTTCAGAAATGGATCAATGAAATTCACTTGGAAAACACACTTGCTAAAGCACCTGAGTCACCAAGCATTTTCTTATCATTAGATCTCAAGATGTAGTTGTGCTAAGTGCCCATTGTATTGACCAGTTATCCAATGCAGTCTTTCATTCTCTTGTTTATATAATATTTATTTTTTGCATATTCCAAAGAACATTCCTTGCGATTAGTTAATGGAAGAAACAGGTGTGAAGGTCGCCTTGAAGTATATCATGATAGAGCCTGGGGGACTGTCTGTGATGATATTTGGAACCTGAATGATGCACATGTGGTCTGCAGAGAGCTTGGATGTGGACCAGCTCTGTCTGCACCAGGAAATGCTCGCTTTGGTCAAGGCTCGGGCAACATCTTTCTGGACAATGTGCAGTGCACAGGAAATGAATCTTCCCTGCTTCAGTGTTCTCACAGAGGTTGGGGAACACATGACTGTGGTCATCATGAAGATGCCAGTGTCATCTGCTCAGGTACTCCTAGGCTAGGCTAATCTAGTTTGCTAATGCAATCAAGGGAATAGGGTAGGTCCTGACTGAGAATACAGATCAGGATAAAGAGGCCCCTCACTGAAACCTGAATATTGAAGGTGACAGGCACACCTCTGTAAGGAAGGAATTCCCCAACACAGAGGCTACCAGAGGCAGTGGCCTCTTTTGAGCAACCAGTACCCCAAGACTTTGAGGGTAGTGGAACTACCAAGAGACCCCATCTGGCAATCTGAACACCTGAGTGAGTCTGTAGGGAAGGAAGTGTTGTCTCAGGTTTTGTGGCCAGAGTCTTTTGGGATTTTAAAGATTAATGTGGGCCAATTTTGGTCAAGGCTTAGGCAACATCCTCCTGGACAATGTACAGTGCATAGGAAGCGAAACTTCCCTGCTTCAGTGTTCTCAGGCAGGTTGGGGGACACATAACTGTAACCATCGTGAAGATGCCAGTGTCATCTGCTCAGGTATTCCTAGGTTGGGCTAATCTAGCCAATAGATTAAAAACAGTTTTGTAAACTTCTTTGGGAAACATATAGTGAAATTATTAAAGGAAATATCCACCACAGTTTCCAGTTTTAATTAAACATGAATTAGTCTGTTATTAATACAAGTTCATTTCCTTTGTAGTTTGTGCCTGGTAAGGTATAAAACATTTAAGATGTAGGGCCCATCTGCACTCTACATTTAAAGCAGTATAAGAGATCACTAGTGTCCTCATAGATTGATGATACCTGAGTTACCTAAGAAGGTAGAGTGATTATTAAACCATCATGGAATTGTAGCTCTGCTAATATACATAGAAATGAATGATTTCCAAATATTAAAGTTTAACATAAGAATATGCTTGGTTCTGACACAACCACTTAGATATCTAATGAATTTTAATATTATCAAAACCCAAGATGCAGTTGTGTGTAATTCATGATTCCTCCAGCAACATTGTTCAGAAATGGATCAATGAAATTCACTTGGAAAACACACTTGCTAAAGCACCTGAGTCACCAAGCATTTTCTTATCATTAGATCTCAAGATGTAGTTGTGCTAAGTGCCCATTGTATTGACCAGTTATCCAATGCAGTCTTTCATTCTCTTGTTTATATAATATTTATTTTTTGCATATTCCAAAGAACATTCCTTGCGATTAGTTAATGGAAGAAACAGGTGTGAAGGTCGCCTTGAAGTGTATCATAATAGAGACTGGGGGACTGTCTGTGATGATATTTGGAGCCTGAATCATGCACACGTTGTCTGCAGAGAGCTTGGATGTGGACCAGCTCAGTCAGCACCAGGAAATGCTCGCTTTGGTCAAGGCTCAGGCAACATCCTCCTGGACAATGTGGAGTGCACAGGAAAGGAATCTTCCCTGCTTCAGTGTCCTCACAGAGGTTGGGGAACACATGACTGTGGTCATCATGAAGATGCCAGTGTCATCTGTTCAGGTACTCCTAGGCTGGGCTAATCTAGCTCGCTAATGCAATCGAGGGAATAGGGTGGGTCCTGAGAATACAAATCAGGGTAAAGAGGCACACATTCACCACTTGCTGAAACCTGAATATTGAAGGTGGCAGGCACACCTCTGTAAGGAAGGAATTCCCCAACACAGAGGCTACCAGGGACAGTGCCCTCTTTTGTGCAACCAGCACCCCAAGATTTTGAGGGTAGTGGAACTACCAAGAGACCCCATCTGGCAATCTTAACACCTGGGTGAGTCTGTAGGGAAGGAGGTGTTGTCTCAGATTTTGTGGCCAGAGTGTTTTAGGATTTTAAAGATTAATGTGAACACCTTCAGTTAGGCCTGGAAACAAACTGGAAGCCAATGCAGCTTTTTAGAACAGAGTTCTAAAGGTAACCCCAAAAAAGGAACCTGGTTGATACAATCGATTAACATTTCTGAGTGCTCTTCATGGGCTTCCTCATGGAGAATACATTGTAATATTCTAATCTGGAAGTTCCCAAAGGATAGAGTGCAGTCATCAAGTCATCTCTGTCTCTTGACCAGTTTTGCAATGTAGAGTTTTAATTTCTTGTTTAAAAAAGCGTTTTTTATATCTCCCAAAGAAACGCCCTTGCGATTGGTTAATGGAAGTACCAAGTGTGAAGGTCGTCTTGAAGTATATCACAGTAGAACCTGGGGGACTGTCTGTGATGATATTTGGAACCTGAATCATGCACATGTTGTCTGCAGAGAGCTTGGATGTGGACCAGCTCTGTCAGCACCAGGAAGTGCCCGTTTTGGTGAAGGCTCAGGCAACATCCTCTTGGACAATGTACAGTGCAAAGGAAATGAAACTTCCCTGCTTCATTGTTCTCACGCAGGTTGGGGCACACATAACTGTGGTCATCATGAAGATGCCAGTGTCATTTGTTCAGGTATTACTTAAGAACTCTAGCCATCCTTATTAAAGGAATTCCGTCTCTAAATCTGTCTAGATTTCTCTGGGGAAATGGGTGTTGCAAAGCAAAAAACCCATCAAAATAGTACCTTTGAAATATTTAAAACAATCCAAAATGGAAAAACACTCCTTAGCCTGCTGCATTAGTAAAATTCTACCCATTCCAAGACATTTAATCTAAAAGAAAAGCTCTTGGTAGCTGCCTTCACAAAAACCAAAAAGTTGTCACACTCAGTCTTCTGCCTGGGCCTGGAATCTTCTGTGAAGTGGGCTTGCCAAAGGGAGTTGAAACCCACTGGGGTTCCAGTGGCACACTGCTGGCAGCACACTAAGTGGTTTTTGAAGAGTGTGTGTGCTCTCTGTGTTGCTTTCACTTCCCACAATGTTTCAGTGGGAAGGTCGGCCCTCTTCCCAGAGGGAAGGGGTTGCGAGCAGGCTTCGCCTTCCTGCGCTCGGCAGGGGGCGTGCCTAGGCCCCCTGCATCACAGGGAGTCCCCAGCCTGTGTCACGCCCTCAGTCAGCCAGTCCGGCTGGCTTGGGGGTGTGGTTTGCTGCATTTAAGTGGCCGCGGGACTGGGGCTCCTTCTGTTTGCTTCCTGCTTGCACGGATCAGTTTAGTGGTTAGGCATTGGAAAATGTGTTGTGTGTTGGAGGGGAAGTTGTGGTCATCACCTAACACACACACCCCTTTGAAGGGTATTCCGTTAAAGGAATCCAGTGGTTGTGGTTCCTGTCCGAAGCCCAGGTGGTGGCTAGGGCCATGACTCAACCCTCCGGTGACTCTAGGGGGAGCTTCCAGGTGATCTGCATCAACAGGCTCCCCCTACAGGTTGTTAACCTTCTGTGACTTCCTGCAGGGCGGGCAGGAGTCAAATATAGTTGATTCAGATCCAGTACCTAAGCCAATACCACTCACATTCTGTAACCAATAAAGCCGTGGCCTTTTTTTAGCCCATTAAGCTAAAGTACTGGTTTCCACGTGTCTTCTTTCTTCAATAATGCGGGGAACGGGTCCTCGACTCACAACCAAGGCTTCTTGCACTCCAGTTCCAGGAATCAAAAAGCCTCTGCTCAGTTGGTCAGTAGAATGAATGGGAAACGGAGAATTGCAGGTGTAGGATATTACCAGGCTACGTCCCTCAACTTTCCTGACTTTCCTGAAAAATTCATGAAAAAAGAAGTAAGTATTTAAAGCAGGGGTGGCTAAAGTATAGCCTTCTAGTTGTTGTTAAACTACAATTCCCATCATCCCTGGCTACTGACCATGCTGGCTGGGGCTCATAGGGGTTGGAGTCGAACAGTGTCGAGAGCTGCAGTAAATCATCTCTAATTCAAAGCAACTATCTCCAGTGCCATCTAATGGGAAAATGTACAATATGCACAATTAATGTTCATTGAGTCTTTATTTACTTTCACTGTACAATTGGGTTAATCTTATTGGTGGGAAAAGGAAATAACCAACATATTTTTGACTTGTTTGACAATAATAAATACCTTTTAAAATATTTGAATATTTCCAATTTAGCTGCCTTGAGATTAGTTAATGGAGGCAACAGATGTGAAGGTCGCCTTGAGGTATATCATAATGGCAGCTGGGGAACAGTCTGTGATGATCTTTGGAGCATGAATGATGCACATGTTGTCTGCAGAGAGCTTGGATGTGGACCAGCTCAGTCAGCACCAGGAAGTGCCCGTTTTGGTCCAGGCTCAGGCAACATCCTCCTGGACGATGTACAGTGCACAGGAAGCGAATCTTCCCTACTTCAGTGTTCTCACAGAGGTTGGGGAACGCATAACTGTGGTCATGCTGAAGATGCCAGTGTCATTTGCTCAGGTACTCCTAGGCTGGGTTATCTAGCCAATAGATCAAAAGCAGTTTTGTAAACTTCTTTGGGAAACATATACAGTGGTACCTCGGGTTACATATGCTTCAAGTTACATATGCTTCAGGTTAAAGATTCTGCTAACCCAGAAATAGTACCTCGGGTTAAGAACTTTGCTTCAGGATAAGAACAGAAATTGTGCTTTAGCAGCGCAGCGGCAGCAGGAGGCCCCATTAGCTAAAGTGGTGCTTCAGGTTAAGAACAGTTTCAGCTTAAAAACGGACCTCCGGAACGAATTAAGTACTTAACCAGAGGTACCACTGTAGTAGAATTATTAAAGAAAATATCCACCATAATCTCCAGTTTAAATTGCAAATGAATTAGTCTATTACTAACAAATATTAATTTCCTTCATTTTTTTTCATTTAGTCTGATATGCAAAGTTTGAAAGATAGGCCCCATCTGCACTGTACGTTTAAAGCAATATAATCCCACTTTGAACATCCATGGTTCCCCCCGCCAACATATCCTGGGAAGTGTAGTTTTCATGGGTGCTGAGAGTTATTAGGAGACCCCTATTCTCCTCACAGAGGTACAAAGTGCCCTGGGAAGGGGAAGTGAGTTTTAAACCACTCTCAAATTGCAGCTCTCTGGAGTCATCTATCCATGACAATGGACTCACAATAAACTCCCAATCAACCAAATATTACCAATTCAGTCTTTGGCAAATACCAGGTCAAGCATATGCCTAGCAACATGTTCCTCAGTTTAATGTTTCACACCAATGATATCATGTTAAATAAACGTTTTGTGTGTCCTGATTGGTTAATGATTCATGGTATCATTTTTACAACAAACAAACAAATCTGTATTTTGTATCTCCCGAAGAACATTCCTTGCGATTAGTTAATGGAAGAAACAGGTGTGAAGGTCGCCTTGAAGTGTATCATAATGGCAACTGGGGGACTGTCTGTGATGATCTTTGGAGCATGAATAATGCACATGTGGTCTGCAGAGAGCTTGGATGTGGACCAGCTCTGTCAGCACCAGGAAGTGCCCGTTTTGGTCCAGGCTCGGGCAACATCCTCCTGGACGATGTACAGTGCACAGGAAGTGAATCTTCCCTGCTTCAGTGTTCTCACAGAGGTTGGGGAACACATGACTGTGGTCATCAGGAAGATGCCAGTGTCATCTGCTCAGGTATTTTTACTACTACTACTACTACTACTACTACTATTACTATACCCGGTGGTCTCAGGGTGAGTCCCAGAATAAAACTAAAATATAAAACCACAAAATACACAATCAAAATGAAAACACCCTTCCAGGGAAAAAAAATTTTTTTAAAGGGTATAGGATTTCAATCAAATCAACCAAAGGCCTGGTTAAAAAGGAACATTTTTGCCAGGTGCCTAAAGCTGTATAATGAAAGTGTATTCCTTGAGTACTTTGTCCTTTTAAAGATGATTTGATTTTTGAATCTTTGTAGATTGCTATGGGAAAGTTAATACAATCATTTTAAAGCAACTATCTACTGCAAGTCCTTCTTTTAATTAAGAGACTTTGATTAGACCAATGGTAGTAGAGGAATGAGCATGTCACCAATTTCCCTGTCCTGTTCCTTGATCTAAATCACCTATTGTAAAAATGCTGTTAGCCTGCAAGGGGTGGGAGAATACATGTACTGGGTGGTATTTGCATATATGTGTGTAAATGTGTGTACATGCACATTCTCTCTCTCTCTCTCTCTCTCTCTCTCTTACACACACATACGTGTGTGTGTGTGTGTGTGTGTGTGTGTGTGTGTGTGTGTGTGTAGAGGTCTTATGAGTGCCAGCATATCACCTTGGCTTGGTTTCCTTGGAATTCAGGTCACTGGAGGTAGATTATGTTTTCCGTGAACATGAGGTCCTCAGGATTAATTCACTCACATTGGCTCCTCTGTTTGGTTTCCAGAGGAGAGGGGCTTCCCAACACCATAGAACTTGATCCAGTGCAGAAAGTAAAAATAGGCTTCTGTGTCTCTTTTTCAGTTCCAGTTTCGAAGACTGCCCTTTGTTCGCTTTCACACTGACAAACCTTGTTTATGCTGCCTCCAGGCATAATTTCCCCTCTCTTGCGTGCATATCGGGAAAATGGGGAAGACTTGGAGTCCAAAGCCTACCTCACTCTACTCCTGACTTTCCCCAAGAACACCCTCTTTTTGCATTCTCCAACACCAGAGCACCAACAGCAGACAGTCAGTCATACGAGGACCTCTCTGTCCAAAAGTCAACCTCTCCACCAGTAGAAAGTGTCAGACAAAATCCTATGGCCCCTGGGATGCTGTCCTCAGTGCAGCAGCCTCAATATTTTAACATGATAAATTTAAACTGTTAGGATAGTGAGATTTTCACATCCTTTGTCTAAACAAAATCTGTCTAGACAAAATCTTCTGAATTTGTCCGGAAAAATCTGCTGTTTGACACCTATTTTACACCTATTTTAGTCATTCATGGCATTATTTGTTTATTCTTTTCTTCAGGACGGACTTCATAATTCCCATTTGAAAATTAAGATGTGTGCACACTGGTACTTCTGATACACCTATTGCCTCTGGTTGATCTTGCAGACCGCCACTTCAGAATGCCAAAATTAATTGATTTATGGGCTACTTTAATCAGGTTTCTATCAGCTCTGAGCATACTGATTGTGCAATTATTAGCCTTTAAATAAAAGCATTTCATAAATATATGTTTCAGTTCTCTGTACTAATGGGAGACTCTCCATTTCATATTCACAACTGTGGTGTGCAACAAGAACGCATTGCTATAGTTCCTGCTGGGTGTTGTTGTTTCTGTCACACTTTTCACTGTGCACACTGGTTTGCAATGTTCATCTCACAACAACCAACTTGAGATGAGCTAGATTGAGAGACTGATTTGACCAAAAATTACTAATGAGCCTTTTTAGCTGAGCTGGAACCATTGCCCTCAAACCATAGGACCCTACACAAGTTCAGTGTAATGGGAAGGGCTCCAGCCAGAACACTTAAACATTGCTCTGTCCAAGGTGCTGATATGACTCTGCCTTGCTTGATGGAGACCATAAGTGGCTCAGTCGCAGACCACTTACCCCGTGAGCCTCTAACTTGGCCTTTTATACAATGCAACCCTTTAAAACTGATCTCTTCCTTCATGTGCCTGGATATTCTCCCTTTTACTTTTACTGCATTGTGTCCAACATGAGGCATGCAGAAAAAGGGGAAAACAGCCATTGGTGTCCATTCTGCTGAGAGATAGACACTGCTGGGTTGCAATGTTGTTGTAGTAGTAGTAGTAGTAAAAAAAATATACAATAATCCATCAAACATTAAAAGCTTCCCTAAACAGAGCTGCCTTTTGATGTCTTCTAAAAGTCTGGTAGTTGTTGTTCTCTTTGACATCTGGTGGGAGGGCGTTCCACAGGGCAGGTGCCACTACAGAGAAGGCCCTCTACCTGGTTCCCTGTAACTTGGCTTCTCACAGTGAGGGAACCACCAGAAGGCCCTTGGTGCTGGATCTCAGTGTCCTGGCTGAACGATGGAGGTGGAGACGCTCCTTCAGGTATACTGGACCAAGGCCGTTTAGGGCTTTAAAGGTCAGCACCAACACTTTGAATTGTGCTCGGAAACGTACTGGGAGCCAATGTGGGTCTTTCAAGACCGGTGTTATGTGGTCTCACAGTGTTATGAAGCACTCACCCTTCTGTTTTTTGACTGAATCATGGGTAGCCAATATGGTGCCCTCCAGATGTTGTGGATTGCTATTCCCATCAGCCCCTACCAGCATGGCCAAGGAGCAGAGCCAATGATACTGAATCAGTGAACACCATGCATTCTTATCTATGACCTAAAATAAATTATTGGTGCACTGGGGGACAACATAGATGACCTTACGATTTCAGCCCTATATTCACTTACATGGGAGTAAGTTCCATTGAACTCAATGAGTCTTACCTCTCTTCTGGGTATACATACAGGTATATAGGATTGTGGAGATTTTCTAATAGGAACCTACTGTGTAGCAACCTACTGCTCTTCCAGCTAACAAAGCATCATCCACATGCACTCAGTAGCTCACATTTATACATAGCACTAGATATTTACTAAGCACTTTGGAAAAGAAATCAAATTCCTCATACAACATGGCTTACAGATAAGAGACCCCAAATTTCATTTCCACACACTGATGGCCCAGTACTAAACCATTCTTAAAATATGAATAAGGGAAGGAAAAGGAAATAAGATTTCTAATTTTCTGGATTTCTTAGGGCCCCTGTGTAAATAGTTTTTCTATGGCTGAACAATGCCACCTTGTGGACACTTAAACAAATGAGAGCAACAGGAGACAAGACTAGTCTTGTATTACTAGATCTTAACTCTTGTTGTCAAGCCCCTGTACTGGTGCTTGTATGGTGGGGAAAGGGATCCAGACACACACTGTCTTACAGGTAAAACAAAAGAAACAACTAACACTCTACATATCCAGGAAGAATCTAATCAATACAGTTCCATCTTCCATTTTCTAAATTTTTAAAAAAACCTAACTCTGTGTTGCCTTGTTCCCTCTCACACCTGGTTATGCTCCCAAACCAGAATATATTGGAGATCAAGATATGTTTCAAGCATCAATTTGCATGCACCAGCTGTGGAAGTGTGAATGTTTCATGGTTATGTTTACTTGGAAAGTGGCCCTAGCAAAGCGGGTGGGAGAGAGTGTGAGAGAGAGAGACAGACAGACAGAGAGAGAGACGGGAAGACAGAGAGACTGGGGAGACCAGGACTGCAGGGGATGGATAGGGACAGTTTGAACCTTTCCTCCCTGCTGTGGAGGGCACCATGTTGGCTACCCATGATTCAGTCGAATCACCCCTCGCCAAGCTGCTGTTGGCATTGGGATGGAAGTTTCCATTTGGCCTACAGTCCTGATGCTTCACAAGCTCCTCCAGGACCGCTTTTTACAGAACATCTGGTTTGGTCTTTCAAGTAACAACTGTAATTACAATGTGCATTATTATTATTATTATTATTATTATTATTATTATTATTATTTATACCCCACCCTCCCCAGCCAAGGCCGGGCTCAGGGCGGCTAACAAGCAACAAGTTGAATGAATACAACTTAAAAACAAAATTAAAATACAACATTAAAATAATGAAACATTAAAATATTAAAATGTAGCCTCATCGCAGGAGGAGAAGGAAAAGAAAAAAAGAGAGGGAGGGAGGGAATCAAACTGGCTCCAAGCCAAAGGCCAGGTGGAACAACTCTGTCTTACAGGCCCTGTGGAAAGAAATCAGATCCTGCAGGGCCCTGGTCTCATGAGGCAGAGAATCCCACCACCAATGAGCAAAGCTCACTGGATTTTCCATGATCGAGACTCTTGTGTTTTACTTCAACATATGACTTCCTTTGTGTGAGGAATCAGATGCTTGTACTTTAAAAAGATGTGGCTGCTGTATTATAATCTCCCCTTCTATCAATATTCCCCAGCCAGTTCACATAGCAAAAATATAGAATACAAATAATACAACTGAGCAATGCAGCCAAGCAATTAAATTAACCTATGTTCTAGCTCTTAGGGGACCACTGAATTTGAATCAGCAATACAGGAGGAGAACTCATATTTGCATTGTACTTTCTTCTGGAAGACTTACCTTTGAGCTATTTAAGTGTGAATGGTTTCTTTAAACAAACAAACAAATACTAATAATAAAACAGATGGAATAAAACATAAATGCCAACCATCCCCACCCCCGCTTGGACTGGCAACTCTTGAATTCAACAGTTATGGTATTTGGGGAAAACATGGAGCAGAGTCCTTTGGTAGCTGGGCAAGGCCTTGGGCCAGGTTCTGGATGAGAAGTCATTCCATGACTTTAGAGATTCCTCTAAAATGGGATAGACAACCTCTAGTCTCAGGCCAATCTTGTCTTGTCAGCAGATCCATTTTGAGTCAGCAGGCATTTTCCGCCAATCAGCTGATCTCACTGGGTGATTAAAGCGGGAGAGGTTCAGTCATGATGAGTGCTGCTTTACCATCACATTCCTTGTGGGGAACACACTGGCAAATATGATTCCTGTACAGAGCAGGCCTAAAACCACTACTCATTATCTTGTGAAACTTGCAGTACAGAACTATCTATGCATGTCTACTAAAAATAAGTCCCACTGACTACCTACAAGGTCAGAGCCTTAATCTCTTTGGGGTGAAAGAGAGATGAGTGGCGTCTTATCTTTTGGAGCTGAATTGAGCCTTAATCTGTTAAATAAAATAAGGCAACAAACTACCCAATTAAGACAGATAATCAGAAGTTATCTCTCACTTGGGTAGATCAGCTTCCTTCTACGCATGGGAAAATAAATATATTGTGTAACACGTTTCATACACTATAAACTAGAATGCTCAGCAGAATTGAGTACAGCAAACAAATTATAGCCTAAAGATTAAATTACCCACATTGGGTAACATCACTGCTAGGAAACCTCTCCATAGCTATGCATGCTGGAACTTTTCTAGCCTAGGTGCTCAGAGATAAAGGCAAAAAACATAATACTTTAATGTTTCAACCACACACGGCGGCTTTTACTTCAAGATCTTCCTATTAAAGGTAAAGGGACCCCTAACCATTAGGTCCAGTCATGGCCGACACTGGGGTTGCGGCGCTCATCTCGCTTTATTGGCCGAGAGAGCCGGCATACAGCTTCCGGGTCATGTGCCCAGCATGGTTCTGGCGAACCAGAGCAGTGCACGGAAACGCCGTTTAACTTCCTGCCGGAGCAGTACCTATTTATCTACTTGCACTTCATGCTTTCGAACTGCTAGGTTGGCAGGAGCAGGGACTGAGCAACAGGAGCTCACTTCGTCGCAGGGATTCAAACTGCCGACCTTCTGATTGGCAAGCCCAAAAGGCTCAGTGGTTTAACCCACAGCACCACTCGCGTCCCATCTTACTATTACTCTGTGTGAAATAGCAGCATGGGACACGTTCAGTTTCTCTCATCTTTTACCCTAAGATCTGTTCTTACAGAAGCGAGGGCTGCTGCTTAACATTGCTTCCCCATGGTGGCTGCTTCACGCGGGGCCTGCAACTGTGATAAAGGGCTTCCCAAGTAGACTAGATACTATTTTTAAGTGTATCTTCCCATAAAAATCAATGGAGAATTTCAGGATTCCAATGCAGGTGGGACTGGGTGCTCCTCTTCCTAACTCCAAAGATCCCAAGGAGGAGAAAGCATGCTCGGTAGGGACAAAATGCTGAGTGATTGCTGTGGAACTCAGGATTCAGAGGGTTAGTGGATCCACATTCCACATTTCAACAGTTTGTTGCAGGGCCTCAGAGAGATTGTGTGTGATACTGATACAGTCGTATCTTAGATCCCAAATGCCTTGCCAGTCGAACGTTTTGGCTCCCAAACACCGCAACCCCAGAAGTGAGTGTTCCGGTTTGCGAATGTTCTCTGGAACCCAAATGTCTGATGAGGCTTTCGCAACTTCCAATTGGCTGTAGGAGCTTTCTGCAGCCAATCGGAAGCCACGCCTTGGTTTCTGAACATTTTGGAAGTCGAACAAACTTCCAAAATGGATTCCGTCCAACTTCCAAGGTACCACTGTACTTTTAGACCTGCAAAAACCAGGCTACTTTGCCGTTACTTGCTACAAAAGGGAGGAAAAGCCATTCATGCAATTGCTCATGGTGTGTCTGATGTCTGGCCCTACTTTGGCCCTCCATTGTGTACAGTTAAATACCCAGGGAATAAATTCTTGATGACCTTCCAGGATTTTCTTCCTGCTTCCTTATGCAAGGTCTATGGGGACATTTCCTGATCCTTCCTTGCCCAACAGAGCAGAGTTAACAATAAAGGCCAAACCTCTTCACCTCTTCTTGAAGTGCTGAAAAAACCTCAACGTGGGACAGGGTTTCCTCCTCATGCTATTTTGAGTGGGAACTTTGCCAGGAGAAAATTTAAAGCGATACTATTATGCCACTTTTAAACATTTATCAGAATTATGCACTTCTTTAAATTTGACTGGAAATTCATGGAAACTCAGCATTATAAACGGGAGACTTTTTACCACATTCCTCAGTTGCACAGCTGACCCAGGTGTGTCTGGTACCTGCAGATGGACATGGTTTGGGGAAAACACCCCAGATTATAGGATAGGATAATACTTCAGGTTGTCCTATTCTTACCAGGTTTGCAATTCAAACACTAAAAGGCAAGGAAATGCCTTGTGGCAATTGTATTCCCATTCATATATATGGCACGTGTTTAATTTCAAGCATTGAAAGGAAGTCTTGAAAGACAGAAAGAACAGGTAGTTCCCAGGATTACACTGAGCAACACACACACAGAGAGAGAGAGCTGATTCCTGCCAATCAACTAAACTTTAACAAGCCACCTTTGTTTCATAGGTAGGCTTGACTGATATTTTCAAAACAGGTGTTATTACAGGAAACATTTTAACAACCATGCCATGTCCACAAAGGTCAACCTTGATGTCACCTGCATTCCTTCCCCCTTCTGCTTATTTAAATTAAATCTGTCTATCATATCCGGATTAATGACTAAGCACCTTTGTTGTTTTTTTTACCCTGAGTTTCATGCCTCTGCAAGAAGCCAAAGTGCCCAGTATTTATTGTTCTTTGCATTTGAAATTTTCTTTATGATGTCAATATCTTGTTCCTTACACCAGAGCAGCTTGGTTGTGATGCAGTGTAGACAACATACCTGATCATGTCATTGTGCTCATAAGAGAATAGAAGGAAGGAAGTGCAGAGATGGGAGTGGGCGATTAGGCCCTAGTTCCCAAATTCAATGCATTCACCAATTGTATCCGCAAATAAACCAAATATTTATGTTCTACAATGAGTGGTAGTCAGACAAGTTAGTGTAGACCCATTCAAATTAATGAACAGGAGTAAATTAGGTCCATTAATTTCAGTAGGTCTACTCTGAGGAAAACCTGGTAGAATACCACCCATACATTGAATGCACATTTATTTATTGTTATATTTATAGTCTGTCTTTTCTCCTCCCTAGAACCCAGAATGACTTACATAATCTTTGTCCTCCATTTTATCCTCACAACAACCCTGTGAGAGTCAGTGACCGGCCAAAGGTCACCCAGCGAGTTTCATGGCCAAGCAGGATCTAAAACCTGGATTTCTTGTGTCTCAGTCCAACACCCAACCACTACATCACAGTGACCCTACTCATGGCTTCCCACAAAGAATCTTGGGAAATTCTTTAAAGGTTAATGTGGTATGAGAGTGCTTTAAATGGATGTGACCAAAGTCTGAACGCATGTTACTAGCAAAGCTTGAAAGCTTAGGCTAATTTTCAATTTAACTTCATCACAGAGAATGACTGTCCTTCACGGGGACTGAGACTTAAGGAGCTGATTCCTGCATTAACTGAACATCATGGTGGATACTTCGGCTTGTCTCCCTGCCACACTCCAGCAGAGATGATTTAATACATTTTTCTGCCTGGGCCAAGGTACAAGATGCTTCTCCCACCTCTCATTCCACTTACAAATGGCGACCAGGCTGGCAATGGAAACTTACCGTACTTCAGCACTGGCAAAAGAATAGCGGGTTGACCTAGACTGGGAACATTATGTGGGAGATAAGGGGCTTTAATCCTTTGCTGTCCACTGTGGTCCAGATTTGGTGCTGTTTATCCAGAAGGAGAAAGATGAGGCATTGGGGAAGCTGGGGAGGTGCAGGTCAAGCCGTGAGGGGGCTGGATTGGTTCTGCTGGTGCACCTGCACCATGCTGACCTCCTCACCGCCTTGACCCTTTCCATAAGTGTCAGCAACACACCTGCTGAGAACTAGCCTTGCAGCTCCACTCTACTGGGTGAGCCATTTTCTCCTCTGATCTAGGTCGGAGGTCTACACCTGCTATTTACTTTTCAAAAAGCTATTCAGAAAATTGCTAGAGGCATGAGTGGCGCCTTATCCGATTTGGCCCAGCAATCTCTAGCAGAGCAATTGGTGTTCTGCTTGTGGAATGAGGCTTTCCTGCCTTGTCCTTCACACTGCAGTCCTCTGCGCTCCCCCAAGCCATGTAAGAGGTCCTCCAGAATGGTATTGCATGTGAAGCAATGCGGTAGCAGCTGGGGGGGGGATTAATGCAGATCTATTAGGTCACCACCCTTTCTGAATATGGATTTGCTTTCCACACGTTCTAGGGCACTTGGGGACGAGGCGTTCATCTCTTCCAACAAAATCAAAAGGGGGAAACTAGCATGAGGCCCAATCAACTTTTAATGTATATGACCAATCCATTCTGAAATAGAAATGGGGGTTTGAAATAATTCTTAGCATTTATTCAGCACTGCCCAACCTCAGCTTCCCCCCTTACATCTCAGGAATCTTCATACTACCACATAAAGTATATCAGCATTCTTAGTCTAGATTGCAGATTGGGGAGGTGCGAAGTTGAAAGAACGGCAGCTCACCTGGGACCATGTAGTCACAACCTCTCCAGTGCCTTAAGGGGTGAGACACACCTTGAAGCTGGGATTTCCCAGCTCACAAGCTTATCTGCTCAAGATCAGCTTTTCTCTCTGTTATTGAGCAAGACTTGGCAAATAAAGATTGCAGTCACTAACACCTGTTTTTTGTGGATTAGTCCCAAACAAAACTTGATTTATCTCAGCAGAATTTCTTGTAGTTTGCTCAGTAGTATGGCCCCTCCAGGCCTTAGGATTCCCCCCACCCCACCCACCCCACCCAGGCCACACACTCTCACCAGCCCTACTCTGAGTTCCCCTTGAGTGGTTTGACTGCGTCTTTGCACTTTGCACTATATGGCTTCTTACTTGGTGCTGGGTGGGAGTTGTGTGTATAGAAACATCTGGTTTTTGTGTACTTAGAATGCAGTCTCCTATGCAAGGGTTAGTGTCACAACTGCTGTTTCACCTGCTACTGCCTCTGACCACATCTACTACCACTAGCCACGCCCATTTTTCCTTCGGCAATTGCCCTCCACTGGTGTGTGGCCCCCAGAAGATGAAATAATGTGGCCCTTGGGCTGGAAAAGGTTTCCCACCTCTGGTTTAGAGCCAAACACTTTCTTTGACATTAAAATGTGTACCTATTCTGTGGAGAATGTTAGGAGGAATGGGGGAGAAATTAGATTCAATTTGAATGGGTAAACCAACTAATTTGCACTTTCTGGAACAATATGGGGACCAAAAAGCAGCCATTCTTTGAAACATGGTACTGTTCCAACTCTGCAATGCAGTTCTGCCGCCCAAAGAAACATGGGCTCTTCTGTGGCTTTGTTAGTTTTAATTATTGTTTTAACTGAAGTGTATTTCTGTAGCTGTTGTTTATTATATAATATTCTAAAAACTGCTCTGAGATCAGTATAAGTGATGAAGGGTGGTCTACAAATCTAGATAGATAAATAAACTAAGACAGAGGAAATGCAATTCATAGTTGTCATACAAGCAAGGTTTGCTGAAATTCCCTCATCTACACAATTATTAATAGTAAAAGGAGCCTTTCTCTTTTCTCACCTGAGCACTCTATCTCTACATCTAGGATAACATGCTGGTATTTGTAAAGCAGATTAAACAACACCATTACCTCTGGGGGGAAACACTAGTATTTCCTGGAGCAGTTAAATCAGATGGCATTATATGTGATTTATTGAGTGTTGGACACTTACGTTCCCACTGGCTTCTCCAAAGCAATAATAATCAGTAACTGTCTATTTCCAGGGATATGGATTGTGAAATGAAAATATCCCGGACTTCCGTGACATAGATCTGGGAGTTCAAAAAGAAAGATCAAATTGCAAACCACGTGGTTTCCGGAGCAGATTAGAATGCTTATAAATTCTGAAATTCACCATTTCTTTATTTTAGCAGAAACCCACCCGAAACATGGGTGCCCAGATACGCTTATTTTGGATGGTGTTGATACCTTCTGCTCTCCTACGTGAATCAGGTATTGTGCTTATATTGCCTTGGGCTTGTGGATGGGTTGCTTCTCTGCTTAAATCCCAGCAAAAGTGGGCCTGCATGAAACTGGTAGGCAGCTGAGCCTATTCAACTGTGCAGGAAACCACTCAGCAATTAAGTCTACTAAAACGATTATTAAATTTTATCTCTTGGTTCCGTGGGCATACAGGAACAAAAGGATAGAACTCCAAGGATGAAAAGTCCAAGGATATGAATTATAAAAACTGATTATTCAGGCAAACTGGGTTGTACTCAGACTTACCCTCAACTGGCAGTAACAATTCCAAAGCAGAATTCTGCCCAGGATGCTCCCACCAATGGAAGGAAGAAGGGAGTAATTTTTTGCCAATTCCTCCTTCCTCCTGAAGCCGTACTCTTCCAGAGGTTCCTCCAGCCATCCAGATTTTGGGAGGAAATTATGAAGAAGGAATGGGGGGGGGAGGAGAAAGTCTCCTCATCTATTTCACCGGTGTGATTTCTCCACTGGATCAAAAGCCTTCTGTGAACAGACGAAAGCTGCAGGAGGCCAAATTTATGTTTCTTAACTATTAGGAGTGTGTCCCACCTTCTGAAGTTCACTGGTGATTCCTAAGAGCAAATTACACATTACCCATGAATGTGCATAAAAGCCTTAGCAGTGTGTTGATGTTTAAAGAAAGGCTATTTTAAAGGGTGGCAATTGTGAGTCGAGAAATAGATTTGGGTCAGATGAACTGACAGTAAGAGCTGTTCGACAGTGGAATTTGCTGCCAAGAAGTGTGGTGGAGTCTCCTTCTTTGGAGGTCTTTAAGCAGAGGCTTGACAACCATATGTCAGGAGTGCTCTGATGGTGTTTCCTGCTTGGCAGGGGGTTGGACTCGATGGCCCTTGTGGTCTCTTCCAACTCTATGATTCTATGATTCTATGAATATGCATCAAGGAGTAGTTGATGATCAGGCTGTACGTTGGTGGGGGGAGGTAGAATCTGTCCCTTTAGATTGTTAATGAAGTTCACAAAATTGCTCCTGTAGAATCCTGTCTACAGATTTTTGTGGGTAAAATAAGTTCTCCCAGGAATTAAGACATCATAAAACTTGTATGTATCCACCATCTCCTGCACTCCTCCCAAACACTCAATAAACTTGCAGACTTTATGTTTCCTTATAATACAGAACATTATAGAGCTGGTATACTTGCATTTAACTTAACAACCATTTTGGGTTTTTTGTTTTACAAAGGTGCTCAGCAATTGCGTTTAGTGAATGGATGGAACAAGTGTGTTGGGAGAGTTGAGGTCAACTACGAAGGAACTTGGGGGACTGTTTGTGATGACAACTTTGATAAGAAAAATGCACATGTAGTGTGCAGACAACTTGATTGTGGAGAGGCAACCACGGTGTATGGATGGTCTTATTTTGGCCGAGGAGCTGGACCCATACTCCTGGACGATGTGAACTGCACAGGAAGTGAACTCTACCTCTGGGACTGTCCTCATGCTACATGGTTGGTAAATGACTGTGGGCACAATGAAGACATCAGTGTCGTCTGCTCAGGTAACATCTCTCTGTACACTATGTAGGGTTTTTCAATTGCAAACAAACTTCAAACGCATCAAAGAATGATGTTACAAGTAGGGATGGGGAAGAAATTAGATTCAATTCGAATGGGAAAACCAAGTAATTCACATTTTCTGAAACAATATGCAAGCCTAAAAGCAGCTCTTTCATTAAACTTCTGCTTCTTCAACTTTGCAACTCTGTCACCAAGAAATATGTACACACAAAAATATGCCAGGCAAAGTGTGCATAAAATGCATATATTAGCTAAAATAACATCCAAACAACCATTATACTTTGAGAAAATGCCTTGAAAAATTGTGTATATCAAGTAATCTATGCAACCATGCATAGATTAGGAGAAATTCACACTAAATTGCAGGTGGATTTTCATGAGAATATATATATATATATATATATATATATATATATATATATATATATGCTTTCGTAGATTTTCACGGGTACAGGAATGCAGGTTTTGGTGTCTTCGGGTGTCTTCCCGTGTAAGAGTTGGGGTGTCTGGGCGACGTTTCGACGAGGTCTCACTCGTCATCTTCAGGCTGGTGCTTTCGGCTTCTTGTTACTGGAACAGAGCAGAATCTGGTGTTTGAGTTCCTATAAATACTGTGGGCAGAGAGGAAGTTCCTAGATTAGTGTGTCTTTTCTTCTTTTGTTCCTTAATTACTTGAGGGATATCTTGAGTGATTTCATGAGTGGTATTCTGATTACCACTGGGTGGGTCATTAAGTGTAGATTAGTTGCTAAAGCTTTCGTGTCTTGACCTCTTGAGCTTGTGAAGAGTTTTTCTGAGAAGATGGCTGTGCTGCATATAGTTGTGCTCTGGCTTGGCTTCGTGTATAGGGGCGAGCTGTGATTTTGTGCCTTGTGCCAGCCAGATCTGTGTAGGGATTGCAGGGGGGTGCAGCATCCGGAGGTGCCACTATAGTTTGGCTACTGGATGGAGTCTGTAATATGTCTGTGGAGAGGGTCTGGGTTTGGGTCTGGTGTGGTTGATTGGTGACGGCGTTCTGTGTGCCTCTGGTTCTGGTGTCGGTTTTTGTGGGGAGGGCTAATTTCCAGATGTCTGGCAGGCGGGACGTGTCGTCACGCTTGTTCATGTTGTAAGGGTGTTTCTCTATCTCGATGGCTTCCATGATTATTCTCTTGTGGTGATGTTCCATGTTAAAGAGCAATTTGGAATCTGCAAAATTAATTTCGTGTCCTGTTTCTTTCATGTGTTGGAAAAGAGAGGAAGTTTTTTCTTCTTTTTTGACGGCATTCTTGTGTTCTGCGATACGTGCATTTATTCGTCTGTTTGTTTGTCCAATGTACGTGGCTGGGCAGACTTTGCAGGGTATTTCATAGACCCCTTGGTTTTCCAGCTGGATTTTGTCTTTTGGGTTTCTGAGGATATTGGCTATTTTTTGGTTGGTGCAGAAGGCTGTTTTGATATTGTGTTTATGGAGGATTTTGCTAATTTTGTCTGTAGTGCCCTTGATATAAGGAAGGAGGGCCATGCCATTGTTTTCTTCTGTGTCTTGGTTTTTGGGGGGTGTTTCTTTTTGGATTAGCTTCGTAACCTTGTTTTTCTGGTATCCATTGGCGATTAACACATTTGAGAGATTCTGTAACTCAGTTGTCAAGTGGTCTTTGTCAGCCAGGCGTTTGGTTCTGGAGATGAGAGTCTTGGCTACGGAGTTTATTTGTGCAGGGTGGTGGTGTGATTGAGCATGTAAGTAGCGGTTGGTGTGTGTTTTTTTTCCGGTAGATAGTGTGTCCTAGGGAGCCATCAGGTTTTTTGTAGATTAGGACGTCAAGAAAGGGGAGTTGGTTGTTGTCTTCTATTTCCATAGTGAATTGTATTTTGGGGTGTAGGCTGTTGAGATGTGTGAGGAAGCTATCTAGTTTTTCTTTCCCGTGTGGCCAAATTACAAAGGTGTCGTCAACATATCTGAGCCAAAGTTTGGGTTTGTGTTCTGACTTGTCTAAAGCATTGGTTTCAAAGTGTTCCATGTACAAATTTGCGATGACCGGTGAGAGGGGTGATCCCATAGGTGCTCCTTCTATCTGTTTGTATCTTTGTCCATTGTGGATGAAGTACGTGTTGGTTAGGCAGTGGTTGGTCAGGTCCAGGATGTATTTGGGGGGATTGTATTTGTTTTGAATGGCTGTCAAGGCTTCGTTAATGGGCACTTGAGTGAAGAGAGATACAACATCGAAGCTCACAAGTAGGTCATCGGGATGTAGGTATTGCTTCTTTATTGTTTCTATGAACTGGAAGGAGTTAGTAACGTGTGAAGCGATGGATTCTGCATAGGGCTGAAGTTGCTTAGCGAGAAATTTAGCGAGATTTTGTAGAGGTGAGCCTATGGAGCTGACTATTGGTCTGAGTGGTGTTCCTTCTTTGTGTATCTTGGGGAGACCGTAGAGTTTGGGGCATCTGGATGATTTTTCTCTGGGGATGATTCTTAGCTGGATTTCTTCACTGATAGGAGAGGCTTTTATTTTGGATTTGGTGGTTTTTTCCAGATAGGTGGTGGGATCTGTTTTTATAGGTTGGTAGGTAGGGTCTTGGAGTAGATTTGATAGTTTTGCTTGGTAGTCCGATGTGTTCATCACAACAGTGGCGTTGCCTTTGTCTGCTGGGAGAATGATTATGTTGTTGTCTTTCCTCAGGTTGGAGAGTGCTTTCTGTTCTTCTTTGTGTAAATTGCTTCTGGGTGGTTTGCTGGAGCAGAGGATGTTGGTGACTTCAAGCCTGATTTTATTGGCTTCATCTGGGTCGATTTTGGTCAGGCTAGCTTCGACTCCGCATATGATGTTTTCCGTGGGGATGCGTCTCGGGGCGACTGCAAAGTTGAAACCTTTGGAGAGTACTTTGGTTTCAGTTGGGGTGAGGATCCTGTCTGATATGTTATGTACTGTTTGTTTCATGGGTTGTTGTGGAGGGTGGCTGGGCTTCTGGCGTTTCTCTAGTTTGTAGAGTTTGTTGGACACACCAGACAGACACACCAACAAACTCTACAAACTAGAGAAACGCCAGAAGCCCAGCCACCCTCCACAACAACCCATGAAACAAACAGTACATAACATATCAGACAGGATCCTCACCCCAACTGAAACCAAAGTACTCTCCAAAGGTTTCAACTTTGCAGTCGCCCCGAGACGCATCCCCACGGAAAACATCATATGCGGAGTCGAAGCTAGCCTGACCAAAATCGACCCAGATGAAGCCAATAAAATCAGGCTTGAAGTCACCAACATCCTCTGCTCCAGCAAACCACCCAGAAGCAATTTACACAAAGAAGAACAGAAAGCACTCTCCAACCTGAGGAAAGACAACAACATAATCATTCTCCCAGCAGACAAAGGCAACGCCACTGTTGTGATGAACACATCGGACTACCAAGCAAAACTATCAAATCTACTCCAAGACCCTACCTACCAACCTATAAAAACAGATCCCACCACCTATCTGGAAAAAACCACCAAATCCAAAATAAAAGCCTCTCCTATCAGTGAAGAAATCCAGCTAAGAATCATCCCCAGAGAAAAATCATCCAGATGCCCCAAACTCTACGGTCTCCCCAAGATACACAAAGAAGGAACACCACTCAGACCAATAGTCAGCTCCATAGGCTCACCTCTACAAAATCTCGCTAAATTTCTCGCTAAGCAACTTCAGCCCTATGCAGAATCCATCGCTTCACACGTTACTAACTCCTTCCAGTTCATAGAAACAATAAAGAAGCAATACCTACATCCCGATGACCTACTTGTGAGCTTCGATGTTGTATCTCTCTTCACTCAAGTGCCCATTAACGAAGCCTTGACAGCCATTCAAAACAAATACAATCCCCCCAAATACATCCTGGACCTGACCAACCACTGCCTAACCAACACGTACTTCATCCACAATGGACAAAGATACAAACAGATAGAAGGAGCACCTATGGGATCACCCCTCTCACCGGTCATCGCAAATTTGTACATGGAACACTTTGAAACCAATGCTTTAGACAAGTCAGAACACAAACCCAAACTTTGGCTCAGATATGTTGACGACACCTTTGTAATTTGGCCACACGGGAAAGAAAAACTAGATAGCTTCCTCACACATCTCAACAGCCTACACCCCAAAATACAATTCACTATGGAAATAGAAGACAACAACCAACTCCCCTTTCTTGACGTCCTAATCTACAAAAAACCTGATGGCTCCCTAGGACACACTATCTACCGGAAAAAAAAACACACACCAACCGCTACTTACATGCTCAATCACACCACCACCCTGCACAAATAAACTCCGTAGCCAAGACTCTCATCTCCAGAACCAAACGCCTGGCTGACAAAGACCACTTGACAACTGAGTTACAGAATCTCTCAAATGTGTTAATCGCCAATGGATACCAGAAAAACAAGGTTACGAAGCTAATCCAAAAAGAAACACCCCCCAAAAACCAAGACACAGAAGAAAACAATGGCATGGCCCTCCTTCCTTATATCAAGGGCACTACAGACAAAATTAGCAAAATCCTCCATAAACACAATATCAAAACAGCCTTCTGCACCAACCAAAAAATAGCCAATATCCTCAGAAACCCAAAAGACAAAATCCAGCTGGAAAACCAAGGGGTCTATGAAATACCCTGCAAAGTCTGCCCAGCCACGTACATTGGACAAACAAACAGACGAATAAATGCACGTATCGCAGAACACAAGAATGCCGTCAAAAAAGAAGAAAAAACTTCCTCTCTTTTCCAACACATGAAAGAAACAGGACACGAAATTAATTTTGCAGATTCCAAATTGCTCTTTAACATGGAACATCACCACAAGAGAATAATCATGGAAGCCATCGAGATAGAGAAACACCCTTACAACATGAACAAGCGTGACGACACGTCCCGCCTGCCAGACATCTGGAAATTAGCCCTCCCCACAAAAACCGACACCAGAACCAGAGGCACACAGAACGCCGTCACCAATCAACCACACCAGACCCAAACCCAGACCCTCTCCACAGACATATTACAGACTCCATCCAGTAGCCAAACTATAGTGGCACCTCCGGATGCTGCACCCCCCTGCAATCCCTACACAGATCTGGCTGGCACAAGGCACAAAATCACAGCTCGCCCCTATACACGAAGCCAAGCCAGAGCACAACTATATGCAGCACAGCCATCTTCTCAGAAAAACTCTTCACAAGCTCAAGAGGTCAAGACACGAAAGCTTTAGCAACTAATCTACACTTAATGACCCACCCAGTGGTAATCAGAATACCACTCATGAAATCACTCAAGATATCCCTCAAGTAATTAAGGAACAAAAGAAGAAAAGACACACTAATCTAGGAACTTCCTCTCTGCCCAGAACGTTGGAGGCTATACACCACACCCCTCAACAGTATTTATAGGAACTCAAACACCAGATTCTGCTCTGTTCCAGTAACAAGAAGCCGAAAGCACCAGCCTGAAGATGACAAGTGAGACCTCGTCGAAACGTCGCCCAGACACCCCAACTCTTACACGGGAAGACACCCGAAGACACCAAAACCTGCATATATATATATATATATATATATATATATATATATACTGATGTGGAAAAGTTCCCAACTGAACTTATTATTGGGAAAATGAGGGACTGAAAATGATGAATTTGTCCATCCCTGGTTGCAAGCTGAGTGCTTCAGACAAACCACCTACTATAGGCACAACACAATTTCAATTTATTCAGGTGATTTGGGAGTAATACAATTTGAACAATCAGAGAGTTGAATAATTGGGAATGCAATTTGAATAGGGTTAGGCTGCATACAGAACAAATGACTGTGGACAATTAAAATATTTGGATGACTGCCTGAGAATCAAAGAGCATAGCTTTCAATGCACAAGCAGATCAAGCATGACCAGTACTAAACTTTTTTACTGTTATGGAAGCTGAGATACCCCAAGGAAGCAGATATTTTGATGGAATAGGGCACAGAAAAACGAATTCATCTGGAACTGAGCTATGACAGACTTGTAATCTCTAATGACACTACCTATTCAATAAGGGTGGGGAGTTGCAAGCAAGAGACAGCAGAAAGCTATTAAAAGGTTAACTCCATGTCTTGATAGTTATACAATTCAGTTAACCTAAGTATCAATGACACATGTGTTTATTTCAGTTTTGTAATAAGAATGAATAAAAAATTCAACAATACAATACACAGCAATGCACAACTACATGACACTAATCACAACCCCATGGGATCATGTTCATCAATGCAACATGAGAGTACAAAAGGTGTCAGGGCAGCATGCTTAACTAGAAGGATTTTCATTAAAATCACATATTAACAGCACTGTGATTTTTACACAGATACAGTCCAGTAACCATAAAAATAACAATTTCTGTTTATTTACAGATGCTGGTGATCAACCAACAGGTGAGTCTGTTTATTTGTGGCATAGGCAAAAGTATTCACCAGATTGTTGGATGTTCCTTTCTAGGTTGCAACCAGTGGGATTTCAATTACATCCTGGGAATGGACAGGGGAATTTGTGACCTTCCATTAATTGTTGTATGACAGCTCGCATTACTGCTGGCCACTGACTATGCTGGCTAGGGCTTATGTTAGTTGGATTCATCCTTGCGCTGGGGGTGGTAGTGATAATATCATTCATGCCTGATGTCATTCATACCATACAGTTCTTTTTTATTATTTTCTTCTTGCAAGTCTTCTTTCACTTGGAAGTGAAAGAAGAAAACATCCACTCCTACCACACTTCACTTTCCCATGATGATGCCTTGGCTGTGAAGAGTATTACATGCTGTCAGTGAGAATATCCCTAAAGGAGTAGGGCTATTCTGCTCTCCATGGTAGTGGTAACCATCTGCTTTGTTTCTGCTTGTTGGCGTAAGCTGCATTTCCCCGTTACTTTGTTCCGTCTTTTGTCATCCTGCCCACAATGCACAGTGCTAAATGACCCATCGTCAGAGTAATTCCTTTTCTTCCATGCCTTTCACAGTAACCTCTTTAGCAAAAGCATTCCCTGCTCTTCTTGCTTCTCTTTTTCAACTTCTCCTTTTCTACATGACTTTTCTCTCCCCACTTACTTTCTTTCTTTCTCTAACTTTTCTCCCTGCTCTTTTGTCTGATGCAGATTGTAAGCCCTCCAGGAACAGTGTCTCTTTTGTGTTCTGTACCTGAAGAGTATGCCAAACTGTATGGTATTTGTGAAGCTGCAATGGCTTTTGTCCAAGCGTGTCCTTCCTCATGCAGAGGGCACGTGATGATCACAGAAGGGCCATTTTACATCTTGTGCCCGAGTACCGTGGGAGGAAAGTGAAACAAAACCCTAAATTGCACAATCTCTTGGCTATAGAATCTCCCTATTATAGCACTCCCTATTATAGCACTGTGCAAACCATACCCATCTCCGCCACACCTGTAGTGGCTACTATGGATTTCCCTGTTGGAAACTTGGCAATGCAAATAATCCTAGCAGGCTTCCTTTTCGTGCCAAATACCTCCGTCTGATTCACAGTTCAACATTCCTGCTCTTTGTGTCTTCAACAGGTTACTTGCCTGTCCAGTTGGTCAGTGGAAGCTCAAGCTGTGAAGGCCGCGTTGAAGTGCTTTCTGACGGCCAATGGGGAACAGTGTGTGATGACACCTGGAATATAAGAGCTGCAACTGTTGTATGCCAGCAACTTGGTTGCGGTGAAGCCGTCTCGGCTCTGGGAGGTGCTCCTTTTGGCCATGGCACAGGAGATATTGTTCTGGATAATGTGGATTGTGATGGAAATGAGACAAGTCTGGGAGAATGCTACCATCAAGGATTATATAATAATAACTGCAATCACAGTGAAGATGCAGGTGTTATTTGTTCAGGTAAATGTGGTCTGTGAGAGCCCAGATGATCTCACTATGGATCAGGTTTGGAACGTATAAAGTAAACACAGGGGTGAAAATACCTCTGAGCATGCACAGTGTGTTTGCCCATTACTGCTAAATAACCAAAGAAAGATAGTTCTCAAAATTTGAGAACTAAAAAGTCATGTTTTTAGGTCCAAAGGACTGGTCTAGGCAAGCTAGGGCTCCCAACACCTTTCCCCCTTACAATTTAAGCACTAAAGCCACAGCATTGAACTTCTTGGAACAGTCCATAGGGGATTATTCATACAAGCTCTCTGCACATGACTGAGGGTTGGGGGTTGTCTTTCATTTTATTTTTGCACTGTTGATTGCACTTCACACATGACATCTAAACAGTTCTTTAATGAAACGAACCATCGTTTTCCATACCACTATAACGCTTGGTGATGGGAGTTGAATAGTTGCATTTAACATGGTGATTTGCCATTCATCACATGAATGGTACACTCCATGCTAACAAAAGTGGCTCTCAACACAGGGTGCTTCTTTCAGTTAGCATAACAGTAGTGAAAGTATGACAGCAGTACAATGGGGGGGGCTGTACAAAAAGGTCTGACATTTAAAAAAGAAATATTACAAAAATAATTTGCAAGAGCCAACGAGCCTCATGGCAGCATGCAAGTTCTTCCATGCATGTCCACGGCTTCTTGAATAATATTTATTTTCCTCCTATTGCTGTTTCTTCATAGATAGGCTAGTCAGGTAGTAGGAGATGCTGCTTTTCAGATGGAAAGAAGTCTTGAGAAGCTACATGAAGTGCTACATGTTCCAAGTTTCCAGGACTGCCCTTTGTGTCCTTGTTAAATGTCAAGTTAATTTAGTAAGTTATTCCATTTGTATCCAATGTGTGCTCCAAAGAGCTTGAGATGCCACACATTCTTATCCCCACCCCACCCTCTTTTTCCACCATGTGAGGTAGGTAAGACTGAAAGACTGGTCCAAGATAACCCAATGAGCTCCATAACTTAGTGGGGATTTTATCGTGGGTCTCCCCAGTCCTAGTCTATCCACACCACAAAGTTGACATCACTCAAGGACATGGAAACTATGAGAAGAATCAGTTCTTTCCATCCTGGAGCTGTACCAAAAATGCTATCTTTGTGCATAGACACAATCCAAAAGTTATCACTTCTGGACTTTATCTTTATGAAACTCAAAATTATTTTCGTCTCTTGACAGCTCACACGTATTCTACAACACCAGAAGGAACCACTGCAACATTGTTGACAACAGAAGGAACCACCCAAGCAATAAGCACAACTGAGGAAACAGTTACTCCTGAGATGCCAACCACAACTCAAGGAGGTACACAACAGTCTGAGAAAATTAGTCTGACCTCTGTGCATGGTACTGTGTGGCTTAACTCAATTATTTAAATTTAATAGATAGAGAAAGACAAAAAGCACGATTAGGGCATATCCAATCAGGGTGGGTATCTACTGTGCATTTGTAACTTACATAGGGACTGAATCTCTTTATTGACCTCTGAATCTCTTTATTCCATTAATCACAATGGAAGGTGAGAATATTAATGAGTTCAAGTAACAAGCAAGTCATACATTACAGATCAGCACATTCCCCACATGTTAACCATGTGATTTTGCTATGAACCCAGAAAGATATGAGGTAACGAATGCATTTATTTTTGCTCAGCATCATGCAGAGCCCTGCATCTGATGCATGGTGTGTTTGCCAGCTCTGCAACGTGTGATGCGACGCCAAGTTGTGCAACTAGTTTTGCTGGAAGCTGCTGTCTGCAAACAGTTAATATGTCTGCTACAAAACTGGTTTATGGTTTGGTTTTACATAAGTGCTGCCCAACAAAACAGACCCAGAGGTTTCCAGCTCCTCTTGGGATATATGTGGTCAACCTTATATAGGTACATGTAGAAGTGACATGAGAAGGTACATGTAGGTACATGTAGAAGTGACATGAGAAGGTACATGTAGGTACATGTAGAAGTGACATTTCCACAAGAGTGAAAATTTCAAAACTCTTCAGGAACCTTGAATTCAGGTAAACAGATGTACAATCTGATGAAAGGAGAACATATTGTAAACTTTCCTGAGCTCATGCATTTAGAAGGGGTATAAACACCCAATAAATAAATTATCACAATACAGCTTTAAGTATATTGGAATCAGCCACAGAAATGTCTGCTTTTCAACTATTTTTGTTTAATGGTTACTCTTTTATTTTGCTGCAATAGCTCCCTCTGTTGTCACTGAAGTTCCTAGCACCTCGGGTAATTTTTTCCTTCTTCTTTCCCCCCTTTTGAATCCATTAAATGAGCCTAGATTAGTAAAGACTCCATCACAAGGTAAAGTGTCTATAAAAGGATTTGGCATCCTCAGAGTAGGCTGAAAATTACTGAGCCCCAGCAGTCACAAAAAAGTGGTGGTGGTGTTAAGGATTGATTGTTTTTATCTCTTTTTTTACATTTGTATAAAATTGTCAAGATTACATATTATTAAATGAGAAACAGTCTTGTCACATTCTTCATCACCTTTTGCAGAGACTTCGCCATCAGGAACATCAGCAAATCCTTTCTTCCTAAGACTGGTGAATGGAGAGAACAGCTGTCAGGGTCGTGTTGAAGTCTATCATAATGGGGAGTGGGGGACTATCTGTGATGATGAATGGGACATTAATGATGCTCGCATTGTCTGCAAAGAAGTTGGTTGCGGAGAAGCCACTGCAGCCCCACTAAGTGCCCACTTTGATCAAGGCTCTGGCAGCATCCTTCTGGATGCTGTACAGTGCAGTGGGGATGAATCTTCTCTTAAGGACTGCCCCCATAAGGGATGGGGGGTCCATGACTGCAAACATAAGGAAGATGCCAGCGTCATCTGCTCAGGTACCACAAACTATTTTCCATATGTGTTAATTTTTGCAGGATGGCTTCTCGATCTACATTGGCAAATACAGTGGTACCTCGGTTTTCGAACATAATCCGTTCCGGAAGACCGTTTGAGTTCCTAAACATTTGAAAACCGAAGCATTTACTTCCAGAAGCATATACTTATAGAAAACTCAGTACGGAAGCCGCATGGCACATTCAACTTCCGAAAAGTGTTCGAAAACCGAAGCCTTTACTTCTGGGTTTACAGCGTTCAAAAACCAAGACGTTCATCAATGGAGAAATTAAAAAACCGTGGTACCACTGTATAGTAGTGATTCAATCTTTTCTATCTATTTGGTAACCTCATTGTATACTGAGGTATATAAATTGTTGATGTAAATACAATGGCTTGTATTGTAAGAACATGATTAGGCTCTTTTTACATTGGAAACTCCTCCATCCACTACAAAGAATCTTATTTCATCTGGGAAATGGTGCTGAAGCTTTCCATGCTTCCCCTTCATCCAGTATTATCCCTTTATTTGAAGACTGCACACCCTTTGAACTAATTTTAAGAATAAACCCAGAGGACAGAATCCAAAGGCCAATGTGTGGGTGCCTAAGTGCAGTCTTGGAGTGCCTTTAGAAGGTTTTGTGAGAGGACAGAAGCTCCACCTTTGGCTCTTTGGGTTGCACACACTGCTAGCACCAGAACAGCCTGAAGAATAGCCCTGGCTTCTGGACTTTAAACCATTATGTTATTTGTGATACCATTTGATTGGCAGGTGCCCAGCCCCGCTCAGCTGTCAGATTTGTCCTTGCAAAATGGTTCCCCATCCCTGGTGTTGCCATGGGGTTGGAAAAGGAGAGTGGAAATAGCAGCAGGGAGCTGGAGAGCAGAGAAGAGCAGGTCGGGGTGCAGCTCCAAGTAAATAAATGGCAAATAGGAGGTATTCAGAGGCATCTGAAAATATAGGCTCTAGCAGGTTAAGATGGGTAGCAGGCACTGATAGTAGACTGATTCAGTTGGAGTTTTACTGAATACTGCCATGTGTGTGTGTGTGTTTTGGAATGAGGTAGTGGTTTAGAAATACTGTTATAATTACAAATAAGTAAAAATTTCTTTATTGCTGCCTTTCATCCCATAATTAACAGCTATCACTACTGCTTATTTCAGCAACTCATATGATTTCAAAATGGGTCATACGAAGTAGTACCTTCCTTGGCATGACCATTAAATGAGCAGAGAGTCCACTGTTGTGAGGAATCATGGGGTTATTTATGGCTACTAATCCTGATAGCTTTATTCTACCTCCACTGCTTTCCTCCTTTTTAATTTTTAGAGCATCTAACCTGTTCTTTCTAATTTTTAGAACCTCTGACCACCGCAGAAGTACCCACCACACCTGGTAACTATGGGTTTCTCGATTCTAGTGCTTTATGCTGTGCTTTCTCCTTTCTAATTTTTGGAGCTTCTAACACATTCTTTCCAATTTTAGAACCTATAACCACTACAGTAGAACCCATCACATCTGGTATGTATTTACTTTCTCTTGCTTTTAAAAATATAAATAAAGCTGCCTGGTAACCCAGTTACTCTCAGCATCCAGAAGCATCATAGCCAGACACTGGAAAGACTTGTCAGGAGTAGGCATGGACCAATGGTACCAAATAGTATGGGAAACAGCCTTACTAGAAAAATTAACCAATAAACTAAAACTGACACGGGGACAAATAGAAGAAGACACCTATGGCTCCCCTTCATCACATACACAGCCCAACAAGACAGTGACAAAAATCCAACAACAGCATACAAATCAATATGGCTAACCTGACCCCAAACACACACACACCTCGCTCACACATGAAAACAAAGATCACCACAGCCAATCACAAATGAACAACCATACCCTAGGCCAACCAACCCCAACCTCTCTCACCACCCAAGGAACACAAGTGAATAGCAAAGAACCTATACAAGCGGCGCTGACAAAAAAACACACATATACTAAGTAAAATAGAAACATCGCCACCCGACCCACTCACCTCTCCCCTCTCCACCTCTCTCCCAATTTTCTTCCTAATGTCTCAGCAAACAAAACTGATCTGTGAAAAATGTTACTTGGAGAGAGTGAGAGAGAGAGTGAGAGAGAGATTGCACATACTTTTGTAAACCAAAAAAATATTTAATAAAAATACATTTTTTAAAAAAGCTGCCTGGTCATGAGCCTTGACCTTTTGTATTCTTCCTTCCACTATATAAGCAAATTCTGAATTTGCAGCAAACCATGGTTTTCCGTTATGTTCAAATCCAGCAAACTGTGGCTGGGGTAAAACATAGGCTGCATTCACAAGACAGTGCGTTCCATTTCCTTATCTGTTGATTTTCAAATTATACTTGAGTTTTTGCAGAATATATATTAAAAACACTTCCAGAAAACTAGTAGAATATATCAGGTATTTAGTGCTCATTTCCATGTTCATTGCTTCCGAGGGGGGGGGGGGCATTTTCCCAGAAAAATGCAAAAGTAAAGTAACCAAATTTGAGGCAATATATCAGCATATAGTTCTTTCCTGCCATTTTCATGGGTAAATCATGGAGGAATTAAAGTAGGGATGTGCAGAAATGACACAATTTTTCGTACATCTGAATGCACCCATGATATGCAATCAAATAAGGTTTGCAAACCAAGAACATATTGGATTTTCTGAGTTCTGATGAAACTACAGAAACATGACTTCATTTGATCTATGACAGGCGGCAAGATAAATCATATTCATGTTATATCTGGAGACAATGCAGTGATCTATTTATAAAACAAAGGTTGAATGTGTATAGGCCAGTTTGCAGTTACAAGCAGCCCTAATATTTAAAGGTGATACAATATGAAGACAAGGTGTATAATACTGGGTATTAGATATGTTTCTTTTTTAATCAGGAACTTTACCCCCTCAATCTACTGTACAGAGTAGCACAACAGGTAAGCACTGATACTGGGTTTTAGTTTTTTTATTGCAATTGCCAGTATTATTTGTAACTGAAGAAAGAATAGTGTTGTTACGTTCTTCATCATCTTCTGCATCAAATTCTCCTTTGGAAACATAATTAGATATTTAAAAGTGATATGATATAAGACAAGGTTTAAAATATTTGGCTTTGTATCTGTTTCTTTTTAAATTAGAAACTCCACCACCTCCATCTACTGAACAGAGTGTTACAACAGGTAAGTAGTGATGCTGGGTTTTAGTGGAAATAAATGCACTTGTCAGTATTATATGTAACTGGAGAAAGAATAATGTTATTACGTTCTTCATCAACATTTGCAGTGAATACTCCTTTGGAAACATCGGCAAGTCCTTTCTCCCTAAGACTGGTGAATGGAGAGAACAGCTGCCAGGGTCGCCTTGAAGTCTACCATGATGGGACCTGGGGAACTGTCTGTGATGACGATTGGGACTTGAAGGATGCTCAGGTTGTGTGCCAACAACTTGGTTGCGGAGAAGCCACTGCAGCCCCGCTAAGTGCCCACTTTGACCAAGGCTCTGGCAGTATTCTCCTGAATGCTGTACAATGCAAAGGAAATGAATCTTCTTTTGAGGACTGTTCTCATAATGGATGGGGAGTCCATGACTGCAAACATAAGGAAGATGCCAGTGTTATCTGCTCAGGTATATCCAGTTATTTTGTTGTTGTTTTTACTATACTGTAAGGACACTATTTCTTTCCTCTCACTTCCATTCACTTCTGGGAATCTTCTTTCATCTGATAAATGATGGTGGAGTGCAGGGTTTTTTCGTTTTTTTCAGTATATTGTGCATTTATGTGCGGACTGCACACCCACGGAACTGAATTCAGTAATAAATGTGTAGGCTAGAGTCTAAAGACAAATGTGAGCATGTTTAAGCACATAAAGTCAATTCTTGGAATGCCATTAGAATGTCCTGTGAAATGTCAAAAAGTCTATAGCTTTGTCTCCACATACTTCTTGTAACTCAGTAACTCTAGTAACTTCTGTAGTACACTGAATCTGATGGTGTAACTCCATTAAGGTAATAAGGCTAATAGTCATTGATAGATCAATTCACATGAAATTTGTTCTATACACTCTCCTGACCAATACCTGTCTGCAGCAGTGCACATCTTGCAGCAGAATGTATTCTGAGTCTATTCTAGGTGGTGGCAAAAGAATTCATCTGGTCTATCCTGAATCTACTGCTTATCTCTTTCATCACATACACTGATGTTCTCAAGTAGTGAGGATTTAGACGGGATCATAGTGTGGAGTGAAAGGGGCTCGCCATGATTTGCTTGTGGAGCGGAAGGAGATTCGTAGGACAGAGGTTTAAGGGCAGGTTCCATGTTTTAAAAGACACAACCTGAAATATTAGGAAGCTGAATTTGCAAGTCAAGATGGTGGTTCCTTTGCTCAATACGTAACATAAGGTAGGACTTAGACAAATCAGGTTCTAAACATTAAATCTCTCTGACATCTACCTCATGGGGTGCCATCACTAAGAAGCATACAGCTATGAGTTTCCTTTTTCTAATGTTTACATGTACTTTATTTTTATGCTGTGCTTTCTTATTTCCATTTATAGGCCCCATAACCACCACAGAAATACCTGTTACATCAGGTATGTATTAACCTGGCTCTGTGTGTGTGGGTGCGGGTGTGTGTATGAAAGAGAGAGAGAGAGAGAGAGAGAGAGAGAGAGAGAGAGAGACAGAGAGAGACAGAGAGAGACAGAGAGAGATTTAATCCATGCTACCATTCTTGGTATAATGCTGCTCATATTATACTCAGTGTTGGGCAGAAAGGCTGGGTTTCCTAACAGCAGCATATATTGCAATTTCCCTTCTTCCACCCATTCATTCTTTCATTGGTCTGGCTACCCTATATCTATACCGTCCTTTAACTCTCTGACTATTTATTTGTATACCTGTGGATATAGGACAATATACAAATTTAATTCATTCAGTCATTAATAATACTATTTAGCATATTATTTTAAAGAGAAAGGGATTTACAGTACATCCCTCTTCTCTGGGGAAAATAGCATGTTTTAACTCCTGCCCTTGGTTTTCACATTCATGGAGCAGCAATAGGAAGAGTTTGCACTTCCATAGAATGAATTAATTTGAAAACAAAGCTGTTGGGAAGTTCAAACACACTTTTATCAGGCCTCTTTATTTTTATTTAAAATCAATAGTAAACTGAAAACAGATTAAAATGCTCATCAATACTAAATAGCTCAGTTAGGTAGTCTAAAGAAAAATCTTTTTAGCTGACGCCAAAAATAAGAGCCAATAATTTACATTCAAACCAGGTTTGCAAAACAATGACCGCTCCCCGCTTAAAATGGGGGGTGCCCTTTGCGTGGACGCGTGCAGCCCCTAGATCAGGAGCAGCCCCAACAGCATAGGCTTGGCTTTCCCTTCCCTCAGGTGTGATACCTGGAGGTCTCCGCCTACTTCAGTCAGTTGTCCAATCCCACCTGGGGGAAGCGTTGCCAAGGAGACCAGGCCAGGTAGGGGAGGGATTACCTGCCCCCACAATAGAGGGAGGATCTTACCTAGGAATCCTCACTTGGCTCCAGAGACATGACTTTTTTTGTTCATTCTTTGTGAGGCGACATGATAAAATATGAACATCTTATATCTGAAGGCAAAACACTTGAAGTTAAAGGTTTATAGGCCAATTTGCAGTTACAAGAAACCCTGAAAAGTCAGATTTGAAAAACTTAATTAGATATTTAAAAGTGATATGATATAAGACAAGGTTTAAAATATTTGGCTTTGTATCTGTTTCTTTTTAAATTAGAAACTCCACCACCTCCATCTACTGAACAGAGTGTTACAACAGGTAAGTAGTGATGCTGGGTTTTAGTGGAAATAAATGCAGTTGTCAGTATTATATGTAACTGGAGAAAGAATAGTGTTATTACATTCTTCATCAACATTTGCAGTGAATACTCCTTTGGAAACATCGGCAAGTCCTTTCTCCCTAAGACTGGTGAATGGAGAGAACAGCTGCCAGGGTCGCCTTGAAGTCTACCATGATGGGACCTGGGGAACTGTCTGTGATGACGATTGGGACTTGAAGGATGCTCAGGTTGTGTGCCAACAACTTGGTTGCGGAGAAGCCACTGCAGCCCCGCTAAGAGCCCACTTTGACCAAGGCTCTGGCAGTATTCTCCTGAATGCTGTACAATGCAAAGGAAATGAATCTTCTTTTGAGGACTGTTCTCATAATGGATGGGGAGTCCATGACTGCAAACATAAGGAAGATGCCAGTGTTATCTGCTCAGGTATATCCAGTTATTTTGTTGTTGTTTTTACTATACTGTAAGGACACTATTTCTTTCCTCTCACTTCCATTCACTTCTGGGAATTTTCTTTCATCTGATAAATGATGGTGGAGTGCAGGGTTTTTTCGTTTTTTCATTATATTGTGCATTTATGTGCGGACTGCACACCCACGGAACTGAATTCAGTAATAAATGTGTAGGCTAGAGTCTAAAGACAAATGTGAGCATGTTTAAGCACATAAAGTCAATTCTTGGAATGCCATTAGAATATCCTGTGAAATGTCAAAAAGTCTATAGCTTTGTCTCCACATACTTCTTGTAACTCAGTAACTCTAGTAACTTCTGTAGTACACTGAATCTGATGGTGTAACTCCATTAAGGTAATAAGGCTAATAGTCACTGATAGATCAATTCACATGAAATTTGTTCTATACACTCTCCTGATCAATACCTGTCTGCAGCAGTGCATATCTTGCAGCAGAATGTATTCTGAGTCTATTCTAGGTGGTGGCAAAATTCATCTGGTCTATCCTGAATCTACTGCTTATCTCTTTCATCACATACACTGATGTTCTCAAGTAGTGAGGATTTAGATGGGATCATAGTGTGGAGTGAAAGGGGCTCGCCATGATTTGCTTGTGGAGCGGAAGGAGATTCGTAGGACAGAGGTTTAAGGGCAGGTTCCATGTTTTAAAAGACACAACCTGAAATATTAGGAAGCTGAATTTGCAAGTCAAGATGGTGGTTCCTTTTCTCAATACGTAACATAAGGTAGGACTTAGACAAATCAGGTTCTAAACATTAAATCTCTCTGACATCTACCTCATGGGGTGCCATCACTAAGAAGCATACAGCTATGAGTTTCCTTTTTCTAATGTTTACATGTACTTTATTTTTATGCTGTGCTTTCTTATTTCCATTTATAGGCCCCATAACCACCACAGAAATACCTGTTACATCAGGTATGTATTAACCTGGCTCTGTGTGTGTGGGTGCGGGTGTGTGTATGAGAGAAAGAGAGAGAGAGAGAGACAGAGAGAGACAGAGAGAGATTTAATCCATGCTACCATTCTTGGTATAATGCTGCTCATATTATACTCAGTGTTGGGCAGAAAGGCTGGGTTTCCTAACAGCAGCATATATTGCAATTTCCCTTCTTCCACCCATTCATTCTTTCATTGGTCTGGCTACCCTATATCTATACCGTCCTTTAACTCTCTGACTATTTATTTGTATACCTGTGGATATAGGACAATATACAAATTTAATTCATTCAGTCATTAATAATACTATTTAGCATATTATTTTAAAGAGAAAGGGATTTACAGTACATCCCTCTTCTCTGGGGAAAATAGCATGTTTTAACTCCTGCCCTTGGTTTTCACATTCATGGAGCAGCAATAGGAAGAGTTTGCGCTTCCATAGAATGAATTAATTTGAAAACAAAGCTGTTGGGAAGTTCAAACACACTTTTATCAGGCCTCTTTATTCTTATTTAAAATCAATAGTAAACTGAAAACAGATTAAAATGCTCATCAATACTAAATAGCTCAGTTGCGTAGTCTAAAGAAAAATCTTTTTAGCTGACGCCAAAAATAAGAGCCAATAATTTACATTCAAACCAGGTTTGCAAAACAATAACAAATTGTATTTTCTGAGTTGTATTGAAACAAAAAACTGAGACATGACTTTTTTTGTTCATTCTTTGTGAGGCGACATGATAAAATATGAACATCTTATATCTGAAGGCAAAACACTTGAAGTTAAAGGTTTATGAGGAAAGTTAGAAACTGAACTGTTAGAACCCAATACTAAGAATTTGTCTAGAATGTATAACTTGTTGCTGAAATGGAATACACAAGATGAAACAGTTAAATCAGCTATGATTAAGTGGGCACAGGACATTGGTCATAATATTATGTTTGCGGACTGGGAATGGTTGTGGAACACCGGTATAAAATTTACGGCATGTAATGCCTTAAAGGAAAATATTATGAAAATGATCTACAGGTGGTACATGACCCCAGTCAAGCTAGCAAAAATTTATCATTTGCCTGATAATAAGTGTTGGAAGTGTAAAGAAATTGAAGGTACTTTCTATCACCTTTGGTGGACGTGCCCGAAGATTAAGGTTTTCTGGGAGATGATATATAATGAAATGAAAAAGGTACTTAAATGTACCTTCCCCAATAAACCAGAGGCCTTTCTCTTGGGTATTGTCGGCCAATTGGTGCCAAAGAAAGATAGAACTTTTTTTATGTATGCTACGACAGCAGCAAGAATACTCATCGCAAAGTATTGGAAGACACAAGATCTACCCACTCTGGAAGAATGGCAGATGAAGGTGATGGACTATATGACATTGGCCGAAATGACTGGCAGAATCCGTGATCAGGGGAAAGAGACGGCGGAAGAAGATTGGAAGAAATTCAAAATATATCTTAAGGAATATTATAAAATTGATGAATGCTAAAATGTTGAGGTTTTTAGAAAGAAAAGGAGATTACAGCGACAAAGGTTAAGTTAAAGAAAAGAATAAGGAACACATTTGATAAAATTAAGTTTAGGATTTGCTGAAATAATTTTTGAAATTGGGATGTAGAAAGGGGAGGTTTGGGGGAGTCCGAGAAGTGAGGTTTATGAAAAAAAGGATATGAAATTATACATGTTTGTTTGTCTTTTTATTTGTTTGTATTGTTCATAAAAAATCTGTAAAATTAATAAAAAAATTATTATAAAAAAAAATGAAGTTAAAGGTTTATGGGCCAATTTGCAGTTACAAGAAATCCTGAAAAGTCAGATTTGAAAAACTTAATTAGATATTTAAAAGTGATATGATATAAGACAAGGTTTAAAATATTTGGCTTTGTATCTGTTTCTTTTTAAATTAGAAACTCCACCACCTCCATCTACTGAACAGAGTGTTACAACAGGTAAGTAGTGATGCTGGGTTTTAGTGGAAATAAATGCAGTTGTCAGTATTATATGTATCTGGAGAAAGAATAGTGTTATTACATTCTTCATCAACATTTGCAGTGAATACTCCTTTGGAAACATCGGCAAGTCCTTTCTCCCTAAGACTGGTGAATGGAGAGAACAGCTGCCAGGGTCGCCTTGAAGTCTACCATGATGGGACCTGGGGAACTGTCTGTGATGACGATTGGGACTTGAAGGATGCTCAGGTTGTGTGCCAACAACTTGGTTGCGGAGAAGCCACTGCAGCCCCGCTAAGAGCCCACTTTGACCAAGGCTCTGGCAGTATTCTCCTGAATGCTGTACAATGCAAAGGAAATGAATCTTCTTTTGAGGACTGTTCTCATAATGGATGGGGAGTCCATGACTGCAAACATAAGGAAGATGCCAGTGTTATCTGCTCAGGTATATCCAGTTATACTCTGTATATGCTTATTTCTAAAGCATCTCTTCTACAGCTGCATTAAACACATTGAAGTTATTGTGTCTACACAGTAATAGCATGGTTTACTTTTTATGCTCTCTTCAGTGCACTTCTGGGAATCTTCTTTCATGTTTACAAAAGGTTGCTGTAGTTTTTTCTGTGCAAGTTTCCTTTTTTGCAATGCATTATTAATCTATATGAGGTCTGCACACCCATTGAACTAATGTCAATAATAAATGAATAGGCTAGAATTGAAAGAGATATGGGCATACTCAAGCACATGAGATCACAAGTCTTTGAGCACTTATTAGAATATTCTGCAAGGGGATAGAAATTCTTATTTGGCATCATAAAATGCTGGTAACTAGTATTCAGTGACACACTGGGTTTTATAAGGTTGCCATACGTCCAGGAATTCCCAGACATGTCCTCTTTTGGGTGTCCCACATGCTCCTCTGTGGGGAATGTTACATTTTAAAGCAAATGTCCTGGATTTGGGTTTGGCTTGTTGTTGGTGGTGGTGCACAGGCAGCCCTGGTTCAGGCTCAGGCTCTTGCCTGGGTGGCCCAGGTTATGGCTAGGGCTCAGGCATGGGCAGCTTGGGCTTAGTGGTGGCAGAGCGATGCAGGGGGGGCTATCAGGCAATTGCCCTGAAAAAACCCTCACCAACTTTTTGCATCTGGATTTTTACCTCTTGAAATATGGCAACCCTACGATATGATGGTGTAGGCTCCATTCAGGTAATATGCCTAATAGCCACCGGTAGACTGATTCACTTGGATTCACCCTTATGCCCAAGAACTGTCAGCAGCAGTGCACATCCTGTGGCAGAAAGTCACCTGAGCTCATTTCAGATGGTGGGGATAAGTAATGTATCTGGTCTTTCCTGAATGTACTGCTTATCACATTCACTAAATGATCTGATGTCCCAGTATAATGAGGAATTATACTGGGACCATAATGTGTGAAAGGGGTTCACTTTCTGTCATTTCTTCAGTATGTAATATGGCACAAAGCAAAGGTTTACGTTATGGGTGATGAAAGGAACATAAACATACACATAGGTTAAGTGCAGGGTCCATCTTTTTTATAACAACAACAACAGGAAGTATAAAATTTGGAAGCTAAATCTGCAAGTGAAAATGGTTCCTTAGCTCAGTCTGGGATTCAGTCTAGGACCCGAGCAATGTGAGTTCTAAACATCAACTTACTCTGATCGCTTCCTCCAGAGGTGCCATCATTTACCACAAATGTAGTCTGTCTCATACCCAAACCTTCTCTTGGTGGTTGGAGAAACCCCCCTAACAGATTTAGGGGGTGGACAATGGGAGGTGGAGAAGAAAGTTCCATTGCACAATCAGAAGTTGTTCCACTTGTGGTAGGAGTTACCGTATGTAGTGCTTCGTTGAGTACAACCCCAAATACAAATGTAGTTCTAAACATTAAATTTATCTGATAGCTGCTGGCTTAGGTGCCATAATTAAGAACCATAGAATTATGCATTTCTCTCTTCTGGTGTTCAAACAGTCTTTCTTTTTATATTGTTCTTCCTTCTTTCAATTTTTAGGACCTCTAACTACCACAGAAACACCCATTACATCTGGTATGTATTTACTTGAATTTATCTTGCTTTTTAAGCAACAAATTTGCACTCTCTGCTGCCATTCCTTTGTATAATTCTGCTGGACTGACCCTCAGCATGGGGCAGAAAGGAGAGAACAGTTGGGTGTCATTAAAACATTAATTAGATTATTTAAAAGTGATATGATATGAAGACGAGGTTTATAATATTCAGTATTGTATCTGTTTCTTTTTAAATTAGGAACTCCACCACCACAATCTACAGAACAGAGTGTTACAACTGGTAAGTATGGATATGAGCTTTTAATTTTGGGTGTTGCTGTTGTTTTTTTTACAATTGTCAATATTATATATAACTGAACTAAGAATAGTCTTGTAAAATTTTTATCACCTTTTTGCAGAGATTTCACCATCAGAAACATCAGCAAGCCCTTTCTCCCTAAGACTGGTGAATGGAGAGAACAGCTGCCAGGGTCGCCTTGAAGTCTACCATGATGGGACCTGGGGAACTGTCTGTGATGACGATTGGGACTTGAAGGATGCTCAGGTTGTGTGCCAACAACTTGGTTGCGGAGAAGCCACTGCAGCCCCGCTAGGTGCCCACTTTGACCAAGGCTCTGGCAGTATTCTCCTGAATGCTGTACAATGCAAAGGAAATGAATCTTCTTTTGAGGACTGTTCTCATAATGGATGGGGAGTCCATGACTGCAAACATAAGGAAGATGCCAGTGTTATCTGCTCAGGTACATCCAGTTTTCCTCTGTATATTCTTATTTCTAAAGCATCTCTTCCACATCTGCATTGAACACATTGAAGTTATATTGTCTATTCTGTGCTTTCTTCTTTTTCATTTTAGGACCCATCACCACCACTGAAACATCCATTACATCTGGTATGTATTCACTTGACTTACACTTGACTTTAAAAACAAAACAAAACATACTGGCACTCCTTGCTGCCATTGCTTGCATAATTCCGCTGGAATGGTCCTCATTGTGCAGCAGAAATGAGGAACCAATCAAATGGCAATACAGTACCACTAATTTCAGATTCTCTGCTTGCACACAATTCACCTTTTCATTGGTCAATTAATCTGGCCACCCAATATCTAAACCTCCTTTAGTTCTCTCTACAAGCTATGTTGTATACAGTGTTACCTTGGTTCTCAAATTTAATCTGTTCCAGAAGTCTTTTCCAAAACCAAAGCATTCCAAAACCAAGGCACGCTTACCCATAGAAAGTAATGCAAAATGAATTAATCCGTTCCAGACTTTTAAAAACAACCCCTAAAACAGCAATTTAACATGAATTTTACCATCTAATGAGACCATTGGTTCATAAAATGAAAGCAATAATCAATGTACTGTACTATAAAATAAATAAGACAGTTCTGTAGATGATAAAAAAAATTCTAAAAAATTTCTTACCAGCACTGATGATAGTTATTGTTTGGATGGGGGGCTTTTATCCATTTCCGCAGTCACACAATCAATCAGTCAATCAAATCATAATACGAAGAACAAGCCACAGTCACAAAAACAAAAAAGCCACACACAAAAAAACACAAAAAACAAAGCAAAACAAAACAAACAAAACAAAACAAAAGCACCAAAGATCACCTCAGAACCTCAATCGGAAATGGAAGGCTTTGGTTACAATGGGGGGTGCAAATTAGCAGCGCAACACTAAAAACAGGAGGGAAAGGGTTTTGATTATAGTTGGGGGGGCACAAATTACCGGTAGCAGCACAACAGTGAAACTGGAGGTTCAGGAGCACAGTCAGCTTCCGAAGCAAAGTTCGCAAACCGGAACAATGACTTCGGGGATTGCAACATTCGAGTTCCAAGTTGTTCAGAAACTAAGCTTTTTCAAAAACCGAGGTACCACTGTATTGTTTTAGAAAGAAAGAGATTCACAGCAGAGCTATCTTTTTAACTAAAACAAGGGTGAAGTTACAGGTGTACAGGCGAGTTTGCACTTACAAACAATTCTGAAGCGGTAGGGTCCAAAACTTTAACTACATATTTAAAAGTGATATGATATGGAGACAAGGTTTATAATATTTGGTATTGCATCTGGTTTCTTTTTAATTTAGGAACTCCACCTCCACAATCTACAGAACAGAGGGTGACAACTGGTGAGTATTAATGTGGAGTTTTAGCATTTTTCCACAAATGTTATTATTATATATTACTGAATGGGAAATAGTCTTGTAACATTCTTCATCAACTTTTGCAGAGACTTCGCCATCAGGAACATCAGCAAGCCCTTTCTCCCTAAGACTGGTGAATGGAGAGAACAGCTGTCAGGGTCGTGTTGAAGTCTATCATAATGGGGAGTGGGGGACCGTCTGTGATGATGAATGGGACATTAATGATGCTCGCATTGTCTGCAAAGAAGTTGGTTGTGGAGAAGTCATTTCAGCTCCAACAAGTGCCCACTTTGGTCAAGGCCCCGGCAGCATCCTTCTGGATGCTGTACAGTGCAGTGGGAATGAATCTTCTCTTAAGGACTGCCCCCATAAGGGATGGGGGGTCCATGACTGCAAACATAAGGAAGATGCCAGCGTCATCTGCTCAGGTACCTCAAACTATTTTCCAAATGTGCTAACTTCTAGATCTGCATTTGCAAATCTTTTGTGCCTATTGCAAATCCATGAATCAACTTCCTCTTTTCTCTCCTTTTAATTAGAATTTCTTACATCCAGTGCAGGGAATCATTTTTTCATATGATAAGTCGCATTGGAATTCTTCCTGTGCATTTGTTTGTTTGTTTTTGCATCTGCTTATGCTTTTGTACACTGCACATCAATTGAACTAATTTCAATAATAAATATATAGTTTAAAAGCTAAAGGGGCATGCAGAAATGCTTAAATGCATGAGGTCAGAGGACTTCAAGGACTTGAACTACCTGCAAGTGGCCAGAAACTCAAACCCTTTGGATCCTATCAACTTTTAATGAATAGTATTGAGGAACATAATGGATTTGATGATCACTAATATACATGAACAAACCAATTCACTTGGAATTCATTTAATTTAGATTTCTCCATTAGAGATATAGTCAATAGCTGTCAGCAGCAGTGCACATCCCATGACAGAAGAACTTCTAATTTCATCCCAGGTGGTGAGGAGAATATTTGCTTTGGCTCTATTATAAGTCTATTTTTCACTTTCCTTACATGGTCTGGTATTCCAGAATAGTGAGGAATAGGTGTGGAGCCATAGTACTGAGTGAAGTGGGCTTAATCCTTGCCATTTTCCCAGTATACAGTAAAGCACAAAGCAAAGATTTGTCATGTAATGAAAATGGATACATACCCATACATTTTGGTGAAGGTTCCACAACAGGAAATAAGAAAATTAGAAACTAAATTGGCAAGTTAAAATGCAGGCTCCCTTGCTCAATCAAGTTTAGCACTTATAGTAGAGTGAACAATGCAGATAAGGTTCTAAACATTAAATTTCTCTAATATCTGCTTGATGAGGTGCCATAATTAAGAACCATATCCAGTAACAACGAGTTCCTCCCATCTGGTGTTTAAATGGGAATTATTTTTATGCTGTGCTTCTTTCTATTTCCAGAACCCCTTACTACCACAGAAATACCCATTACATCTGGTATGTATTTTTTGACTTTATCATGTTTTATAAAAAAGGGGGGAGGACCAACCAATAGATTAGTATTCCCTGCTGCGATTGTTTAGCATAATTCTTCTGGAATGGCTCTTGGCATAGGGCAGAAAGGAGAGAGCTTGAGTGTGATAGCAGTAGCACCTTTTGTAGTTTCCCCCCATTCACCCTGGTTGCCCAATGCCCAACCTCCCTTAAGCTGTCTCCTGCAGCTGTTTAGTATATAAAGAGAAATAGATTCAGGGCACAGCCCTCCAGAGAAAATAACATGGTGTACATTATGCCCCTGGTTTTCATGTATCGTGGGGCAGCAAAAAGAAGAGTGTGCACTTCCATAGAATGAATTTATTTTAAAAGAGAGCCATTGGGAAATTCAAAGACTCTTTAGCCAGATTTCTTTCATAGTAATCTGGTATCTATAGGTAAATGAAAGTCAGAATTACTCTTCATATATGCACAATCTGAACTGAAACATAATGACAAATCACGAATCAACATTATGGGCATCAGCAGCTATGAGCCTTGAGCTTTTTCATTCATTACCCCACTACATAAGGAGCTTCTAAATTTGCACCAAACCATAGTTTTCCATTATCTCCAAATCCAATAAACTGTGGAATGGGCAAAACATAATCTGCCCTGAAAACAGTTTGCATACCAGGAACAGATTGTGTTTCTGAGTTCTGATGAAACCGCAAACTGAGAAAGGACTTTTTTGCTTGTTCTACGTAAGCAGAGGAGGTCAAAGATATGCATGTTACACCTGGAGGCAACACAGTGACATATTTGTAACACAGCGAAGAGGTTAAAGATTTATAGGCCAGATTGCAAACAACCCTGGGGAGCTAATTTATAAAAACTTCATTAGATATTTAAACCAAATGGCATTATATGTGGACAAGATTTAATATATTTCGTATTGCATCTGGTTTCTTTTTAATTTAGGAACTCCACCTCCACAATCTACAGAACAGAGGGTGACAACTGGTGAGTATTAATGTGGAGTTTTAGCATTTTCCCACAAATGTTATTATTATATATTACTGAACGAGAAATAGTCCTGTAACATTCTTCATCAACTTTTGCAGAGAATGCAGCATCAGGAACATCAGCAAGTCCTTTCTCCCTAAGACTGGTGAATGGAGAGAACAGCTGCCAGGGTCGCCTTGAAGTCTACCATGGTGGGACCTGGGGAACAGTCTGTGATGACGATTGGGACTTGAAGGATGCTCAGGTTGTGTGCCAACAACTTGGTTGCGGAGAAGCCACTGCAGCCCCACTAAGTGCCCACTTTGACCAAGGCTCTGGCAGCATCCTCCTGAATGCAGTACATTGCAAAGGGAATGAATCTTCTTTTGAGGACTGTTCTCATAATGGATGGGGAGTTCATGACTGCAAACATAAGGAAGATGCCAGCGTTATCTGCTCAGGTACCTCCAATTATTTTCCATATGTGTTTGCAGCATCTCTTCTAGATATTTCCAAATATATGTATTCTGCCTGTATTGCAAGGACACAGTTATGCTTTTTCATTTCTGTTTTTTAAATTAAAAACCCTTCCATCCACCACAGAGAATATTCTTTCATCTCATAAGTGATGCTGAAGCTTCTGAAGGCAGGGGGGTTGCATCTGATTATACATTTATTTGAGGACTGCACAACCATTGCCCTAATTTCAATAATAAAGACATAGGCTAGAATCTAAAGACATATATGGGCACACTCAAGCTCATAACACAACAAGTCTTGGAGCTCCATTGGAATATACTGCAAGTGACAGGTGCTCTATGTCTTTGGAGCCATCGCCTGCTAGTAAGTGATATTCTAAGGAATACTGGTTCTGAATATTCCATAGATAATAGACAATGAGAAACCAGTGCAACTGGAATTCATCTAATTTACTTTCCCCCTTTAGAATCTTATTCAATAGCAATTAGCATCAGGGCATATGTTGTGGTAGCAAGTCATCTGGCTTCATAAAAGGTAGTGGGAAGAAGTAGTATGTCCGGTCCATTTTGAATCTTCCGCAAACCCCTTTATTAGATGGTGTGATGTTCCATTATTGTGAAGGATGAGATTGAAGCCAGAGTGCTAAGCGAAAGGGGATCACTTCCTGACATCTTCCAAATCTAAAAAATACCACAAGAGGAAACTGCAGATTCTATATTTTAAAGGCAGGAAGTGAGAACTTTGGAAACTGTATCTGCTTGTCAGGTACCCTAGCTCAATCTGGAACTCAATCTAGGATTTAGAATAGCACAATCAGAATAAATCAATTTATAAACATTATATTTCTCCAATAGCTATCTGCTAAGATGTCGTAACTAGGACCCTATAACTTTAAGTTTCTCTCATCGAGTATTTAAATAAGTTTCACTGTTTTCCTTTGCATCCTTCTTTCCATTTTCAGGACCTCCAGCCACCACAGAAGCAGCCATTGCATCTGGTATGTATTAACAGCAGTCCCTCCTGCCATTTGGTTGGTAAAATTCTGCAGGAAATTGTTGCAAGGGTGAAGGACAGAGCTGAATCAGTGTTGTTGCACAAATTTAATTTTCCTTGGCTGCACCCAAATCAGTGGTGCAAACTAGGAACAAGTGGTGGTTTGTGAATTCTAATGGAAACACAAACTGAGAATGGAAGGGTTTTTTTGTTGTAAGTGGGAAACAACAGAGAACACAAGCATGTTATATCTGAAGACATCAAAAAGAAGCACTTAATAACACAAGGCTGAGGTTAAAAATGCAAACACCAGATAGTTATTGCAAGCAACCCTGTATATTCACTGTATATTATGTGGAGGTGGAAAGTAGATCTGATCCACTTGTGAGTACAGTGGTACCTCAGTTTATGAACAATCTTGTTTACGAACTATTTGGTTTACGAACTCCGCAAAACCGGAAGTAGTGTTCCGGTTTGCAAACTTTACCTCAGTCTACGAATGGAAGATGAACGGTGGAAGGGCACCAGCGGCAGGAGGCCTCATTAGGGAAAGCGCGCCTTGGTTTAAGAATGTATTTGGTTTAAGAACGGACTTCAGGAACAGATTAAGGTTGTAAACTGAGGTACCATTGTAATTAACAATGAGGTTCAAAATGCAGGACTGTGCACATCCTCCAGCAGAAGAGAGCCCCCAGCAAAGTTAACCAGCAGCATAGCATGGAATATAGGTTGTTAAACTCTTTTGCATATCCCTTTTAGTGAGCCTTAAAATGCTTGCCCCTTCTCTCTAGCATGCTATTGAGTACGTTTAAAAGCTTTCCTTACTAAATCCAAAAGTCTAATTCATGCACTGTTCCATGCAGCAGCAAAGAGAACACAGGTAGATTACATTTGGGTACAAAATACACACTATAGTTTCAAACATGTGGTCTGAACTTTGAGCAAGTTCAGACTTGCCCCGAAGGGGGCAATGACAATAAAAATATTATTATTATTATTATTATTATTATTATTATTATTATTAGTCCGTTCTGGTATATTACGTGGTGAGAAAATAGTGAGAGAAAGGAAGAGAAGAAGCTTCACATCCTCCTTTGACCTAAGTGAGTCTAGGAACACAGCTCTGTGGTTTTAAAACCTTCATGCATTAAGTAGCATTCATGCATTAGTTATGTTTGACTGCAATTTGACTGCAGTAGTCAACACCACTGAAATAAATATGTAGACAAAGATTTAAACATTTAGTGTTGTCTCTTGTATATATTTAAATTAGGAACTCCACCACCACAGTCTACAGGACAGAGCATTACAACTGGTAAGAACTAATGTGAGGTTATAACATTTTTTTTTACACTTGTCAGTATTATATATTAGAAAAAGTTACATTTTTCCTCAACTTTTGCAGATGATTCTTCATCAGAAACAACAGCAAATCCTTTCTCCCTAAGATTGGTGAATGGAGAGAACAGCTGTCAGGGTCGTGTTGAAGTCTACCATGATGGGAGCTGGGGAACAGTCTGTGATGATGATTGGGACATGAAGGATGCTCAGGTTGTGTGCAAAGAACTTGGTTGTGGAGAAGCCACTGCAGCTCCACTAAGTGCCCATTTTGACCAAGGCTCTGGTAATATCTTCCTGGATGCAGTACAGTGCGAAGGGAATGAATTGTCTCTTGAGAAATGCTCCCATAAGGGATGGGGAGTCCATGACTGCAAACATAAGGAAGATGCAAGTGTCATTTGCTCTGGTAATGTACATTTCTATTGGTTTTCACACATTACATACTATGCAGTATTCATGATTTGTAATAATATTTGCAAGAAACCTCTCTGCAGTATAAATGCATTTTTTTTAAATTCTTTCTTTCATTGTTTTAGGAAATGTTTCCTATACTACAGGGAGCCCCATTATAAGTAGTGAGTATTAATTGAAAGCTGAGAGCATTATGATTTGTTGTTGTTTTAAATACTGTTCTTTTGCATATAAGACCATCTCCATGGAATTGAGAACGCCTTTACAGAAGAATTGCTCATTTGATTGATCAGTGCGTGAGGAAGGCCACACAACCAGACCATCCCTGGATGTTGCACACCCCAAGAAGACCCATCCCCTGGCATCCATGCATAAAGCTTATACATAGGAAGCATGGCACAGTAGGAGTAAAGGCTCCCCACCCTGCAGATGTTCACACTGTATGTGTAGATGATAGGAAAAGGAGCCAATCAGAGTGAGCAATGTTTGGGGCAAATCTAATTGGCCTGGCTGTGTTCCACACTTGGAGATTGATCAAATGTATGGCCCATTCTTCTGAACAGGGCTAGATATTATAGGAACTGGAATTCCCAAACCTTTAGATTCAATGGGATTGTACTCCCAACCCAATATAATGTTTTCATGAAAATGGGTTTTAAGAAACCTGGGATTTGGGAGACCTATGCCCCCACCAAAAATATCTTGGCAGGTGTATTTTCTCTGAAGCTGAATCTCTGCCCGGTTGGTCGGTCCCTTCCCTCTCCCAACTGAACGTGAACATTAACACTACTAGGGTTTGATGGGACAAGTTCCATCTTCCTAGTACTATGGAAGAACCTTTTCTACAGTGCAATGCCTATGCACGTTTACTCAGAAGTAAGTCTCACTGAGGTTTTTACTCCGATGGGTATAGATAGCATGAATTATCATGTATCAGTACACCAGTGAAGCAGTTCTCTCTGAATGGTACACATAAATAATGTCACAGTAAGTTATTTTAATAGAACTCATACATCTTAATGTTGACATCCAAGTACAAAATCCCTTCTCGTTATGCGTGTTTTTCACAAAGCAAAACCTAGTTGAGTTCACAATATTTTGCTATGTTGGTAAATATCAGTAGTCAAAACCTGAAAAGGAAACAGAAGAATTCTCTAGAAACCAATGTTTCTGGAGTCATAAAAAAGTAAGGATGAAACAAGATTAGTCCTTAACAGGCTGTGGAAACCACAACTGTGCCTGTATTTCCTTTTTGTTGTTTGTTTTTATCTATGATACTATTATAATTCTTTCCTCAGCTCCAGCAAGAACTACAACAACAAAGGCACCAGGTATTTTATAATTATAGCACATTCCATTAATTGTAACTCTGTGTGGGGTAGAATTGCCAGATGAAAAGAATATACCGTATTTTTCACTCTATAAGACACACCCGACCATAAGATGGACCTAGTTTTAGAGGAGGAGAACAAGAAAAAAAAAAATTCTCTTTCTCTCTGCGCAGCGCCCCTTCAGCGAAATGGCAGGAGAAATGGAGCCCCTTCCATTTCTCCTCCCGCTTCGCTGAAGGGGTGCTGCACAGCTCTCCCTCTCTGCATAGCGCCCCTTCAGCAAAGCGGCAGGAGAAGCGGAGCCCCTTCCATTTCTCCTCCCGCTTTGCTGAAGGGGTGCTGCGCAGAGAGGGAAAGCTACGCAGTGCCTCTCCAGCGAAGTGAAGCCAGGAGAGCAAGAGGGATCAGTGTGCACTCTCTTGCTCTCCTGGCTTCAGCGAAAGCAACACAAAGCCTCCAGAGCGCAGCGGGAGCTCCCGCTGCGCTTCGGAGGCTTCGGGCAGCTATCCCATAAGACGCACACACATTTCCCTTTACTTTTTAGGAAGGGGAACGTGCATCTTATAGAGCGAAAAATACGGTACTTTAAAGGTATAGTGTATAACTACATCCCACTCAACTCTTGTATAGGATTGCTCCATAAAGCTTCCCCCCCCCTTTTTTTTTGCTAGAAACTAACATTGTATTAAATATATAAGGTTTTTTTCTTGTATCCTTTTTTCCTTTTCCTTTTGTTTGAAATAGTTAGGCTTGGGAACTATTGAATAGATGGTTTTCTATTTCAAATATTAGCTGTAGGGATATAAAAACTGAGGGAGCATATGACCTGGGTAATTGTAATTCACTGTTTTCTTTCAACTAGCATTGACACCTCTGAGTACCACTCCTGCACCTCGGCCTAGCACCAAGGCGTCCACTACTTCTGGTAAGCCTTCAGCTAGAAATTTAATCTCAGCATAATTCAATTTAATAACAGTGCAATCCTACACCTATCCACTCAGAAGTAAGTCCTCCTAAATTGAAGGGGGTACTACAGGCAGATGGGCATAGGACTGCAGCCTTAGTAGTTTTCAGTCCTGCTATTGGAAATCATTTCTTCAAAGAACGTAGTATTTAATTTGGTCCTTTCCCCCTCTTCTTTTGCTGTTTCTAGCTAACTATCCTGCTTTGCCAGGTACGTTTTTCTCCTCTTGTATGCCTTTGTGAAACTTTTAAATAAATAGTTTTAACACATCAGACAGACGACCTGATCATCTTGTTTACAAATTTGGATATACAGTATTGTAGAATAAGTTTATAATGAAGGAATTGGTAAGTAAGTAAATGCAGATTATATATATGTCTATTACATAGAGTTTGATCTGCCAGTGGGAGGCAACTAAGGTTTCTCTTTTCTCTTTCTAAGATGGCACTGTGAGACTAGTCAATGGAAGGAACAGATGCGAGGGACGGGTTGAAGTACTTCACAATGGAATTTGGGGGACAGTCTGCGACGACGAGTGGGACTTAAGCGATGCAACTGTTGTGTGCAGGCAGCAGAAATGTGGGCCCGCTCGCTCAGCAACAGCTAATGCTCTGTTTAGTGAAGGCCCGGGGCCAATTCTTATGGATGATGTCAGGTGCACTGGGACTGAAATCAGCTTGGGACACTGCTCTCACAGAGGCTGGGGATTGCACAATTGTCTCCATAGAGAAGATGCTGGTGTCATTTGCTCAGGTACTCTTTGATTGCAGCATGATAGAATATTATTAATAATAATCTATTTATGTCCCACCCATCTGGCTGGGTTTCCACAGCCACTCTGGGCGGCTTCCAACAAAAGTTGTTTTTCTCTTTGACATCTGGAGGGAGGGCGTTCCACAGGGCGGGTGCCACTACTGAGAAGGCCCTCTGCCTGGTTCCCTGTAACTTGGCTTCTTGCAGCAAGGGAACTGCCAGAAGGTCCTCGGCGCTGGACCTCAGTGTCCGGGTGGAACAATGAGGGTGGAGACGCTCCTTCAGGTATACTGAACCGAGGCTGTTTAGGGCTTCAAAGCCTTTGCCAACCTCAACATATCTTGGGTTACAACTTCTGTCAGCCCCAGCCAGCATGTTCACTGGTTAGGTATGATGGTAATTATAATCCAAAACATCTGGTCGGCACCTGGTTAATGAAAACGTATATAAAATTTCAGTCCAATATCCACTTATCTGGGAGTAAGTCTAATTGAAGTCCATGGGGCTTATATCTGAGTAGGCATGTATAGGATTGTGTTGAAAGTGACTGTTGTCGGGGAATTACCTTTGTTTCATGCGTTGTCTGCCTTTGCTGGTTTCATGCAAGAAACCAATTGTAATGAACATCCCCTATTCTAATATCAATTTCTTGTGATCAGTATTTCAAATGATGTTTCATGGGTTTCTCCAGAACACACACCAGGCAAAGAAAGCTGACTTGGTCCATTGGAAAACCTTCAAAATACACAGCAGGGCACACTCTTTGTTGGGGCCATGGCCCAAAATGCCACAAATTGCAAAGTCTTCATCATAATAATAACCAACACTGATGTTATGCCATACAGGGCTGGCATGATGTCCAAGCCAGTAGACTAAGGCTTTGTGGCTAAGAACAAAAACAAAAGAACCAAAGCACTCAAAGTAGTCACTTTCTTATAAAGAGCAGAGCTGGCCCACCTATTAGGTGACGTGAAGCAACTGCTTCCACCAGCGGAAGTGCAAGAGGCAGTACGCGGTTCACAACACCACTTCTGCCAGAACATTCCCCTGTTGCCAGGCTTTGGCAAGAGGGAAGTTTTCTGCTGTGCAGTATTGCTGCTTCGCTTCCCTGCCACTGGGGCATAGAAGATGAGTGCCAAGGCCTTGTGGAAAGCTCCTTGATCTCACCTAGTGGGGGGGGGGTTGGTTCTGGCGGTGCTGGAAGTGGGGGGCAGGCAGGGCAGGACAATAGATGGGCAAGAGGCGGCACATTCTGGTTTTGCCTCAGGTGGCAAAACATGACTGGCTGTCACCGATAAGAAGTATATTCTGTTACGTTTTATGTTCTATGTACAATTTTGATTTCACTGAAGTTATATTTACTCTGCTATTCCACTTTTTCTCTTTCTTTTCAAGTACCAACTGTGAGCACTCCTACTCCAAGTAAGGGACATTTCATCTTCTCTATAATATAAGCCTAAATTCTAGTTTTTAGTATACAGATTCAAACTGGCATTTAAATCTATTAAATGCACCTATGTTTCTGTATGTATAAGTCTGTTTTAACCATTGATTCCTTCTGCACTAAACGGAGTAACTATTACTGCATACTAAACTACTGACTCTATCTTTACTACAGTAAAAATTATTTCAGGAAAACTGTGTTCCTCACAATAATTCTCTTACTTTCTCTTTTATTTTTCCTTCTCCATCTTTTGTGGGGGGTTTTTCAAGGACCTGCAATTAGCAAGGAAACTACACTTTCAAACGGTAAGAGATCCCTCAGCTGCCTCATGATATATCGGACTAAATGTTAGCTTTGGCTATGCAGGCTTTGTAGAATAGGTATTTCCATGGATGAATTGACCAATGCATAGCCCACAAATGCAAAATGATTTATAAATGTATAGGAACAGCCAGCACTAGATTTGAGTTGCCATCTCTCACGTGCACCATCCGTACCCCCAATGTCACCCTGCCACCTCTTTGGAAATAAAGGTGCTGGCAGCTGCACACGATTGACTCAAGGGTGCTTTTCTCAATGATGCTACCACCCATCCCTACAGTTGCTAGGGATTGATGACCCTCTAAAAGCCAGGTCCGTCCCAGTTCTGCTTGGAGATGGAATTAAGTCTGTCCCATCCCATTCCTGTGCAGATTTTAAAGGGACATTCTGAAAAATCAGAAATATGAAATTTTTTTAAAAAAAGATGAATAAAACAAGTTATTTGCAAGGTGGTCCATGAGCTGCAGCGCTGCCTCTGTCACCCTCAGAGGGGATTGTATGGGTGAAATATGGATTCCTCCAGTTTTTACTGTAACCTATCGCCAGAATGCCTCTGGTTACCACATTAATAAATATGTCAGTGGTTTGTGCAGTCGCTTCAACTGGCACTTCTCTGCTGATCTCCCTCACCCCAAACCAGTGCTTTTTTTCTATTAAAAAAATATTTATGGGTACTCTCATTTTGACTCAAGAAAATCACCATTTTATAGTTCAAATCAGGGAAAATAAATGGACAAAAGTACAAAGATTCACAAAATGTTTAGGGGTATATGTACCCCTGCATCGCCCAGAAAAAAGCACTGCCCCCAACTCACCCCCAAAAAACTGAAAAGCAAAATTAAATGGGATGGTTATGTCAGTTCATATTGGCAACAACATTTTACTCCATATGCTGATATTGTGACTGGGCTTCTTTATATACCAGTAGTGAACCCATACTTCTCTCTTCTTTTTTTAAGGAGCATCTGTGAAACTAGTCAATGGAAGACACAGATGTGAAGGACGTATTGAAGTGTTTTACAGTGGAAGGTGGGGGACGGTCTGCGATGATGCGTGGGACTTAACTGATGCAAGTGTCGTATGCAGGCAGCTTGGATGTGGGCCTGTTATCGCAGCACCAGGACAGGCTCAATTTGGTCCTGGTCCAGGCACAATCCTCCTGGATGATGTCTCCTGCACTGGGAAGGAATGGCACTTGGGCCAGTGCTCTCACAGAGGCTGGGGGGTTCATAATTGCCTCCGCAGTGAAGATGCTAGTGTCATCTGCGCAGGTATTTTCCAATTGCAGGTTGATAGTTCCATTAAAAATTAATGGACATAGACCAGGCTTCCTCAACCTCGGCCCTCCAGATGTTTTTGGCCTACAACTCCCATGATCCCTAGCTGGCAGGACCAGTGGTTGGGGATGATGGGAATTGTAGTCTCAAAACATCTGGAGGGCCCAGGTTGAGGAAGCCTGACACAGACCAATTGTGGGGAATCTTTGGCCCTCCAGATGTTCCTGAACTAACTCCCATAAGCTCCAGCAAGCATGGCCAGTAGCCAGGGAGGGTGTGAGTTGTAGTTCAGCAACTTCTGGGGGGCCAGAGGTGCAAAGATGGATATAGAGGAGCTGATGTGCTCTGAGCATGTCTGCAGTGGGGCAGCTTGCCAAACATGCTCAGGCTATAACCCTGAGCTGAAACCCTGAGCCATTACTGTTCCCAATAACCAGGACAGCCTGTGTTTGTTCACCAAGCTGACTCATTCCAAACATGTGGACAGCACTGGGGAGGGGCCAGTGACCATTTAAGACCATTTAGATTGAAAGTACACTGTTTTAATAATAACCAAAATTGAATATAATACAAAATAATTCTTGAGGAATTATATTATCTGCATAATATCGAACAGATATGTAAAATGCTATTGGTTGGGTAACACGTACAATCACTGGTTTGATAGGCACTTAAATGCAGTTACTGTAAAGTGCTTCCCACTTGTAGTCACCCATTTACCGTTTTATTTGTGTAAAAAAAAAACTTAAAAGAGATATTGTTCACATTATACCACTAAAGTTGGTAACTAAAACATCGCCCTAATTGAAGCAGAAATTGGATTGCTATATTCCACTTTCTTCACCCTTCTTAATACAAGAACCACCCATGACATTCATCTAATCTATTTTTCTTGATATGGAGCGTCTACTGCTACATTTTAAACCACATCAGTCCTATTTACAATGTTGATACCAGTGAAAGTATATTCTATTTACTCCTCTTCTTCTTTCTTTTTAAGAACCAGTCCAGGCCACTCCTGCTCCAACAGGTAAGAGGCTCCTCACCTTCTCTATAATAAAATCCTAAATCTTTCTTCTAAACATGAAGATATTATGGAATAGGCTTCCCATGGAGGAATTGTCCAATGAGCAGCACATGTGGCAAAATTTATATAGAGCTAACCATTGCAAACAATCCTTCTCTTTTGTCTTTCTAGAAGGTGCTGTGAAACTAGTCAATGGAAGACATGCATGTGAAGGGCGGGTTGAAATCTTTCACAATGGAAGATGGGGGACAGTCTGTGACGATTTGTGGGGCATGACCCACGCACAAGTTGTGTGCAGGAAGCTTGGTTGTGGAAACGCTGTCTCGGCACCAGGAAAGGCGCCATTTGGTGAAGGCTCAGGACCGATTCTTATGGATGATGTCCGCTGCACTGGGAATGAAGACAGCTTGAGTCAGTGCTCCCACAGAGGCTGGGGAATACATAATTGTGTTCATAGGGAAGATGCTGCTGTCATGTGCTCAGGTAAACTTGGGTTTCTGGATAATGGATAACAATAAGATCTGTCAATGCCTACGTGACTGGTATCCAATAAACAATTTGTCTTAAAGGTTGGTTTGAACATTCCCTTTCCTAATATGTGACACCTTGAGATCAATGTCTCAAATTACATTTTAGAAGAGTTTGGATTTGATATCCCGCTTTATCCCTACCCGAAGGAGTCTCAAAGCGGCTAACATTCTCCTTTCGCTTCCTCCCCCACAACAAACACTCTGTGAGGTGAGTGGGGCTGAGAGACTTCAGAGAAGTGTGACTAGCCCAAGGTCACCCAGCAGCTGCATGTGGAGGAGCGGAGACGCGAACCTGGTTCCCCAGATTACGAGTCTATCGCTCTTAACCACTACACCACACTGGCTCTCAAGAAGTTGTTATCTGAAATAATGGTTACAGAGGCATCTGAATACTTGATTTGGTCTCAGTCAATCTATTTTTGCATAGCCTTTAGCTGCAGTAGATGCTGAGGGGTGGGGAATAGCAATGAAATGTTGGCAGATTACTACACAGTCTGCCTTGAACCCCCTCAGTAGGCCCTTCGGTGTGGTGGGTGACACTTTCCCATTGCCCATTGTCAGTGTTTAAGTAAGTGGGATTCCATACACAGAATGTGGGAGGGCACCATCTTGTCATTTGCTCAAAGCAGTGATGGGGGAACTGGATCTGGCCAGTGGAGCATTTCCAGAAATCCCCCACCTCCTGTAGGCCATGTTAACAGATGAGTGAAGCCTTTCACATGTCAGTCAACTGATGCTACATGATGCCAGGTGACTCACCTTGAAAGGAAGAATCGGGAGTGCACTTGTTCTCCCATCCTTTGCATTTGTATCTTGAATTTAAAAAGTGCTGAACTCTACCAGTGGCTGGAAAGGAAAGAATCTTATTCCTTTTCCGTTTGATTCTTCCTTTTTTCTGTGTGGTTCTGTGGATTTATCTGTTCCACACCTGACATCACTTGATGTCAGGTGATTGATAGGTAGCCATAGTTTGGACCAAACCACTCTGCAAGCCAAATGAGGAACCTAGAGGACCTTATCTCAAGGACGTAATGCTTTCCTTGTATTTAAGGTGAGCATTATGAGTCATGAGGTTTCGTGATTTCATAATATCCTACCTCTGTGGACATTGTAGAGTGGGTTTCTCAGGTAGGAATTTGCCAATGAGCAGCATAAAAAAAAGCAGGTGGTGCATAACTTTTAATATGTTGAAAATATGTATGCAACTTTAAAAAATGAGTAATTTCATTTCAATCCTTTTTTATATAACAGCAAAGGCTGCCCCCAAGCCACCACTACAGCAGGCAATTAATATTTTTGTGATATACAAATAATTCAGACATGCATGTTTTTAGAGTTGAAAATATGTGCTGTCTCACAATATCAGGAATGCCTGATATTTGTCAAGAAACCGCTGCCTACATTGGTCTTTTTGACCATGGAATAACTCTTGTGTTGGAGAGCCATTTAGGTACCACTCCTAAAATATATTGCACTAAAACAATGTCATAAACAAACAGCCTTTATATGTTATCTTCTATTATCAAGGAGATAAATAACTATACAACTTTTAGAAGACATCTGAAGGCAGCCCTGGGTTGGGAGGTTTTTAATGTCTGCTGTTTTATTATGTTTTTATATGTGTTGGAAACCGACAAGATGGGTGGGGTCTAAATATTATTATTATTATTATCATCATCATTATCATCAACAACATCTTTGTTTTTTCATAGCTCCTGAGGATGATACGACTACAGATCCTGGTAATGTTAAAAATGACATTGTTGCTTTTTAATTAATGTATTATAAAACATTTCACTAAGACATTTTGTGGGCCTTTGGCAAAATAAGAATATTTTGGACCATGATGTTTCCTCCTTCAGTGACAAAAATGCTACCCACTCAAAAACCTCCTGTTTTGAACATTTCTGGAATCCATGTATAGTTTTTACCTAAGGCCTCAAAATTAGCCTTCTCATTCTTCTCCATTCCCTGTTGCTTGAGGCCATGGTGAAGTATGAAAAGGGAAGGTGGCTCTACTTGTTGACTGAAATAATCTTTACAAGAACATATAGCCGGGAAGAGAGATGGATAAGAATTTTGTTTGATCCTCCTTTTTAAGCAAACTGACCCAACCAGCACCTGCTGGACTAATGCACAGTTTGGAACCTAATGGTCCTTCAGATGTTGCACTTCTCTATATTTTACAATATGGCTCACAGCTCAAAATAGCTAAACAAATATAAAAGAAGTGCATATATCAAAATATCAAGGTCCTCTGGGTGAAATAAAACCAAATTATCTAAAAACAATCCAATAAAGCACTATAATTGAAAAAACAATATAAAGTGACCATAGGCTACAACAGAAAGGCATTAGTGGAAATGTACTGTGTAATGTACTGTGAGAATGTTTCTTTTAACCGATGGGCATATGTGCATGTACACAACATTACATTATTATTTTCTTTGCTTATAGTACTCACCAATACTTTTTTTCCCCCTTCCCCTGTCCAGTAACACTTACATGTTTGCCCGAATACATGAAGGCAGTTATTGGCAGAGAATACCTTACTTCAAAAGGCTGCTCTGAGTGCAATCTGTACTTGAGTGACCAAGCCTGCAAACCTGAGATTACAAGAGACGAATTTATATTCTATATACCATATGATGGTTGCGGGACAAGACGGGAGGTAAGGAAGTGTATATCTGATCGTAAGACATATCAGTATAATTTGATAGCTTTTATTTGGAGAACTTTTAGGATGTGAGTTTCAAAAAATAAAACAGTTGTCAAATTATACCCCCTGGGGCCCCTTTGCATTCAAATTATCATATATTGGCTTTGTAAGCCATGTATGAACAAGGCTCGCGGACATGCATACAATCCATTCACTCCTCTTTTCAAGAATGACCTAACTAATAAGTCTTCCATTAACTGTAGTTTCCTGTTTAATCTGAACCAGGAAACTATGCTTTGTTGAATAGCTCCTGGTTTGTTTTTGCTCTGGTTTTATTTGCTACAGTATATTTAAACTTACTGTCCATCTATTTTGTCTAATCTAATGCTTTAACAGAACAATGGAGGGGTTAGCAGTTTCTCCAATACTGTCAGCAGCCGTGGAACTGGTGTAAATCCTCAGTTTATCTTCATCTGCAAAATGGAGCCAAGAGCCATGAAGGAACTGACGCACAACATAGATGAAATGGAATCCACGGAAGAAGGCCGAAAGCAAAGTGGATTATTCCATATGAAATTTTTATTTTATGACTCAGCTTCCTCCGCACACCAAGTAGCTTCCATGCCCTACTTTATGAAGATAAACCAGAACAAAAACTTCGAAGTCGAAATCTCTAACTGTAATCGGAGGCAAATATTCTTCGTAGACACCTGTGTGGCTTCGCCTAGCCCTCATGACTTCACAACTACAACACATACTCTAATACAGAACGGGTAAGGGGGAGAATAAGCTGACAAACATTTCTGCATACTTTGGACAGGGTCAATTATTAGAAAACACACACGGGGGGGGAGGGGGAACCCTGTGTCAAACTTTCACTTCAGCTGGCTCTATCCTGCCAGGACTCTAAGCTCTTCACAGCCATCCTTTTATTATTTTGTCTCTATAGATTCTACCTTCTATTTGGCCACGATCCGCTCCTACCTCTTTCCCTGGATTTTTTTTTCATCTTTCCACTTCCCTTCTCTAAATTTCTCAGTGCAGTTCTACAGTGTACAAAAATGCACATACTGGGGTCAAGTATGAATAAAAATGCATGTATTCCTGGAAAATAGCATACAGAAATGTATATTATATTATATTATATTATTATGGAAGACGGCTTTGCAACAATGTGTCTATTGGGCAAAATTGGAATTGCTTATCATTCCTTCTCCATTTTTTCCCCCCAGGTGTGTTAAAGATTATACCTATACAGGTTCTTATAGACAGAGGGTCACCCGCTTCAGCTTTAAACCCAACTTCAAATGGTCAACAGTTTATCTACAGTGCAAAATTGTGGTGTGCAATGCCTATGACTCTAGATCTCGATGCTACCAAGGCTGCCTGCCCAGGCGTAAGAGAGAAATAAGCGCTGGTCAAGAACACGTGCAAGTTATTGGGCCATTTAACCTTCATTAAGTAGTGTCACCTAGCAATGCCCACCAAGGTCAATGAGGATACTTGCATAATGACTCTGTTTGTGGCATTATCTTGAAGTAATTCATCACTGTAGACAGTTCCATAGAGAAGCTGGCACTTCAGATGCCAGAATACATGCTTTGATCTGCCTTTGTAACTCCGATCATCTGGTATCTTTGTAGTCAATATGAAAGATCTGTAAAACCTTTGGCTTGAAGTCATCACAATTAGTTGGCTCACCAACTTAGCAAAACAAATAAAGCTAGCTGTCAAAAAAAAAAAACATGTTTCTGTGTATCTAATCATATCGAGACCATAATTCACACATTCAGGCCACCTGGGCAACCCCATTGAAAGCAGGCAACTTTTCATCCAAGGTTACTGAGCGGGTGGTTGCAGACCAGATCCAGGTGCTCTTGGAGGAAACTGATCAAAGGTCAAAGACAGTTATGGTCAAAGGTCAAAGAGACCGCTGCTGGAGCTATACAGGTGGCACATGGTATAAACAGTATTAAAGAATATACAGTGGTACCTCTGGTTGTGAACGGGATCCATTCTGGAGACCTATTTGCCACCTGAAAAGAATGCAACCAACGTCTGCGCATGCACGGGTCACGATTTGCCGCTTCTGCACATGCGAGTGATGTTATTTTGTGTGTCTGAGCATGCGCGAGCGGCGAAATCTGGAAGTAACCCATTCCAGTACTTACAGGTCGCCACAGGACGCAACCTGAAAATGCTCAACCTGAAGCAAACGTAACATGAGGTATGACTGTATGCATGCATATAGTCATATAAGCAGTAGCAAAAATGAACATATTTAGGCTGCATTGGTGGATGAGTTGAATGCCCATTTTATGAGGGCATTGCTTATGTTTACACAGCTGCATTAGCTTTCTAATCAGAAAACACATTGCATCATTCCACCTTGAAAATTTGCCTTGAATATCTTTACAAGTGTACATATGCACACACCAGTATGTGCACACACATATACTATCTAATGCAGTGTGGCTCAGGCTTTGGATAGCATCACATCTGTGGCTCTGGCAGGCACATTTGCTGGTATCATGGAAAACCTGTAACAAGGACCTTTGTCGTCATAGCACAGAACTCTTCCCCTTGACATTCTCCTGCATTCCTCTGGTCTTAAATTTAAAAGAACTTCTCTCTCCGTCTTATTTACTTATTTACTTAAGTCATTCCTATATCATTTTATATATAATTCTGAAAGAATATCGAAGCAGTTTTCAGCCTAAATTAAAGCAGCAAATATAACACTGCAAGATATCAAAATAAAATAATACCAGTAAAGGTCAAGTATAAAACGCGCATCTAAAGTGGCATATTTGAAAGAAAAATGGAGCATTCTCTTAGAAGAAGATTGTGGATAAAAATCATATACAACAAACACAAAATGGCATAATTCATAATATAATAATAGAAATAGAAGCTGCAGCACGCTTCCCTGCCCAGTAACCTCGCCCAAATACATTGTCCTTATCCAGGTCTTACTATCATGCATTCCCACCAGCCGTACAGATAACTAATCCCCGGTCAACCAGTTATTAAACAGCAATGTTTAGCCTACAAAAATACACTAGGCCTAATTGACAACCCACTCATTCACCCACCTTCATCTACGGCAACATAGGCTGCATGCACACATCCTTTCAAGCACGTCCTTTCAAGCACGTTCCCAGCGCATTCTTTTCCCCAAAGGATTCTGGGCAATGTAGTTTATCCCTCACAGAACTACAGTTCCCAGCAATCCTTAACAAACTATGGTGCCCAGAATTCTTGGAGGGGCCAAATTGTGCTTTGAATGTGCATGGAAGGTATAATGTTTATGCTGCTATACTGACATACAGCAACATAGCCAATCCTTCCCCATCTCTTACCAAAGAAGGGCTGCACTCTAGGTCAGTTCTGTCGCAATGAGTGACGTTGAGCAACTGCAAAACACGCAAAAACTGAAAGAATGTTTAGGGCTAAACCTGGAGGGGTATATTTGTTTTGCGCTGACCATGTGCTCAGAGGCCCCCGTCCCATAACTGTTAAATTGTGCCTCCTGCGTCTCTATTTTACAACTGGCTCTAGTTGGTGGACCTTCAAGGTCTTTGGTCTTTACGTTTTCATTTTCACAGAAGATAACGCAACACAAGCCTGCCCACCCCTGCTTATCTAGCACACCTAGCATGTCATGCAACACCTGTGGCCTTCTCACAGGTATCTCCAGCCGCAGCTCAAAGCACCAGTAAGATCTGCAAAGATTATGCAAGCTGTTATCAAACCATGTGGGCCAGAATGATTATGAAATAAGCAGAGATATAAAAACGGCCAGGAAAAGTAACCTCCTGTCTTCAGCAAAATGGAAGCTTTCAGGCAATGCATTTTCTTGCCACTTTTATTTGGTTTGACTCTTGCTGAAAATAAGCTGACCGAAGTCCAAGGTATGGAAATTTCAAAAACTGTTTTTAAAAAAATTGATTTAAAGCCATGCACTATTAAGATGCAACTGCTTCTAAATCACGTTTGCTTTAAATGTTAAACAAAGTCTGCTGTTTTAGAACCTGAATCCTGTTGATTTCACTGGGCATGATTTAAGAATGAGAATCATTTTCTCACTTTCTCTGAATTGTTTCCAGATGTTATTTGAGAACAATGTTTGGCGACCAAATATTTAACTGTTTACATTGCATGTATGTATGTATGTATGTATGTATACTAAGTATTTTATTTCGGGTAGGTAAAAGCAACAACAACACCCTGTGGTGGTCACTTTAAATTTTCACGCTTGGTTTGGCATTTCCACATTTTGCAAAGCATATTTTAAAAATCCAATTTGCCGCTTTAGGAAATTAAACAGTGATGCTCAGGAACAGGGGAAACAGCTTAAATTATATTTTGCTGCAATAGTTGATAAGGATTTTGTCTGCAGTTGGAAGTACAGCTATTGTGGTGCTCTAATTCAAAGCATATTGCAATGCATGCAATAAAATGATTAAACAGCTGTTTTGAGAGGTCTATGAGATCTATATTTATCATTAATAGTGATTGATCATTAGATGTTTTAGGCCAAGGTCTTCCATAAAATCTTACTGAGATTAACCAATGGTTTCTGATTTTATAAAAATAGCAAAAAGTGCATGCGGCGGTATACTGAACAATAACTATAAAGCACTGCCGCTTACACTCAAGGCAAATGAAAATTGTATCTGGCAAATACAGAGAGATGTTAATACAACTGTGCATGTGAATGAAACAATCCGACTCATCTTCTCTTCCTATGAGTGAGTATTCTTTAAATGGGTTCTGAACAGTACAGCTGAAAAGCACATATTTGGGATTAATTTTCAAGTACTTTGAGATTGATTGAAGTACAGCTAAAGTACACTGATAAGACTGAATTTTAGAAGGTTGCACCAACAGCTGGTTTTTCTTTTCTTTTTTTAAAAAAATAGTTTATTTGCCACAGCATATATTTGAAACATTCTCATAATCTTAAAAACCATAAAATAACATTTCATGTGCTCCAATCTCATTAAAAGGAAGGAATATATTATATCTACAACAATTTGAAAGGTTAAAATGTATACTTCAAGTATTCCAAACTAGGTTACAGCTATTTCCACATGCCACAAAGGTGCTTTCGATTTAGCCCCCTTGCAGCCCTTATTGGCACTTGCATCTAAAATTGTTTAATTTCTCAGGCATTATTTTATTTTTATTATTTATTGAATTTGTGTAGCACCCGCAGGTCTCATAGGTAAACTATAAAAAGGAGGGATAGCAAGAGAAAGAGAAACATCGCACTATATTCACAGGGAATGATAGCCAATGGCAGGTTCTTATTTTGAACTAACATTCAAGCCGTGTGTTTGTGTGTGACTCTAATGCTAGTCTTTTTACCTTTACTTTTAGTCTTTGTGTATCTTTGTTATTTTCAAATAGCTGCCTTCCACTGCAGAAAGTGAACCACTTATGGAACTGGACTTTCCAAAATGGCTTATTGTTGTTAAGTCACAACAAACCAACAAACAAACAAACACTTTTGTTCATTTAGAATTCCAGAGCTGCAATCCTGTATTCAATGTTAGCGTTAAGCAAATTGTTCCGTCAGTGGATTTCCACTTTTGCAATGGCACTTCCCCTCCCTGGATGGAAATCTGTTCACTTGACCTTCCAGAACTGATCTGGGGATGGCACAGGGCATACTCAGAGGAAGGAGAGGGAAGGAAACCTATCTGTGCTAGTACTATTACTTGCATTGTGCAAAAACGTAACTCAATACCATCCATTTTTAAAACTGTTTTTAAATTTGCGAAGTGCCCAGTGAAAATGATAAATTTGGTGTTTTATACGTGCCAAAAATAAATGAACACATTTACCCAAGACTAAGCCCTATTGAGCATGAGGGGGTGTACTTCTGAGTCGACAGAAGTAATACAAGGCAAGCTGGATCCTCTGATCTATTTATTAACCAATGGTGTCTTTCCCCTGCCGCTCCAGATTCAATCCATCATCTACATGTGACAGAGAAAATATTGAAGTATATGATGGCCCTTCAACGGATGCGCCTCTCTTGGGACAAGTGTGCAAAACCCACATATCTGTTCCCATCTTCCACTCATCTTCTGGCTCCTTAACATTTCGCATATCAACAGACTCGACAGAATTTACACGGACCATATTTGCATTTTATTACTTCATCTCACCAGATTCACGTGAGTCATCATCGAACGTCCCTCATAAGTGACAATAAGGGGGGAAATTCTTGAAAATGAATCAGCTTGCCTAGCTAGTCAGTATTTAACAAGCCTTCTATTATCGTTGCCCTTCCTGTGTATTCCACTCTCAAATGCCACTTTAAGTTGCCACAAGAATCCAGACCTTGTCATGCTTGCTGTAAAAGACTTAACAAGGCAACCCTCCAGAATTTGTACTTTCCAAGTGAACTATGTTTTTATAGACATTTGTCACATACACTTCAAGCATGTCAAAGGCCGAGGCAGCGCATGATGATTTGCCAGTGAGCCAATGAAGAATGTCCATTTAGCAGCTGTAATGCTAAATATCTGTGGGTCATAGATATTCAGGAGAATGGCCTGCTTCTGGTTAATTCTTCATTTTTTTTTGGTACAATATTAGTATGATAAATATAACTAGTGACTGTTTACTTTATTTCACAGCCGAAATTGAAAACTGTGGGGGTCTCCTTACTGGCCCAGTTGGATCATTCGTCAGCCCCAATTACCCCAAGCCACATCCAGAATTTGCATATTGCGTATGGCACATTCAAACAGAAGAAAATTCCAAGATAAATTTAACTTTCAATGACATTTTGCAAGTATACTTTCATATTTCATATCATCTTACCTTATTGGTGATGAAATTGTATAGATCAACAAGCAAAACACGGGAAAATCAAGTATTCATTGGGCCTAACACAAGGCCCTCACATGAGCCTATGCAGCTCTCTGGATCCCAGCTAAAACGTTGAGTTATGTGTGGTATCCTTGTGCATCTTCATGATGTTATATAGCCCTGCCCCTGCTCAGCATGAAAATGTAATGACATACTGTACCACTGGAGGGGGGAGACCGTGTCATCAACAACCAGTGTGGTGTAGTGGTTAGAGCACCAGACCCAGGTTCAAATCCCACTCTCCGGAAAGCTCACTGGGTGACCATGGGCTAGTCGCTACCATTTAGTCTACCCTATCCTATAGGGTAAAACAGGATAAGAACCATTCTGGGCTTCTTTTGGAAAATGGTTAGGATTTTTTTTAAAAAAAGAATAAGTTAAGGTGTGTTACCTGGAAGTCACTGAAGGACCACATAGATGAAAATAAAAACTGCTGCTGCTGTTGCTACCATCAGTTATTTGACATTTTTCTTTATGCCTGTAGTCTAGAACTAGATGACAAATGCAGATTTGATTTCCTCGCCATCTATGATGGTGCAACAACTGATTCTGGCTTAATCGAACAAGTGTGTGGGCGCAAATCCGCTGCATTTCAGTCTTCTTCCAATGCGATGACCGTTGCATTGTCTACAGACTATGCCAATTCATACAAGGGCTTTTCTGCTCACTACACAAGTGAACCAATACCAACACCAGAGCCCAACAGTAAGTCTCATTTCTCTAGAATGATTCCTGACTGTTTTGTGTGTGTATATAGAGAGACTGAAGATTCATTATATGGAAGACATGTCGGTCTTTTAATTAATGTGGTATGTACAAATAAGCAGAGAGGAATATGATCTATAGTATCTCTAGTCTCTGAAACAGGGCAGGCAGTCTGGCCAAATTTGCCTTTTTCATATGCTCTGGGATTGAAATTCTGCAAAGCCATGTGACAGTTAGGAATGACTGCTCCTTCTGTAGCCAGTTCACAATTATGATCCATTCTCTGGTAACACCTAGAATGGACTACTGCATTGTGTTGGGCAGGAAGACTGCTTTTGATGACTGTACAGAAAATGTATTTCGTACAAAATGCCTGTGTTAAGCTGCTGATTGGAAATGATTAGAGGGGGGCATACCCCACTAGTTATTGAAAGAACTTCATTAGGCCAATAAAAGCAATTACTTATCCTCTGCAAAGAACTAACTTTGACACTGCACTGTAGTCCTTGCAGTGTGGATTTTGTTGCCCGTGCAAAAGGAGGCAGTGCTAGGGCCCACAAAGAATAACTAGGACATTACCACAGCAGAGACAGTTCTGTATGAATTGTATTTTATTCTTTGCTTTCCTCCCTCCTTATATTGTCAGAATCCATCAGTTGTTCTTCAGACATGATGACAGTTATTCTCAGCAAATCTTATTTGGATGCACTTGGCTATGATGAAAATGACTTGATGCTAAATGACCCATCTTGCAGACCAGTTGCATTAAACCCAGTGACATTTTCTTTTCCACTCAACAGCTGCGGAACAGTTAAAACGGTAAAAATCACCAAAACAAAAGGAAACAGTCAAACCATGCTGTTGTGAACAGTCCCTTGGAGCTCGCATTATGCCAAACCATCTTGTTTCCTATCTTGCTTGCCTCCTGACAATCTAGCTTACAAGGACTGGACCCAAGTCTGTCCTGTTCCAGCCCATTCTTATCTACCTACACAAAAACTGCCAGAGGCACTTAAGCCTGAGCTACCCAGACAAATTTTGAACTTATCTTAACATTTTTTCTCCACTTGGTTGGGATTGCCTGGGAAAAATCAGCACCATCAGAATCAGGAAGGTGGATATAAGAAAGTATATCATGAAGTATATCATCTCAGAAACATAAATGTCACAGAACAAAACAGGCTAGATTTGCTCCTTTCTTTTCTTTGGTATATGTAGGATTCTGCTGGAATATCTTCAGTAAGATTCACTGAAATGAATGGGACTTAAGGTTCACATCCCTGTGTTTATGATCCCAATATTAGACATTTAAAACTGCAATCCTAGACACACTTGCATAATAAGAGTAAGTCCCAGGGAATTCAGAGGAGCTTGTTTCCGAATAGGCATGCATTATGAAATGAGCTCCATGGACTGGACAGAGGGCAGTCCAATCCACCACTCGTTTCCTCGGAAGTAAATGTCCCCTAGGACACACATCCGTTTTCTTTTCCAGGACTGTGGGTTGCATTCCTTATAATGACACATGCACACCAGAGCATAAAAAGTAAAGGTAAAGGGACCCCTGGCTATTAGGTCCAGTTGTGACTGACTGGGGTTGCGGCGCTCATCTCACTTTAGTGTCTGAGAGAGCCGGCGTACAGCTTCCGGGTCATGTGGCCAGCATGACTAAGCTGCTTCTGGCGAACCAGAGCAGCGCACGGAAACGCCGCCAGAGCGGGACCTATTTACCTACTTGCACTTTGATGTGCTTTCGAACTGCTAAGTTGGCAGGAGCAGGGACCGAGCAATGGGAGCTCACCCCGTCGCAGGGATTTGAACCGCCTACCTTCTGATCGGCAAGTCCTAGGCTCTGTGGTTTAGACCACAGCGCCACCCGCGTCCCACACCAGAGCATAGAAAGCATAAAAAGTGAATTAACAGATTATCAATACTGTGGCAAGTGCTGGTGTGTCTCCTCTCCTCTCCTCCACCTCCCTATCTTATGCTGACCCCAAAACATAGAGTACAGATTAGCTACTGCATACAGACATTTGGATCATAGTGTAACTGATGTACTGTGGAAATACCTTTCATTGAGAACTTCATCAAACAAATTAAATGAACTTTTATGCTTTTTAACAGCATTCAAACACCATTTTTCTTATCAAGAGACCTTCACTGTCTTCCAGTGGAGAAACTGCTAAATACCTAAGAGGCTGAACTCAAAAGGCTGGGCCATTCTGTAATCATTTAAAGATGTGCCTGAATAACGCTAGCATGTGATGACTTTGTTGTTGTTTTTATATTCCAAAACTTGAGCCAAGACCCACTGTGTGCTCTTCTTCACTGTAATATCCTTTCTTCCCCAAAAGGAAAGTGGGTAATGTTTTGTTTCTGTCTTACACAGGGAGAAAACCACACAATCACTTACACCAACACTATCACTGCTTCCCCAAATGGCAATGTGATTACCCGCCACAAACAGGTTGACCTCATTGTGAGGTGTATAATGGAAAACAATTCAACTGTAGAAGTCATGTATGAAACAAAAAATGTAGAAAATGATGATGAAAGTGCTTTAGGTAGATTCAATCTCAGCATGGCCTTCTACGATTCCGATTCTTTCTCCCAAATGCTTGATTCACCATACTTCGTGGACTTGAACCAAACACTCTATGCACAAGTCAGTCTGCATTCCAGTGATGCCAATCTGTTAGTGTTTGTGGATACCTGCACTGCGTCACCAAACCTTGATTCTACATCACCAAAATATGAATTGGTCAAAAGCGGGTGAGTGCCGTTATAACTGTTCAGTATGGTTGTCATTTACAATTAAAGTGCTTCTTGGTGGATTCAAATGTGAAGAAGTGACACAATTTCTACCCTTAAAGAAAACTAAGGGATAGTGGAGATTGTAAGTTGGCAGTGGAAGAGTTTGATGAACAGTTTGATGAACAGAGGAGATAAGTGGGGGTTTTTTGGCCATAGGGAGCAGCATGTCAGAAGGTTTGGAGAATGTGGGTGGGACAAGAAAACAAATGGGACTAATTTGAGACTAAAGGAGCCTGCATAGCAGTAGACCAATGAGAAAAGAACGAAAATACGGTGTGTACACGCAAAACTGTACATTTTTGAAGTATCACAAAAACTGTAGGGTAAAATGAGACTCAAGTATCAGAAGCACATATATTTATGTAGTTTATCATGGCTAAAATACAGTCCAGAAGATTGAGACTCAGGGAACAGGAAGTGTGGTGAAGGAAAGCATTTGTAAACATTTGCGGAATGTACTCCTTAGTGAGGGGCGTCCGTTGCTGTCGTGATTAACTTTTAGGGAAATTTTTATAGTGTTCCTGTTTACCTAGGCTTTGGACCCTTGCAACCTTGAAATCATTAGTTTGAGAATAGGTGAGTGCTTTTAGCAGTATTAAACTGTTTTAGTATATTGTTTTAAACTCTTTTTAAAGAAGTTTCAGTTGCATTAGTATCACTGCGTATGCCATGCTGGGCTCCTTTGGAAGAAGGTGCGGAGTATAAATCTAATAAATAATAATAGCAATAATAAAATTATCTACCAATAGGTGGGGAGTATTCTATTATGGACTGTGTTCTTACAGCTGATCTCTTTATACTGCCCAATACTGACGCTATGATGATGGTGGTGGTGAATAATTCAAGTTACTATTACCCACCCTTAACCTTAAGGTCCCAGGCAGGTGAAAACAATTCAAAATACAATAATTAAAACAGATACAATTGCAAAAAAAATGCAGGCCACTAGGCCAAACCTCTGTTCAATTGGCTATTTCTGTAAGGCTGACGGCAAGGTAGTCCTGTGTCAGATTCACAGAGTAATTTGTTTTCCACATTTTCTTCACTTAAAACATTAGTCCACCAACTTACTATCTGGTAAACATCTAATATTACTGCAAACAGGACCAAGCGACTGCTAATCATTATAAAGTGATGTGGACGTTCTATTGCAGATGCGCAGAAGACGACACTTACGTGGCTTATCCGGTCCTTGAACATTATGGGAGATTCCGGTTCAATTCCTTCAGGTTCCTACGGTATGAGCCATCTGTTTACCTCCGCTGCGAAGTTTTGATTTGTGACAGCAAGGATCCTGATTCTCGCTGCACTGAAGGTTGTCGCCCTCGACATAAGAGAGAGCTTTCTTCCTACACATGGAAAGGGGAGGCTGCAGTGGGACCTATCATCCTGAAGAGAGATCTCAGCTCTATGGATCGCTCAGGTGTGTATATTGCAAGAAGAAGACTGCCTTCTGGTGCTTCTTTGGGTGATCTTATATACACAGATATCCCTGTTCTTAAAATACTATCAGTAAAAGAAACGATGGGGAACCCATGGCTCTCCACAAGTTGTTGGGAGTCAAACTCTCTTCATCCCATTGGCGATGTGGGTTGGAGCTGAAGGGGTTTGGATCCAACAGCACCTAGAAGACCAAAGGTCCCCCAACACTGATTTATTTACTCATTTGTTATTGTGAGCCTTTATGTGCCATTCTTCAGCTGAAAAGCATTCCATGCTGGCTAATATGCAATCAGTTAAATAAAACAAGACAGCCCCTGCTTGCATGGTTACAATGTAAAAGACACGACACAAAAGGGAAACTGGAAGGGAAGAGGGACATGGAAAATGAACATTTATAACAGTCCTGATGAAGAGTGCATCGCCATCAAATTGCAGGAAACCAGTGTCCTTGGTCCTCAACAATCTCTCACTCGATCCAGCAAATGAATGAAAGTGAAAGGGATATTTTCCCAATGATTATACAGGTGTGTGGGTGTGTGGGTGTACATGTACATGCTGGTATAGAGGTAATAAATTTTTGAACTACATTTTACTCTCCATTTGTTTTCTGCTTTTTACATTCAGATTCTTCTATTCAAGTTCATCCAGAGGAAAGCCAGAATACACCATCCAAGAGCCTGTATACCCTTACGTTTGTTGTGTTGGCTACAAATGCTGTCCTCCTGGCTGGTCTGGCATCAAAGCGTTTATTCACTCGAGAACCAGGATACAGATACCAGAAGTTGCAGAGCCCTTAACAGAGTACTCCTGTTCCTTGCTTCAGTTTGAACCCTAAGTTTATGTAGACGCACTGGAAGATTTGTGTTTTCATCAATCTTATCTCTAAAATGTGATGTACGGAAAAGGGGGGAGAGATTAAGTATAGCCTATAAAAACATCACAAAGATGTTGTCCACCACTGGGTTTAAGGGAAATTAAACTTATTTGGAAAGGATAAATGGGTGAGAAACTGCAAAATATACTATTGACTAGAATTTTAAGGTATGTTAGCTCAAGGAAGTTTCCTAGATTCTCCTCTCCTCTGCATCCACCTGCACACCTCCACAAAGAGCTTCTCTGGGAGTCAGAAGGGGATGGGGTGTTGGGGACATCTGAGGGAGTGGGGGAGAACTGCCCCAAATCAGACATTAATCTTCATCTAACTTGCCATAAAGGAATTTCACTGCAGGAAAATCTCAGGTTCCCTCATCCCCCCCCAGCAGCCACATGTGCCCCACCCCATTTTGTTCAGAAGGAGGCTTTGGAGTGGCTTTTCAGGGATGTGCAAGAGGCTATAGGGGAGGAGGGGATGGGAGATATTTTTCCTTCACTTCTTAGGATCCACAATTTCAACTTGGGCATTTACGCAGATGTACAAGCACTCAAGCTATCTGTTTCTACTTGGTTTTTTAAGCAGAATGTGAATTAATGTGACAAAAACACAAAAGAACCAAGCACCTTATACTGTTAGAAATTGTGCTGGCTCCTGTTGCAAGACCAGAGAAATTCATATCACCTTATGTGCAATTCTAATTATGGAGCAGCGTGCTCAAACATGTATGGCACATTGCAGAACCAGCCAAAGGAATGAGTGAATGATGGCTAAGAAATGGAACAGACCTTAGAAGAACCATCTAGGAATCAGTGTGGCAGACAAGCCAAGATAAAACACCCACCCCTACATTGAACACATCTGCACTTTTCAAAAAATAAGGCTCTTCATATATGTAAATAAATGAATACAGGCAACCCCCAAGTTGCAGGGGGGTTGTGTTCCAGGTCATTGTGCATGACAGCAGAGGACACCTAAGCCTGCTCCACCCTCTTATGCCCACGCCCCCCGTTCTGGTCCCTTCCAGCTCACTGCAATGTATGCAGGTGCAGCCGTGTGTCAATTGGAAGTGTGTAAATTGGTCATTGCCTGAAAACGGAATTGATTTAATTCTTGTCTACAGTAGGACATAAGACACCACAGTTAAACCTGCAAACTACTTTATTTGGAGAACTTTTCTTTAGTTCAATGAAAGAGGGGCAAACACCCCAAAACAGTTACTTTTTTGAAATGTTTATGAATAAATAAGTCCTAAGTAAATATAGAAAAGATCTCTGAACCGAAAAAAATATTGGGTTGTTGTTTTTTGCAAGTTACAGATATACAAACACTAACATTAGTGTACAATACTTGGGGAAATTACAGTAACAAGTACAAATACTGAGGTCTCAAGTATTTACAAGCTTATACACATAATTTTGAAAAGCTTGCAAAATAAATAGTTGCCCTTGGAAAACACTTACATTGAAGCCTCCCATGTCCCAAAGACTGCTTACCTCTTCCCATCTGAGCATTCTTCAGAATCATGTTCTTTTGAAACATTATTGGAATTCTGAACTAAATCAAACAGCGCAGCAACTTTATGATCTAGATGTTCCTGAAGTTTCTGCATACGCAGATCAATATGGTCCATCAATCTCTTCTCCATCAGTTCCATGTTTCTGGCGATGACCTTTTCCATGTGCAGAAAAACAGGCTGCTGTTCCAAGCTGCAGTAAATGGACACACAAGAAATAATTTACTCCAGCCCAAAATATAACTGACTGTGCATATCAACTACATGAAATTAAAATGCCTCAACAGAAGGCAAGGCACTGAGTCAGTGCATTTCTGGTCTATGTTACTGAACACCTAATATGATTTAATTCTGAACTGTACAGTTAACAACGCAAACTTAGAAATTATAACTATTCATCTTTTCACTCTAAGTATAGGGTTGCCATATTTTAAAGAGCAAAAAAGAGGAGACATTTGCCATCTTCTACTTTTACCTACAAATCACTATGACAACTCTCATTTTAAATACCCCTACTAAATATAGGCTATATAAGCTGTGATATATTGCTAGTGGCAATGTTCTTAACTTTCAACAAACACCCTTTAGAAGCCAATGTGTGTCACCCTAGTTGGAAGTACGCTGTCTCTCCTGTCTCTGGGAGCCCTCTTGCTCTTTTTGCTGAGTTTCTACCTGAAAGGCCTACTCTGACAGCACAACAACTACAGCAGCTCCACACCTTAGGGAGTAAACAGCCTGAATAAATGTGGACCGTACTATACAGACTCCACTCAGGATGTGCTTAAAATCAAAACTGTGTCCCTTCAATTAGTTGACTAGCACAGCAGGGCAACAGGTTTTCCCCCTCTACCTACTGGGCTAGTTTACTAGATGCACACAGCTTTAGTTAGCATCCAAATTATGACATGCACCCTCAACCCCAGAAGTGTTTAGTGTCACAGTCCTTAATTTCAGTGCCTCAGTCATCTTCTGCCTTGTTCTGTGTTAGGGGTAGAGGCGTCCTACCTGCGCACCTCAGACAAAGGGAGCTGTACAAGTAAAAACCACCCTCTCTTCACATCCACACTCCCCAGGTTCCCTTTCTAAGCCCCTGGAGCAAGATAAAAGATTCCTACAGAGCACTGGTTCACTGCAATGGAAACTGGTGGGGGGAAATGCCCAGCCAAATTGTCTTCTCTTCTCTGCTCACCCTCAACCCCAAACACCCTCAACCCCAAAAGCAAAGCCTCCAAGGAATGGTCTACTCAGAGGCAAGTCCCGCTGAATTGGGGCTTACTCCCAGGAAAGTGCGGAGTTAGAATTGTAGCCCTCCAACGCAATGCCTCTAAAGGACAGAAGATCCCCCCAGCTGAAGGGGGAAACTGGAACTCCCAGGTTAAGGAGAGTCCCCTCCAGCTCAGCTGCTTCTGTCCCGTCAATGGGACTCCTGAACTAATACTCCCCACAGTATTCAGTACTACCCGCTTTTATTTACTGGTGACCTGGATCCCAACTGCCTCCTCCCTCCCTTCCTTCCTCTGGCCACTAGGGAAATTGCCAAAGTAAAAGTAGTTTGTGAAGTTCCGCAGTCAGGACTCACCCAAAAGTCTGAATCCCATCCTCCTCAGATGCGGATTTGTTCTCACAGTGCTTATTCCTTTCATCTATTCGTAACCGATTTACTTGACCGCATACCGTTTGAAGGAGTGGAAGCAGCAGCATGGAGTTGTGCGTGTTTGGGTTTTCACTTCCTTGCTCTTGCAAAAAGGTTGAGACCAAACCTTTGAAGTCATTCTGAGAAAGTACAGAGCTGGGCTGTGGAGCCTGAAGTCCTGGAGTCTCACATACATTTTCTGCATTAGGAATCTGTTTGTTCATATCAGTGTGCCTCTTTAATTCTTCTATAGCCATTCCAGCTGCTGCATGAGCTCTTGGAAGAGATGGCCCATTGGGCAAGTGGTCTAATCTTCCAATATCAACTACCTTTTTCAATCCATCAATGGTATGATTGTTTTCAAACCCAAATCCGTTTTTCCCAAAGACATTTTGTAACTTGCCTCCAAATGGAAGACCATTCTAATAGAAACAGAATGTTAACAAGTTAAATGTGAAGCCCAAACAAGCCAATACATGCCGCCCTATCCATCAGACATTGCTCTGGACTTGTTCATTTCGAACAGGCAACGTGAGGTTGGGGACTACTTCTCTTGCCGTTTAACACTCTCTCAGCCTGGAAGAGCATTTGTTGTTTTCTGATCACATATCTACCACCTTCTGCTCCCGAATTGCACCCCGCTCTCCTTGTTGGTTCCTGTTCACCTTGGGTACCAATTAATATTGCTTACAGAAATGTATAGTGAATATGATTTTGTATACAACACAACAATTGGAATGGGGAGACAACCAACTACATTAGGAGCCTCTACTGTAGTACAATAAATGAAGAACAAAACTGCCTGGAAATGTGGGCAAACAGAGCAAAGGAAGAGGGCAGCAGGCAGAGGAAACTATATAAGGCGCAATTCAACATAGCGTGAAAAGGCATCCACTCGTGCAAAAGGTATTTTTCCTTCCTTGTTCCCCTGTGCACCACCAAACTCTGCTCCAGAAGGCTGGGGGACATTTCAGAGTGGATTTTGGGGGTGTATGGGGGACCAGAGGAGGTGAAAGAGAAACCAGAAGACCCATTGCGCAAGTGCATTTCTATCATACAATCAGGCTACCACAACTGGATATCCATAGTATTTTCACTCTTCTTCTCTTCACTACCTATTTGCCAAAGGATCTTAGAGGTGCTTTAAAGGACTGCCTATCTCTTATTAACATCACAGTGATAAAATCCATTAGGGTGCCATCCAACCCCCAACCGCACACAGTGAAAAGGCTTTGCAGAGCAGCCACCACATCCATGCCCCCGCTGCACATGGCAGAGATGGCAGAAGGTGAGACAGGACAGGTCTGATGCTTTTGTATGACAGCAGTGGGATCTTGCCACAACACAATCCTACCCCATCCTCATCCTAGGAATGCACCCTTTAGGGGCTTTCCACTGCTACTTGCCAGTGGCCCTCCCGCCCACATGTTCGGGGGGGGGGGAGAGAGGTTGGTGCCAACTGAATGCCCCTTGCATCACTTCATTGGTGGGAGGTGGGAGGTGGATGGAGCTGGGAGAGCTGGGCATAGACAGACACCTTGCCTAACCCCACATCTCCTCTCCCCAGTCCAGCATAAGGAGTTTGTTCTGTTTGTCTGGCAGGTTACATAAGGGCTGCCTATGTTGTTGTCTATTCTAGCTTAGTTCTACAGCTGAAATCTAGAAGGCAAATCTTGCCCTCGCTCCAAGCAGTGGGAATATCAGCCCTTATTGGCTGAAATCCCACTAAGTGCATTCATACGATTTGTCTCAGTACACAAATGCCATACATCCCTCACAGGGAACCCATGTCCGTTCTCCACCTAATTCACCATCGACAATGGTCATTTCATCTATAGCTTCAAATAAATATAATAACTTACCTTCTGTTGAAATACAACCATATCCAGGAGTTGCTGAGCCCCAGGTGATAATTTGGATCCCATAGATTCCACTATTGTTTGCACTTTGCCCAAGTCTATTCCTGATCCTAGCACAGCAATGTCTGGCACAGGGTTCATACAGACTGGCTTGACTTGCACTATAATTTTACTGATGAGGACCCTTTGTTTTTCAGGGATGGACAGCAGCTGGACGGTGGAGGGGGACAGACAGGAGTGAACTGATGAAATAGTTAAATAGTCATTTATCTCTACAAAATATTATGGATTATAAACAGTAAACTTGGTCTAGGAAAAAAAACCTTTTTGAACGGTGATTATTATGGAGTTGCTGTCTAGGGAACACCATGATGGAGAGCTAGTTTTTTCTTTTGGCAGGCCAGGGTAGGTCACCTCTTCCCCTAGTGGTTCCCCTCTTCATCTCACAGATACTTGATGGCTGGGATATTGCTGCAGAACTGGACTGGCCTAGGTGGGTCTTTCCCCCTCTCAATTCTCTCCCAGAAATTTCCACAGTAAAGTAAGAATCTCAGTGTGCTTCCTGCTACAGGCTCCTTGTTTAAGGTCCAGCATCAGCTCAAATTGATTACTGGTCCCTTTGTCAATGCAAGGCATCCAGGAGATTCCTGATCACATCAGTTGCCAACACTAGGTCTGACAAGACTCTCATTGCTCTTTGAAAGGAATCATATTTCCTCCTTTTATTTCAGTACTCAAAACAGAACACAGAGCATGACACTGTATTGGTGCTGACTTTTTGAATAAATAAGATTGATAACCACAATTTAAGAAATAATTTCTGTAACTTCCTACCTTAATCTTACAAGAGGCTACGGAGCACTCCAATTTAACTGACTTTTGGTATAATGAAACCCGGTCATTTTTGCTAGAAAATAAAAAAGAAATACAAGCTGTGGAAATTCTGTACAACAACATGAAGTTTTATGCAACAGCTTTTCACAAGAAGCACAACACAGATTAGCCTACTGCTGTTTTTCAAGGTACTGCTTACACTGATGCCCAGGAAAAGAAAAGAAAATAATGACTGAAAATATCGACAACTTTGATATATTTTGAGTGGTTTGATGGGTCCAAATATGATTTAAACATAGTAATGTATAAAAATGTATGTATCACTATGATCTAGAGAACCACATATACAAGTGTGGCTTCCATGGATGCACGAATTGGGTCCTTTCAGTGGCATCCCCTCACCCCATATGCAATCATGCTGGTCCAGAGGGCGTCTTGACACTTAGGGTAAGGCAGAGGTGTAGCGGAGAGGGGGGGTCTATGGGGGGCACAGACAGGCGCCCACAAAGCAGGCTCCTTCATCGGAGCCTGACTCTGAGCAAGAAGGAGCTGCACCTTGGCCACAGCGCTCATGCCTGGGCACAGCTCCGCCCCTGGGTCAGACCTAACCTGAGGGAGGAGAGCAGGAGAGTGGGCAGTAATGATGCCGCCTACCCTCCTCGGCCGCAGCAGCTCTGCTGTCGGGTCAGGCCCGACCTGGTGGTCAAGAGCAGGAGGGGAGTTGGTGGCAGCTTCCCTGCCCCCCTCGGACTGTGATGCCCAGGAGGGTGCCCTCCAGCCCCCGGCCCCTTTGGGGGCGCACGCCACACACCGCACCACCACCCCGGGCAGTGTGGGCATATGCTCCACTGCTGGGGTAAGGAGGCCACTATGCCCCATAGGGGCACAAGCATAATAAAGGCTCTGGTCCCAATGTCATTCCCATATAAACTTCTTGAAACGCATGTAGTTGGAGGATCAGCTTCGTCCAGTACGCCCACACTTTTACCTCTCAATAGCCTTTTCTTTCTTTTGCGGCATGATGCATGCTGGATGCCCTATCCACAGAGTGACTCATTGCTAACCTCTCACCCTCTATCCTCCTCCCTTCAGTGAGTCAGATGCAGACACTTTTTCTTCAGGGGAGAAACTTCTTTTAACAGTAGCTCCCAACCAGCATCCCAAATGTTGCTTTGCATTTCAATGCACTAGCAGAAAGCAGTCTGCATGGCAATATAAATGCATAAGTTGGTAAAAAAAAAAAAGTAGAAACAACAAAATTTGGTTATGCTGTGTGACAGCATGGTTTATCTAATATCCAAATCTTCCATCTCAATCTGGGTCTTTTTCTTTTAAATGGCAACTCTCTCATTTGCTTTAAAACTTGGGTGGAGAACCTGTGGCCCTCCAGAGGTTACCAGACTACAACTCCCATCATCAATGACCATTGGTCATGTTGGCTAGGGCTGGTGGGAGTTGAGAGTCCAACAACAGCTTCCCCATCCATTCTTTAAAAGAAACTTCCTATATATCCACAGTTCCTTGAAATGTCATGCCTGAGTTTTCAAAAAAAATGCAATTTTAAAACTGATTCTCTTGTAAGAAATGAGTACGCTAGCCTTATGCTGCATTGGAGCTGCCTCCAGGTGATTAGATAGAAAAGTTTTTTTGTGAAGTGGAATGCATATAGTTCTTTCCTTTCAGTGTGCCACATAAAACTAACATGTCAGCAACCTGGAGGAAAAAGGAGAAAACAACTGACCTGTCATGTTGGCCAGTAAAGACTTTCACTCCTCTCCCAGTTCCACAGTACTCGTCACCAACGTAGACTTCCATGTTCCGAGCCTCACTGACAATGGCAACACCAATAATTTCTTCTGAACCGTGGGGGTCACAGTGCAAGTACAGTAAGCATGGAGCTACGTTGTCATTGTGTAATCGTCCTTCAAGAACCACAACATTCTCACTAGAAGGTGGGAAAGTCCATCTAGAATTATACATTTAGCCAAAGCACTGACAGTTCCAGTTACTAAACAGTAAAGTTTTGTTAATGACAAACTGCTCATAACAGTGTGTGCGTGTGTGTTTTAAAATACTCATCTTACAAGTGTTAGTTGGTGAATAGTGTTGCATTTTAAATTGAGATCAGAACCTGTGGTTGCCAACTGCACTGTGCAAATGAACTCCACTGGGACTTACAGCAAGACTTGCTTCTGAATGAATGTGCACAGGATTGCACGGTAAGATATAATCACCAATATAGCTTAAACTCTGCATCTGTATAATAAATGAGAGAATAGTGACATACCTCACAGGACTGGATCTACCCCTGTTGTTGCCACATTGTTCAAATACAGTTTTTTTCTATGTCTGAATGATAGGATACTAGAGTATCTGACCATTATTGGCTTGGTGAAACTATTGTTTTAGATCAGTTAATGAGCTGCTTTGGAAAACGAGGACTTGAATTCAGATCTAAGTTCAACACTGTAGCTGCTGCAATTCATTAGTGCTACCATTAATAGGCACGGTTTAAAAAAAGAATGATTTTGGTAGCTGCGGCTAACCATTGCAGAGAGAGAGCAGTACCTTTAAGAAAAATCTATTTCTGAGGAAACTGTTAAAAGACCCAGGAGTTCTCTGCCTAGCTGTGCTAGTTGCTTGCAGCAAAAACAACTAAAGGTCTTGTGAGGTTTTATGTAACACTTATCTGTAGGCAAGCCCCACTGAGTGAAATAATACTTACTTTGGTGCATGTACACAATCACACTGCCACTGTAAAATAAGCTTTCGTACTTGGATCCACAAAAGCTTGTACTACAACTTTGGCCGTCTGCTCAAAAGTAAAGTAGGTTTACTCAGCTTTGGAGCCTATAAACATTATATAAGACACTGCCTTATACCTATTAAGAGCACTGGTCCCATCAAACCCAGTGCTGTCCGCTGAACCCCTAGTGGATTAGTTCAGTGCTGGGAGAACCTCTGCCCTCTGCAGCCCCTGGCTGTGTTCTCAGCGGAGAGCAGGCTACTACCCTGATTTGGAAACCTAGCTGCTGAACCAAAATAACAGAAGCTACCATGGGTAAATTGGGACCCCTGTTTTAGGTAGTGAAGGGTCACTGCAAGGTTGCCAGAATGGAAAAATGGAGCTGAGACTTCAGAACCTAACTTATAAAAGGGACTTGTTCTTGAGCTGTGGTTCCCAGCGTGGGGTACACACCCCACAGGAGGGCAAGTTGTATTTTAGGGGGAGGGGACAATTCAAGAATGAGTTAGACCAAGTTAATGGCCTTTTAGGCTTCCTCCACGTGAATAGGAGTTCACTTTTTGAATAATAAGAATTATACGTCACGGGGGGGGGGCAGGATTTTAGAGATGTTTAGGTGGGGCATGGCCCCAAAAAAGGTTGGGAACCACTGTTCTAGAGCAAGTAAGAAAGCTACCCCAGAGGGGGAAGGGTGGATTGAAAAAGTGGAATGAGGACAAGAGCGTATTCTTGCCAGGCTGCTGCTACACCCACTGGTCTTCCAATTGATCCAAATTGGGTCGCAGCGCCAAGTGCAACCGTGCAAACTATATGGCCAAAGATTTAAGAAGCTGGTCCCCCAAGTGCAATGTGTTTGGGTTCAATGTGGAAAAAGTTGACAGCGGCGGGTCTGCACTTGGGAGGGCAGGAGCTCTCCAAGGTTTCCAAGGCAGGGATCGACGCCGGGAACTGATGTGCCTGGGATCCTTTTCGTGCAAAAACACACCTACACCCTGCCCGCTGAGTCACGACGCGGAAGCCTCTGTGGTTGTTTGATGCTTGTTCAGCATTTGGCGGTCATTCTGGGGGTTGGGGGGTGTCTGGAAGAGGGGCAGCCCCCCGCCAAGCCCCTCAAGGCCCCGTCTCGGCTGCCCCTCGCCTCCTTCCCACGGCTCCCGGGGCTCCTTCCAGAGAACAGGAAGGCCCGCGACCTGGGGCGTGTGTACCTCCCCCCAGTCTCGGGCGCCTTCCTCACCCGTTCAGCGGGGGTCCCAGGGGCTCGCAGGCGTCGGTTTCCCCCTCCGGGACGAGGCGCAGGACTCCCGCCAGGTCCGCCCGGCACTCCCAGGAGCAGGCGGCCGACAGGCGGCCGGCGGGCGCAAAGGGGCCTCCAGCGGCGGGAGCTTTTGCGAGGCCAGCTACCGCCGCCAGGCTGCTGCCGCTCGCCATGGCAAGCAGGAAGCCCCCCGGGCTCTGGGCGCCGAGAGGATGCTACGCGGCGGGATCATACGCGGGCAGCGGAGAAGAAGAAGGGCGGCGGGAGAGGGGCGGTTCTCGAGGGGGGAACTCAGCTTCTCAAGATCGCGGGGCTCACCGGACGGTTCTTCCCCGCAGAAACTTCCGCCCTTCCGCAGCTTCAACCGTAGACGTATTCGCATATGATAGGATGAAAGCTGGCCATAGAGAAAAGGCGAAGTTTGGCTGTCCGCAGCCTGGATTCCCGGGTTTCTTTCGACGCCGCGGCTCCCTCTGGTTTGAGTGGTGAAACGGAGAGAGCCGCTCACGAGAGACCACGGAGGAAGCCGTTGCAGAGATTTGGCCGTATCCTGCCCCGCTCACCCCACGCGCACCCCCCGCCCCAGTAGAAGCAGATACAGAAGTTCATTCTCGTTGAAACCCAGGTCTTCTTGTGTGAGGGGCGGGGGAAATGCCATTCGTGTATTTTGTTCTGTTTTTGTTTTGTTTTTTAAGATTCGGCTTTTCAGCGCTCAGCAAACTCTGCTCGCGCTCGGAAGAGGGAAATAAACTGTCCAGGATTACCCACTCCATATTGCACATGGGGTCTCAAAAATGTGCCTTGCGACAACCCTACGACGCAGATCAGACAGTGTCATTAGCCTCCCCCGTTGCAAATTGAGGGGTGGGTGGGCAAGGCTGCAATGTGATGCGGTGCATTCCCAAAATGCAACGTGCTTTTGTGTGTGTGTGCATATATAGAGATAAATGCATTTGGGTAGTCCTGTAGTGTAGTCCACTATATCAAACAATATATCCCTGCTATGTAAACTCGAGTAAACTGGAGGGGCGAATTACAGCTACACGGAAGCACCTCCATGTTGTAGATGGGCTTCTGTATTATGATATAAGCTATATATTAGGACACCTGCTATAAGCTTAATAACAAACACAACCAAAATATCCAGCTGAAAGCCCCACTTTTGTCTTCAATATATTCAATGACATCCCACTCTCACTTGGATCTCAACTGTAGCCCCAAAAGCAAAGGCATAACTTCACCAGGGTCCCGTATCTTGAATCAAGAAAGATCGTCCTCATAGCATCTTCCCTCCTGGCTATATCTAGGCGACAGAGGAAACAACTTGGATCAAGCCTCACTCTTGGCAGATGTTCTCATTGCTGTTGTCATCATCACTAAAGGTGCATGATAGCTTTCATGTCCTGAAAGTAGACCCAAGGCAGCGGCTGTTGATCTTTAGACCCCACAAAAGCTTGTATAACTAGATAGTGGCTTACAAAGGCACTCTAATAAAATCTTTTTTTAAAAAAAATCACCTGCTTGATCTTTAGTTGTAGAATATATTGTCACTGGTGCAGGTTTGCGATACTGTACAATACAAACACTAGCATGAATGGAAACAGCAGGACATTTATACAGGAATGGGATATAATGATGTTTTAAGTGAACTTCACTAATACTGTGGCTGTATACACACACCTTTAAAGCACATTCCCCCCACCCCAAAGCAGTTTACTCCTTGCAGAGTTACAGTTCCCAGCAACTCTTAACAAACTTCAGTCTGCAGAATTTTTTGAGGGGGGAAATGTCCTTTAACATGCTTTAAACAGTATAGTGTGTACACAGCATGAGGATGCAGTTTTATATACACTTATTCCTGGGAATAATTTCCATAGTTCTCAGTGGGACAATTCTGACTAGACCTGCATAGGGTTACACTGGGGCAGAGCAATTAATTGAAACCCCATTTATGCCTAACTGGCTGGGATTAAGTGGAGGTGCTCCTCTGCTTGGCTCTCCCGATTGAACTACCTTCCTGCTGCATGTGCAGACAGGAGGCCCACTGGTGTATTCCTGCCAGCAGGAAGCCCTGAAGCGGGGTGTTCAGAGGGTAGAGAAAGGGTAAGGCAGAGCCAGCCCACGTTTTGCTAGATCCTGAGTTGGTCTCACAGATGTTGATGGTCCTTCCCACCCCGTAATACCATTGCTACTGTAAGTGTGCGGGTTGTGGATGTGAATCTGGTGGTGGCTACACTATTCCACAGCACCCTGCAGGTATGGAGGTTCAGAGTTCGGCTTACAGCCTAAAATACTTTATATCATCACCACATAATTATGTTGAAAAGAGGCTATTATACACAGCAACGGAGATCCCGTATGGAAATACACATCTAATTTCAGCAAAGGCAAATCTACCTAAATTGCCTGCCTGTGTCTCTCTTCCCTCCCCACTAAAAAGAAAAAGCCAGTGTTCATGATATGCAGACATGTTGTGTTCCCTCTTAACACCGTGGTTGCTCCCAGACATAGACAATTTAATGCTATCCTATCGTTGCTGTTCTGTTTTAAACCGGGTGTGGAACAGCAACACTGCTTCCAAACTTCTAGCATTCTACAAAGTGAACAGTCTGCCACTCCCCGACCCCAGATGTGAAACCTGTCTGCCCTTATTTTACAAAACGGTCATAAGATCAAAAACAAATCTTTCCTGCCTGCTTGTGGTTAGCAAAAGGAGAAGCAGAACTGTTCAGTTGCATGTCTTCACTGGCCTCCAGAGAATTTTGCTGATGCCAGTTTCCAATGTGGAAACAGGTTTTTATATATTACTATTGTGAGCTGGAGCAAAAGTATAGTTCATAGGTGTTCAACCAATGGGTTGATGTAATCCCAGGTGGGTTTTGCAAAGTTGTTGCTGCCATGTTGGACTCCAGGTAAGGCTGATGAGCATTTTGCCAGCTTTCGTGAGTGCTGTAAAGTGGCATGAGACAGCCAAGAGCCTTTTTTTCAGTTAGGTATTTCTGGCAAACTCTATGGCACACCTTCCTATAACTCTGCCTATAGTAAGGGAGCTCTCACCGCTCACTTTTTAGTCTGATTTGATGGCTTTCTAGACTTCTCCAAGAAAAGAAAGATGCTGGGGATTAGAATTCAGAAATGTGCACTGCTGTGGGTAGCTTGGGTGCCCAGCATGTTGCCGTCGTGGCAATTCTGGGGGCCCAGAAAGTGATGGCAAAAGTCTGGCTGCAGGAGGTGAGAGAAGTAGGGGTGCCATATTATCCTTGCTGCACTCCCTGCAGCATGAAATAGGGTTATGTTAAGGGAGAGGTTCCTTGTTGGGATCTGTTTATGGATTTCTCTCTACAGTTGCCACCATCCTAATGTCTCAAGTGAATCCTTTTTCGGTAAGAAAGTGCATTTACAGTTGTGTGTCTCTGCACACTTCTTAGGCAACGATAAAAGAAAAAGAAAACCCAAGGTGCGCACACAGCTATCTGATGGATTCCCTGTCACTACTGTACTTAATCAGCAAGAGAGAATCAACAAATTAGATGGTGGGGACATACTCAAAAGGGAACGCCTACTGGTATGAACGAGAAAGACTTAAGTCGCTCGTATACAAAGTCAAATACATGTGGATGTGGACTACTTTGGTCTAATTCAAATGGGAGGAAGGTGAATTAACAGCTAAATAATGTTTGAATGTGGACAAACCTTTTTTCCCCCTGTAGAGGGTTGTGTTACTTCAGAGGAAATCTGTCAGCCGCCACTGCATCTGAGAGCATTTCTCTCTTACCCCTTTTTACCCCCCCTGCCCCTTTAAATCTCTTTTTCTTTATTTCCCTGACATCTCTTTATCTCTTCTTCCTTGCATAGTGGACTTACCAGGAGAGATTGCTCATGTCAGAGGTCCTAAGTTGCAGAGGGCTTTTGAATTAAGAAAAAGTATGTAAAATGTAGCCTAGGGCCAAGGATTGACCACCACTGTTTTGGGGGGTGGATCTTAGTGATCATCCCTAAATCTGATGCCCCCCTCCCCCCACTATTCTTCAAGGCAGGGACTAGGCTGCTCTGTGGGACCTGCTTCTATGGTGACACATCACTGCGCCAGGTTGGGAATTATACACAAACACAAAACATACAAATGTGTTGATTAAAAAAACTCAGTTCATCACTGCCAAGTATTTCTACATTGTAGGTACATCACTTTCCATCTTCAGAGTTGCTTTTGAAAGGAATTTTAATATATTTTTAAGGCTGGGTGGGGACCCACTTGCAAATGAAATCATTCTGGTGCAGTTCCTGGTCAGCTGAGTCCACGGCTGCAACTTTAGCAACAGCATTGCTGTCATACTTTATTTACTCATCTCATAATAAAACTAAATCTGCTGGACGTGGATTTTTGGTCTTTTGTTTCAACATCTCCACCCCACCCACCAGTGCCTGTGCTACAGTTCTGAAATAATACACTGTCTAGGATGTCTTAATGGCTCTTTTCCGCTCGCTATCCTATATTTGCTGCAGTCACAAGTGACATGTTCCAGGCTAAAAGGCGGATGTTTTTCACTTTAGTTGTGAAAAAAAGCCCTAGGGCTTTGTAAAATAGTTTTAGAGGAATCTAGTTTTGTCATCTTTACAGTGAAGTGGACAGGGTACATTTCTCCAGTTACACTGCCTGTAAATGGTAAGTTGACAAACCAGTTTTCTGCAGTGTTGGCTCAGAGAGTCACTTCCCCTTTCCTTGGAAGTGTTATCTGAATTCTTGTGTTACTATGTCAGTCGCCTGCCGTCCTGAGATTCAGTTCTGTTGCTTTATGGCCATTAGGTGAAATTGCTGGGGCATTCCAGGCTGGAGCACCTTAGCCAGCGAAGCCGGAGGAAGAAACCATGTCAGAATATTGCCTGTATTATTTAATCTTGCTAGGACTAACCAGCATTGGAAAACCAGTGCTAACAATGGGTAAGTTTTGCTTTGTTTTCTGTCTGTTTTAAAAGCAGTTAGAAGTTTACATTGGCAGCATGATGCCCAAATCAGTTAAACCAGAGTACTTGGAGGTTGGTTTAGGCTGTGATCTTTAGCACAAACGTTTATTACGTGCTTCAAAAACAAACAAAAAAGTCACATTTCAGATCAGGGTTTTAAGAATGCTTCCTTTCTCTCAGAAGAAATTGTGAATCAGGCAGCTAGAATTTCTTGATGCAGTTCCTGAAATGGAACCAGTCATAGCCTAAAAGGAGCATATTGGGCAAAAGATTCATTGGTTTAAGCTCCTTATTTATATAACTATGTGGCAAAAGTTTACATTCCCCGCCCTCTTCAATCTTTACCAAACAGTGTGGATGCTGATTCCTAGGATGGAACAGAGTATTGGTCCTGATCAATTTTTGGTAATATGTATTGAATTGTAAGTTTAAATACAAATGCAGGTTTTATATATACCAACCTAGAAATCTTTATGCCAAAACATGGAAAGTGAAGTAAAATATAACTCAAATAAACCAGAGCTGGTTAGGAAATTGTGGAAATTAAGTGCGGTCAAATTATCAACAATGTTGAAGAAGCAAGGGGTATACAAAGTCGCATCAAATAGTTGACATCCCATTGTTCAAAAAAGAAATTGGGGGGTGGTATTTGGAATAGGAATGGATGGTGTGCTGCTGTAATATAAGATAGGTATGAAAGATCACATGATGATGGACTTATCTTTAAATAATGTGGCGTTTTGGAAATGGTTCAAACTGACATTAGGGTCTGTTTTGAAAAATCATTATGCAGAAGAGGGTGTGTGTGCATAAATTAAAGTAGCCTGTGATCTTTAAAAACTGTTTTTTCTATATTAGCATCCAGCTGTTCATTAGTAGCATGTTTGTTTGTTTTTAAATGAACCTGGTGCATTTCTGTGTGCAAAAGGAAGCTGGTGCATAGTGGGGAGGGAGACTCCTTTCGTGAGCAGAATTACAGGTAACAAAGACAAGTTTTGTGTCAGATATGGGGTTTTTAGGGAAAGCCACTGTTTCGTATTTCAAAGACCATTTCTAGAAGATGTGGAGCTTGGTTTGTTTTAAAAAAGCTGTTTACTCAGTGAGAACCTTTCTTTAAACACTGATTAACAGGCTTTATACAGCACCATAGAGGGACGGAATTCTTCCAAGCAAGTTTGCCTGATATTTAAGTAAGAACAGACACCAGTGAGTCAGGCCTGCAATTCATACATTTGATTTATAGTTGCTTCAGTAGCCCAGTGGGTAGAGCCTGAGACTCTTAATCTCAGGGTTGTGGGGTTGAGCCCCGTGTTGGGCCAAAAGAGTCCTGCATTGCCAGGGGGTTGGACTAGATGACCCTCGTGGTCCCTTCCAACTTGTGTTGATAGTTCATCCAGTGACCAACATAATATGTGAACCAGTTAATTTTGTATCACTGAGGTAGTTTATAGGTATGTACAGTGGTACCTCGGATTACAGATGCTTCAGATTACAGACTCCGCTAACCCAGAAATAATACTTCAGGTTAAGAATTTTGCTTCAGGGTGAGAACAGAAATTGCGCAGCAGCGGCGCGGCAGCAGCGGGAGGCCCCATTAGCTAAAGTGGTGCTTCAGGTTAAGAACAGTTTCAGGTTAAGAACGGACCTCCAGAACGAATTAATTTCTTAACCCGAGGTACCACTGTACTGTTTTGTATAAAGATAGATAGATAATTTACTACGGTCGGAGACCAGCTTATAAACACACTTGGGGGCACAATCACAGAAGGAAAACAAACAGTTAAAAGAATGTACAGTAATAAATTTAAAAACAAAGTACAACAATAAACTACCACAGGGAGCTGATCCAGAGTATAAAGATATTTTTTACCAAGAATCGGCCCTATCATTAGGTATAAAGAGGTAGCTGCTTCAGGCAGCTGAAGTGGAAGGCTGAGCCATGCAAAGGTTGTCTGAAGCCCAGGGTAGATGAAAGGCACAGGGTGTTCTTGGCATGACAGCATAAGACCGCCAGGCCCCTGGCAAAGTCTCCTGTCTGGCTTAGCCCTCCAAGGCTCAAAGCACCTGGCTGCCCACCACCACACGGGCCTGGCCAAGCAGACTACCCAGCACTTCCCAAGCAAATTAGGAGCCCTCAGGTGCTGTAGAAGACACAATCCCATCAACAGTTTTGAAGTAAGATACAGCTACCAGTCTGGGCAGCTTCTGCTCATGGGGGGTGGGGACAAATATATCCATACTTCTTAGACAGCAAAACGTCTTGGGCTCACCCTGTTTGTAATAATAGACAAAGCAAGTAAGGGGTGCCTGAGAATGTTGATAAAATATAGGTATGGTTATCTATCATTTAACGTATTTATCACCCAATTTTTGCACAAAGGCATTTAAGGATGTCAGAAATAAAAAATTGTTGAGAGAACTCTCAGTTCCATGGAATCTAGTATTGGGCAGTCTCTGGATAACCTGTTCAACAAGTGTCTTCTTTGTTTTCAGATGGTCATAAAAATTTTTTGACCAATGGCATATTGCCAACTGTTTGCTCACTTGCTCTTTTCATTCCATTTTTTTTAATTGTAAACCTTCTTTAGACTATAGGATTAGATCCAATTATGTCTGCTCGCTTGTGGAAAACAAACTCCACTCGTGCAACAAGACTCCCAGTTTCTCTCCTGTGCCCCCCTCAGTCTGTTCTGGAGGGTGCCCCAACCCTCTGGAGCAGATTTTGAGGGCACATAGGCTGAGGGCTGTAGAGAGGAGGGGAGGGTGGAGAAGCACCATTGTGCTAGTGGATTCCTGCTTCTGCTACTTTGGATCTTGCACAAAGCCTTTTGCAGGCTTTGAGGAATTTGTTTTTAACATTTAATTTTTGCGTGGATCCTGCATAAACCATAAAGGCTAGAAATTGTCTAAAATTAAAGAGAGATAAGAAGATTTATTGGACTTGGCAGGGCCAAGCTTGAAGAAAATCTGCTGACCTTGTAAGTATGCTAAAGTTTTGTGGGTCCCAACCTTGTTTTCTATAATCCTTTTACAGGATGAGTCCCGATCCTTTGGGGCATTATAAAATAAATCTTGTGACATGATCAGGCTGGTCTCTCCACACAAACTGAAAAACTCTAACCTTGTTTTTAGGAGGGTATGCTCATCAGATCTCTAGGCATTCCACATATGAGATTGTAATTCCTCAAAGATTGACTGACAGGGTGAAGCGCTGGACGCATTCTCATAAGGTTTGTTTTTCCTTCAATTTTTGTCCCCCTTTAGTGTTCTTCATATGGTGTCCTACTTGTCCAAAGCAAATAAAAAAGCAAAAGCAGCCATGTTTGTCCATAAGAAAAAATCCATAGCTGTGCAATACCATTATTAGGACCAAACTAAACTTCACAGGGTTGTACCACTTGTTTGAGTTATCTGAAACTCTTTATCAAACTAGAAGTTAGACAAAGCAGGGGGTGATAGGATAAGGAAGTATTCAAAAAGTACAAAAATTAGGCTAGATGTTGTCGTCTTCTAGACTCAGCTCCCAAATGGAGGCAGCAGGTTGAATAAGGCCCTCCAGGAAAGGGCTGCAACTGGATTACCAGTCCTATCTTAATTTCTTCATTATCCCAGAATCCTAGGTGTATCATCTGATATCTATAGCACCTGGCAGGGACTAGGGTTGTGTACACATTACATGCTTAAAACCCAGCTATGTTCTTCTTCTTCTTCAGATCAAAGCATCAAAACACAGTACCGTATTTTTCACCCTATAGGACGCACTTTTTCCCCTCCAAAAATGAAGGGGAAATGTGTGTGCGTCCTATGGGGCGAATTCAGGCTTTCGCTGAAGCCTGGAGAGCGAGAGGGGTCGGTGCGCACCGACCCCTCTCACTCTCCAGGCTTCAGGAAGCTTTATGTAACACTTATCTGTAGGCAAGTCCCGCCCCGCTCCCGGTGGCCACGCAGAGCTGCCTGCAGTCCCGGGATCAGCGCACTTCTCCCCATAGCCAGCCCCACAAACTCGGGGGACAGCGAGGAGGCAGAGCACGCCTTCCCGCTGTTCCCCGACCTGGTTCTTCCAGCCCCGCACCTGGGGGGAAATAATTTTTTTTTCTTTATTTCCCCCCTCCCCCAAAAAAAACTAGGTGCGTCCTATGGGCCGGAGCGTCCTATGGTGCGCAAAATACGGTATTTCGTTTTAAAAATTCAGGATAGATGACTTGTGGCTAAAGTGATATATACACTGCTTCCCAGACAATTGCACTGAATGCAGAGAAAACAGGAGTACGTACACAGCCTTATTCAGCCCCTGTTGCGGTCTCCATCTTGGAACTGAGTTTGCTTCCTGAGCGTTCCTCATGATTTGTTTGCACAAAGTTTGGGAGAAGGTTATACGATGTCTGGTGTTTATTGAGCCTTCCTTCAGATTTGTTTGCAAGGGGGTTCTTCCATAATGTTTATAAACAAGATAAGCATGTTTGACTTCAGGTCCCAATCTATGTCCCACCACATTAGCAGAGCAAAGGATTAGGTGAAAGGAGAGCTGTGCCAGCATAATACAATTCCCCGGCATGAATGGATCCAGGGAGGGATCATAGTTCAGTGGTAGAACACATACAAATACAAATACAAATGCTTTGCTTGCAGAAGATCCCAGGTTTAATCCCCTGGGAAAGACTCCTGATTGAAAGCCTGGAGGGCCATTGACAGTCACTATCAACAATACTGAGGGAGATGAGTCAATGGTCTAACTTGGGATAAGGCAGCTTCCCATGTTTCTGTTTTGTCGGATACTAAGAAGCACTCCAACATGTATTAATAAGGCAACCATGCCTTTTGCCAAATGCAGTGCTCTGGTCATGATCAGTGGCCCGAAGGAGTGCGATGTCATTCCTGAAGGCTGAGCTGTACTGTATCCTGGTAGGTTTACAAAGCAAGCTACATCTATAATTTTAGCTGACAGGCAGCACACGGTGTTGAATGTGCTTGTGCTGTGCTCTTCGAATAGGCTGTTACTGTAGCTGTGTCAGCAGTAGAAGCCACATTGTGCACCAGCTGCAGCTCGTGTAACCCCCCCCCCAAAAAAAATGCAGAGGATCTATTATAATGGGTAAATATAAAGAACTAATTGGTAGGAATTAATGCTAGAGTGTGCAATGACCTGCTAGACTGAATTCTGCAGATTTGTTGCCTGTTTAGAAAACTGAGCAAAGCTATAGCAACTTGTTTTTGATAAGAGGCACTGCTGGTTTTATGAAGATTTAAAGAACTGCGTATTATGTTTTGCATGTGATTTATTTTTCAGGAGCATTTAGGTAATCAATTGTCTTACTTGATCCAAACTGGAAATGGAACACATATCCTGAAATTAAAGAAAAATAAGTATGTTTTACGTATACCATTCTAAGGCCTTTTCATGTTTTATTTTAGTTGATATAATATTTGCAATGAAATCTCATTGGGACGAGTACTGTTGAATGGCAGGCTACAAGGGAAGGGATTTTTTTAATAGCTTGTATTAAAATGTGTGTTTGTGTACAAATTATAAGGAATGAGAGGCAAGGTGTAGGAGCTGAGAAAACATTTTTTTATATTTGTACATGGCTCTTTAATTTGTATACTTAATATATACTTTTCTTTTGGAAAATATTAAACAATCCATCTGTGGTGAACTTAGCTGTTAGACCCAATATGGACCCATGCAACAGGATCCATGTAGTACGGTGCTCTCTGTGCATGCAAGCAGACTTTTCAGCTTCCTCCTTCCAGAAACAGCCTTCAGTGCCCTTGATGTGCCTCTCCAGTGGCCTCATAGCATACTATGAGGAATGAGAGGCTGTACCAGAAAGGGAGAAATTTCGCTTTCTTCTGGGTGCATGCAGAAGTACGGTACAGTGGTGCCTCGCAAGACGAAATTAATTCGTTCCGCAAGCTTTTTCTTCTTGCGAGTTTTTCGTCTTGCGAAGCACGGTTTCCCATAGGAATGCATTGAAAATCAATCAATGCGTTCCTATGGAGACCGTCCAGGGACAGAGGGGACCTGTTTTAAAGCAAGGGAAGGGGCAGCGGGGAGAATCGCTTCTCCCCGTTGCCGCCCCTTGGTTCAAAAGGGGTCCGGGGACAGAGGGGAAGGAGCCTCAAGTCATAGCAAAGGAATCCAGGAATACCCCTAAACTACATACCCTCTCCATTAGGCTATGTATCATAAAGAGTGATGTGGGGAAATTGTTGGGATCATTTCAGGATCTCTAAGAAAGAGATCTAAGCAAAACAATATTTTTTTTTTAAAAAAAAATATTATTATAAGTATCAGTATTTACCCTCCCTTTACTCTAAGGTCCCAGGATGGGTTACAATAATTAAAACACAATGTTAAAAACAGTTCAGAACAGTTCAGAACCACAGAAATAAAGTGAGTCCTAAAATTATTCATCACAAGTGTAAAACGCCAGGGTAGATGAGGTTCTTGCCAAACCACATCCTGATAAACGTGGAGCAGGTAACTGCAACATATCAACAGGCTAGAATGGCAACACAACAAAGAGTTAGCGGATCAAATAGTTGCCCACAAGGCAATAAGCACAGCAATCTTATGAACCAGGTCTTCAGTATCAGAAAGGCACCGTTCCTGGAAAAGCTTAAAATTATCACCAGTCAATACTAATAGTGGTCAGAGTGGAGTGTGGCTGTGTAAACACGCCAGTTTAAAATTGATTCAATGCGTTTATTTATTTATTTGTTTTATTTCACTATATTTATGCACCACGATTGTAATGAAACCTCAAAGCGGTTTCAAACCCACGCTCACATATTTTCCTTCTTGTCCACATGATGTTGGCCTCATCCAAGGGGCAGCCTGTACTACCCCACATTAAATTCAGATTTTCCTGATCTGCAGATAGTGCAGTAAGAAAAAGAAATCCACCATCAAATCACATGCAATATATTTTTATGCTTTCAGAAACCTTATAGGTGAGAATTTCCTACTACATACCTACAGAAAAGATGGCAAATTGGAGACTACTCCCTTCAAAGCTAAGGTACAGTGATGGTGGAATACCCCCTACCTAATGGAGAGACCCCTTTTAGTAACAACTGATTCACTAGGCTGCTATAGATTAATAACTGGCTGCTTTCAATGAGGATGCAGGTGATGTAATCCCATCTGAAGCAGCTATAGTGCCCCAGGGCATTGTCTCACACCCCTGATACCTTTATCTTTCTTGGCCACCTCAAGAAAGGTATTTTTATAGCTAAACAAAAAGAAAAAGGTATGTGTGTGAGAGAGATAGAGAGACAACTCCCTGGGGCACTATTCAACTATGTCTTACTCAAAATTGGCCTGCTGACATAAATGGATGTAACTTAGCCATGTCTGGTAATTTCAACAGTCTATGCAGAGTAAAAACTTAGGGTTCATCGAGACTTGCCCTTGCCTCACCACTCCCCCTCCGCCGGAAAACCTGATCTTTACTGCTGAATGGCAGCAACCATCCATCAGTTTTTCTCCAGATTGGCAATTGCTCTGATTTATTACTAAAGAGCCTGATTTATTACTAAAGAGCCTAGGGCTTGCTGATCAGAAGGTCGGCAGTTCAAATCCCGTTGCTCTGTCCCTGCTCCTGCCAACCTAGCAGTTCGAAAGCACATCAAAGTGCAAGTAGATAAATAGGTACCGCTCTGGCGGGAAGGTAAACGGCATTTCCGTGCACTGCTCTGGTTCACCAGAAGCGGCTTAGTCATGCTGGCCAGTAAAGCGAGATGAGCGCCGCAACTCCAGTCGTCCGCGACTGGACTTAACGGTCAGGGGTCCCTTTACTTTTATTACTAAAGAGCAGGTTTTCTGGTGGAAAGCAGCGGAGCAAGGGCAAAACTGCTTAGACCCGTGCCTGAAAAATGCAGGATAAGCAGAAAACTGCTTGGACAGTGCTTTCTAGGCATTGGTCAAGAGCCAGTCTGGATGAGCCCTTTGTTAAAGAAGAAGAAGAAGAGTTTGGATTTGATATCCCACTATATCACTACCCTAAGGAGTTTCAAAGCGGCTAACAATCTCCTTTCCTTTCCTCCCCCACAACAAACACTCTGTGAGGTGAGTGGGGCTGAGAGACTTCAGAGAAGTGTGACTCGCCCAAGGTCACCCAGCAGCTGCATGTGGAGGAGCAGGGAAACAAACCCTGTTCACCAGATTATGAGTCCACCGCTCCTAACCACTACACCACACTGTCTCTCTTAAATTTGGTTTAAATTGCTCTAAACTGCTATAAGATGGTTGGTTAAAAATGCCTCATGTACCTGGAACAGCCTTCCTCAACCTGATTCTCTCCAAATGTTATTGTTGTTTTGAGGCTGGCAGGCTGCAGGGCACCAGTTTGGTAAAACATGGCTTAGAAACTGTAATATTACTGGCCAGAATAAGAGAGAATAGAGAGAGGTTGGATCAACTCATTTCCAAAGGGGAGTGGGAGGTTATAGACCTGCCCTTGCATTGTGTTCTGCTAAACACAGTCCTTGCTATGGTTTGGACCATTTTTTTCTTCTTCTTTGTTTGGCAATCACTCATAGTCGAGTAAGATTGTCTTCCATGAATATGGTCTTAACAGTGTGTCCGTGACTGTGGAGGCTAATTCTGGATCCACACGTCCTTCCACAGTGGGACATACGGTAGGTTTCTGGGCGGGAGTTGATCACAATGAGGATTTGCCAAACATGCCTTCCTCTTAGCATGTTTCTCCCTTTCTCCCTGAGCTCGTGCTTCTTCAGAGTAAATAGTAATAATAATAATTTATTTAAACTCCGTCCATCTGGCTGGGTTTCCCCATCCACACTGGGCAGCTTCCAACAAAAGATTAAAAATACATCAAAACATCATTCATAAAAAATTCCCTAAACAGGCCTGCCTTCAGATGACGTTTTTGGTAGAGGCTATTCTCCAATTGGAGCACTTGCTGGCCATGTTTCTAAATTATCTATGCTTATACCGCATTTTTTTAAAGATTGCATTGAGAGCATCTTTAAACCTATTTTGTTTTCCACTGGCATTTCAGTTGCATCAGAATCCAGAAAACTACATAGTATGTGTATGTGCCAATTTGAGTAAACATAGCATAGTTGTGTACACCAAATTACAGGTTGCGTCTGTTGTTTGCATAAGAAAAACACTATTAATTGTTTGGTTTCAGGCCCACTGTTATTACCGTGGAGTTGTTGAAGGGGTTGAGGACTCTCTGCTTGCTCTCAGTACCTGTGATGGCCTTAGGTACTACCTTTTCATTCTAACTTCATTTTGAGGCAAATACATTTTAATCTGTTTGACATTTTATTTTAGAATCAATGGGAGTTTGAGCACTTGCTTTTGCTACATATTACACACACAATCTAGATCTATTGCCCATTTCTTGCCCCTGAAAAGCACTTCTTGAGAAATCATAGAATCATAGAGTTGGAATAGACCACAAGGGCCATCAAGTCCAACCCCCTGCCAAGCAGGAAACAATCAGTTTCATTCCGGGGGGGGGGGGAGGGGAGCTTATTGCAAATTGATTCTCCATTGGCCCACAGTACAGCTGTTTGAAAACAAATGGAAGTTGTCCTTGCGGTGCAGGGGTGTAACCCCACCTGCCCAGTGTTGTGTTGATTGATATAAGAAAAAAACTGCTCCTTTCCCCTTATGGGGTACCCAAGAGCCCATATAGAGTCCTTTTGTGGGTTCTCTATCGGTAGGAGAAAATAACAGAGACCAACCAGAGAATATTGAGAAGCAAAGCAGCTAGTAAGCCTGATCTTTATTAACTGTTGCAACAGGGTGCTCCCCCACACGCAGGAGAGAGGAGAAGGACCTAGAACAAAGGTGTGCCCGCCCTTATATAGACATTTTAAATTGCCCACCCTGGAGTCCAAGGCCACCCCAGAAACATCATACATACATCACATAAGGGGTGTAGCCCAAGATCACCCTTCAGATACATCATACCTATATCATAGAAAAGGTGGTCCACAACAGAAATCTGAGTGTGTTGTTTATCTCCTGTCTGGCAGGTTACCTGATTGCAGGTATCTGGGTTTTGGCCACTCCTTTGTTATTAGAACTACTTAATTCCTGAATCTAGGTCACAGGTCACAGGCTCACACCCTGTTCATATCTTGAATGTGCCCTTAAGACAGGATTTGTGAGGACAGGATTTGTGAGGAAAGAGACAATGGGGAGGTTTCCCACTTTGACCTTGCAGAGAAATATTTGAGGTCAATTTGTTCAGGACCTTTTCTATGGAGTTTCAGACATGTGGTTTATATATACAGTTATGAACATTTATTTTATATATATATGACCTTATAATTCTTATAACAGGGTGTATACCAAGATCACAGTCAACCTTCTTATAGAATCATAGAATTGCAGAGTTGGAAGGAATCACAAGGGACATCTAGTCCAACTCCCTGCAATGCAAAATGTGGGGCTTGAACCCACAACACTGAGATTAAGAGTCTCATGCTCTACCGACTGATCTATCCCAGCAGGGTGATTCATTCATTCCCATGGGGCCTGTGCAGGGGAAAAAAGGCACGGATATCCTGATCATGGTTTTCAAATGTGCATCAAGGAACCCCCCCCCCCCAATTCTTGTAGATGTCAGGATCTAGAATCAGTCTAGATTGAATGCAGCCTGTTGAATATGAGCATCAATGTTCCTGGTTTAAGGGGGGGGGAGTACACTTTTGTGCTACTAATGGGTTACAGTGTAGGCAGCCTAGACAGTTAACTTCACTAGCCTTTCGAGAAACTTAACACATTTTATATATTGTTGTAATAAATGCTATTGCTACGAATGGTTTAGCAGTAGTTAACTTAGGCTGAACTGTTATCGATGTGGATTTGGGTGAGCAGGACACGGCCAGGTAACTTTTTCTTGCTTTCTGTGGTTTCAGGGGAATGCTCCATATTGGCAGCAAACGATATGGCTTGGAACCAGTTAATGGATCAGATCGATTTGAGCACTTCTTCTATGCATTAGAAAACTCTCCCCATGAGCCCTTTTCATGTGGTGTGCCAAATGATGACCACGAGCAGAGCACAAAGACTTTTCTCAAATACACAAATATTTCACACAGTCCCTTCAGGTCGGACAAAATTCTAAGGGTAAAAAGCATTCGTACATTGTTTTTCCAAAATAGTCCACCTTGTCTAAACTCTTTATTCCAGCTTTTAGCACCAATCCTTCTGGTTTTTAACTGACACTGGTGGTTTATTTCCAACAAGTCTCTCTGTGATACTTTATTTCCATAGTTAAAATATTCCCATGAAAAAGGGGCAAGGGTTAAATAGAAAAGGATATTTTCATACTGAGTTAATTTCAGTTTAACTCAGATAATTTGCATTACACCTTTCTGCTTGCTCCATACCCTAGGTGAGTCAAATTATTGTGGTGTTGTTAAGATATATGGTTTTATTTACACACGCACACACAGAGACAGAGAGAGAGAGAGAGAGAGAGAACATGGGATGGAAGGGCTTACAGCACTGCGCTGCAATAGATCTTTCTTCCCCATTGGTTTCCAGGGAACCCCTAAGTCCAGTTTAGGCTCAGCACAGAGCAAGGCATGTTTCTCTTGCTCACACAGTCTACTTAGACTATAGTTCATGGGTAGGCAAACTAAGGCCCGGGGGCCGGATCCAGCCCAATCGCCTTCTAAATCTGGCCCATGGACGGTTCAGGAATCAGCATGTTTTTACACGAGTAGAATGTGTGCTTTTATTTAAAATGCATCTCTGGGTTATTTGTGGGGCATAGGAATTTGTTCATCTTTTTTCCAAAATATAGTCTGGCCCCCCACAAGGGCTGAGGGACAGTGGACCGGCCCCCTGCTGAAAAAGTTTGCTGACCCCTGCTATAGTTCTTATAACCTAGAATCATGTGGCAGCCAGCTAGATGAGTGGGGAAAATGACCAGCATCTCTTAGTTGTAGCTATTGCAGCCTTGCTTATTCTTTGAGATGCTGGTTTTAGGGCACTTAATTGACCAGCCAAAGCCATTACCTTAGCAAAGGAAAAGGTTTGGCAGGTTCCACAGCCTCTTCTACTAGATTCTAACCCTTACTGGATACAAGATCACAGGATGAGATCCAAGGACATAATCTAGACTGACTCCCCTCCCAACGGGGCATTAGAAAATTTGTAGAATGCCAGTTCAGCCAATGAATTGGTCTTTTCCTTGAATGCCTGGCACCTCCTAAAACATTTTATTTACTTTTTATAGTTAGCTTATCTATTTAAAGTACTTCAAAATAAAAAAAAATGCAGTGTGGAAATATATGTAATGTCATGTGGTCGTTTTCCTTGTTACAGAGAAGGCGAGCCGTTCTGCCAGAGAAAAGATATGTCGAACTGTATATGGTTGTTGATAAAAACAGGGTAATTTCTCTCTCAACCCAATGCATTTTGCCAAAGTATTTGAATTTCCTGCTCTAGAACATCTTATATTTTGAATTGTTTCAGTACTTGCGGAAGAAATCTGATGCTGAAGCTGTACAAAAGGAAACAGTAGAACTGGCTAATTATGTTGATGGGGTAAGTCATCACAGAGACATTCATTAGACTGTGCTTTATCACACTACTTTGCAGAAAATGTCAAAACACTACAGTAATATTTTCTTCAGCAACTGGATTATATCAAACCAGTAAGTATGCAGAGGCTAATTGCATGGCCTGCCTTAGCAGAATCAGGCTCTTCTCACGTTCAGATGTGTAATTGTTTTGTTTATTGCCAGGCTTTGCATACTGTGGACTTCAGCAAAAATTGTGCTTAACAAAAGCATACGAAACTATAAGATTTAGGTTTGTGATCCTTCAGAATATTTAAGAGAGCCTGAAAATACTGGACGCATGTATGAAAATGAATCCAATCAAGACATCTCTTGGGGAAAATATTTGAAGAAGAATCAGGATTTGGGAAAATAATTCTAGGGAAGAACAAGAAATTATTATCTAATACCTATAGCATTTTATTGGAATGGGAGACAAAGGACGAGTTGGTGAAGGAGGCAATGATTCATTGGGCATCTGATTTTGGATACAGTATAGAACTATCAGCACGGGAAAAACTGGAACAACATGATAAAATTTTCAGCATGTTATACAATTAGAGAAAACATCCAAAAATGATTTTCAAATGGTTCTTAATGCCTAGTAAACTGGTTAAAATGTATAAAAGAGGATTCAATTTATGTTGGAAATGTTTAGGCAAGGAGGGCATGTTAATCCATGTGTGGTGGCAATGCAAACTCACAAAAAATAATAATCTGGGGAATGATTTATGAAGAAGTAAGGAAGATGCTCCAATGCTCCTTCCCCAGGAAACCAGAAGCATTCTTGTTAGCTATAATAGGACAGCATATTCCAGATAAAGTTTAAAAACCTCTTCCTTTACACAACAGCAGCAGCAAGGTTAAAGGTAAAGGGACCCCTGACTGTTAGGTCCAGTCGTGACCGACTCTGGGGTTGTGGCGCTCATCTTGCTTTATTGGCCGAGGGAGCCGGCTTACAGCTTCCAGGTCATGTGGCCAGCATGACAGAGCCGCTTCTGGCGAACCAGAGCAGCGCACAGAAACGCCATTTACCTTCCCGCCGGAGCGGTACCTATTTATCTACTCACACTTTGACATGTTTTTGAACTGCTAGGTTGGCAGGAGCAGGGACCGAGCAACGGGAGCTCACCCCGTCGCGGGAATTCGAACCGCCAACCTTCTGATTGGCAAGTCCTAGGCTCTGTGGTTTAACCCACAGCGCCACCCGTGTCCCTAGCAGCAAGGTTACTACAGTATATGCTAAAATGTGAGAGGAGAGGGAAATCATGACAAAGGACCAGTGGTTGCTTAAACTAACAGAATATGTCAAATTAGCCCCTAGGATGGCCAAAATAAGAAATACAAATAGGAAAACAGTGGTAGGCAAGTGGGGACAACTAGAAGGGTATCTAAAACAAAGTGGTATAAATATAAATTTGTAAGTAGGGATGAACATATGAACAAGTAAACAAAACGAAGAGTGAAGCACAGAGGAAGAAAAGAGTGGAAAACTCAGAGTTGCAGCAAACCAAAGAGACTGAAATAGGTTGTCAAGGAAAGATAGGCTGGGAAGTCCATATGAGATGAGATAGGAGAAAATGTATGTAATGGAAATAAATGTAACTGAAAAATGCATATACATTTTTTTTAAAAAAAGAAAGAAAATGAATCCAGTCAAGAGATCTCTTGGAAAATATATTTTATTCTGGTGACCTCCAATTAAAAAATTATGTACAGTCATGCCTCAGAAGTCGAACAGAATCCGTTCCAGAAGTCCTTTCGACTTCCAAAACATTTGACTTCCAAAGTGCAGCTTCTGATTAGATGCAGGAAACTCCTGCAGCCAATCGGAAGCCCCATCGGGTGTTTGGCTTCCAAAAGAACATTCGAAAACTGGAACACTCACTTGGCAAACCAGGGGAGCTTTTGAAGAACAGGTACTAATTCAGGAAGTCATCAGTCCTAATAGTGGCCAAGTATCTGTAATCCCACTGTTAAACTTAAAAACCAAGGATTTCATTATTACTTCCTTGCAGTCAACGGTGTATTGGTTTGTGTGCCCTCCTAATTTAAGAGAGAGCTTTAAGATTGGAAAATGCTTCACAGGGCATCTAATGTGAAGACAGATTTTCAATAGTGCTAATAGAGATAAACAGCTATGCTCCCATGGCCTGGGGCTAATGGAGAGCTTTTCTCATTATCTTCCCGAGTGTTGTTTGTACATAGAAGCAGGCTTAAGAGCAGCTGATCTTAAGCAACTTTACTCTGAAATTGGTCCCACTGTGCTCCTGAAGGCTACCTAAGTTTGCCGTAGATTTGCAGCTTGTGTCCTTTCTTGTACTCTCTCTCTCTCTCTCTCTCTCTCTCTGTGTGTGTGTGTCTTTCTCCAGCAACACAAAAGCACCACAGATTTACCTAACAGCAAGGGCGTCTTACCCAAAGAGGCTAGTGGCACGGGGTGCCAGGGCGTCAAGTTCTGGCGGGCGCCAGGGGAGAGGTGGAGGCTGGACGCAGACCTCCCGGCATCAGCTCGCCGCCCTTGCCCGCCTCCGCCATGCCGCGCCGAAGCAGCGCTGTGCCTGGAGCCTCCGTCTGCCATGGCCACCACGGCACAAAGTGGCCAGCTGAGCTGGGAGGCCCCGCGTCCAGCCTCCGCCTCTTCCCCACCGGAGGAGCTGCCCTCCAGCCACTGCATGCCTCCTCCAGCCCTGCCGGCAGCACCGTCCTCCCTAAAAAACTCTGGGAAATGGGGGGGGGGACGCACCAGAGGCAGCTTTGCACCACAACGCCTGATATGCTTTAGCCAGCCCTGCCTAATAGTAAAATTACTCTTGAAATTAGGGATATAACTAGTGATAAAAATGCTGCCAGAGCCCACTTATTTGGTGTTCTTAAAAAAAATTAGACAGCATTATGAGTGCCACAATCCCAGAGTTGTCCACGACTGGACCTAATGGTCAGGGGTACCTTTACCTTTTTCCTTACGGTACACCATAGCAGTGTAAAATGGAATTATATCAGGTGGAGAGCTCTGCCAACTGGCCTAATGCCTTGTTAACTCTAGGTAGACAGGACTGCCCAATAACCTCCCACCACCACAGCTCCCTACATCTTGAAAGGCATTGCGGAGCCATGTTTCACTACTGTTTCAGCAGTGTCAATTGCTACTCCTGTCCCTTTGCATTGAGTATGTTGTGGATTTTTTTAATAGCTCAAACCCCACAGTTGCTCATAGGTTCCTTGTGACTTAGAAATATTAGCACCACCACCCAGCAACCTGGTGTGGTTTTTAAGAGCCCATGAAGCCAGTTTTGGCAATCACGGTACTTTAGGTCATTTGTGAATGTGTGCTTGTTACACTAAATTCCATTACACTCCTGCAGAGTCCTGTTCCCCAACACAGATACAATTCTCATTGGGAGCCATGGCCTTTGGTGAAATGCTTAAAGGTTGGGTGACTGGGATGTGAATCATATGCAGAGCTTGCTTTAGATGTACATCTGTATGCATGATGGGGAGCACAATTCATCAAAAAATGTGTTGTCTTTACTGTGTTGAATCCATAACTCCTGGGAGCAGATGAAGCAGAGGTGGCTTCTTGTACCATGATGTTCCTTTGGAGGTAGAGGTAGACAAACACCAAGGATTTGGGGGAGCAATACCTAATCAAATTCTTATATCTTCATAATAATGACAATTTTGTATGTGCAGATGTTCAGTCCTTTAAATATACAAGTTGTCCTAATTGGGCTAGAAATATGGACTCAAGGAAACCCTATAGATGTGGATAGTGGTTCAGCTGGAGATGTGCTGGGCAAATTCGCATCCTGGAGGGAGACAAATCTCCTGAAGAGATCACGAAATGATGTCAGCCACCTCATCATGTAAGGTTTCCCCCTCTCTACATAAACCTATCTGTGATTACCAACTGGGACCCTGAACTCTTGAGATTCTGCTGCCCAAGGGAACAACTCAGTTTAGGAAAATGTCGCCAACTACACTTTACCTGCATGCTTCATAAGCTTTGTCCGGTCACATGTGTTGGTTTTCCCCTTCAGAGTGTGCAATTTTAAGTTCTGAGAATTTGGCAGAAGATGTGGGTTGAGTGCCTTGTGTGTGTTCTTGTTTTTTTATCTTGGGAACTGGCCGCTATTTAAAGAGAGGTTGTGGTTCATGGATTAATCCAAGGTGGAGAGGGATAGGGCTGAGAACAAAAGTGACTGGCTTGATAGTTCTGTTAAGTGAGGAGAAGAACATTTCTCCCAGCCCCACCATCACCCAGCCACAGAATACATGTGAATGTAGGAAGCTGCTCAGACCACTGGTCAGTGGCTCTCCAGGGTTTCTCCCAGCCCTGCAAGGAAATGCCAAAAACCTTTGAACCTTTGACCTTTCTCGTGCTTTGCCACTGAACCATAGCCCTTCCGCATACCTGGGCTTTATACATTCCTGGAGTTTTAGCAGAAAGAACTTTAACAAACAGGTCTTGACCTTATTCCTGCAAGCAGGAGGACTCAGCATGTTTTTTTTCTGATGTGAAAGTTGAAATTCTTGTATGTTCTGTTAGATTCCATATTAGATGTCACAGATCGCACTGCGCAGCCCAGAACATATTTGAAACGCATTACATTCATTCTTTTCCTGCATTGCAGAGGGAGAAGTGCATTTGGTGCAACGGTTGGAATGGCTTTTGTTGGCACAGTCTGTAGTCCGAATCACGGAGGGTCAATCAGCACAGTAAGTACACTATATTCTCGCAGTTGTGGACATGTTGGCCTATTAAGTAGAAAATGTTTGCACCTGCCGTGCCAAATCCAGCCAATTCAACAGGACCTTAAGATTTGCCACGAGCTTGCTCGTTATATTTATCAATTATTTTATTTAAATACATACACATACTGCTTGACAGTAACAGAATCTCAAACTGGTTTACAAAAAAATTGTTTTTCAAATATGTAGTGAAGGGCTCTACAAAGCAAGATGTCTTAGCAAAGTGTCCTAGCAAAGGCATACCTACATCTACATTGTATACATTTAGTCCAGTTCTTGATTATGGCAGAGCTTCAGTCAATTGGACTCGATGGCCCTTGTGGTCTCTTCCAACTCTATGATTCTATGATTCTAATTTTTGCCTTGATTATGTGTTTAGACTTGCAGTCAACAGCAAAACAAAATAACCACTCATTTAAAAGGATCATAGTGAGCAGAATGATAATTTCTGGTATAGCTATCTGCAGTGCGATGGGAAAGAGAATCTAATTTTGTACTATGATCGCTCAAATTCTATTTCAATTAAAAATGAAAATTAAATAGAGCCGTATATGTTTTCTTATTTTTAAAATCAATCCAACCTCTTGCACAGGTTTCTGTGATTTTATAAGGCATGATTATACTTTTTGAAACATATTCCATGGACTGCACAGTGCAGTTCTCAACATCTCTACTTGGAAACAAACTCCACTGAGTTCAATGGGACTTGCTTCCAATAAGTGTCTATAGAATCAATGCTTAAGAGCTGTGCTTTAAAATAATAAAAAAATGACAGTGTTAAAAATGGAAGCTAAGAGTGTTGCAGAAAGTACTAGATGCTAGATTCCATGCTTGCTGGTATCGCTGAGGGCCAATCAACACAAGCTGGACAAATCCTAACTTGAAGTAGAACACTATGCAGCTAATTATGAGTTGATAAAAGATTGTAGAACATGGACTTCTATAATATGAGTAATAATTATAGGGCAGAAGTTTATTACAGTATTCTTTTTATAATGCTCTATTTGAACTATTCATGATGTGTTAAATAGAATCAACCACTCTCTCTCCCCTCCATGAAAAAAGATACAGTAAGGGGGGGGGCAGATAATTAGTTTTTGCCTAGACAACAGTATACCTTGAGTTGGCTCTTCCTGTACTACTCTGGTAAGTCTCTCATACGATTGTGCCTATGGGTGTTATTTAACTAGACATTAGCACTAAGACAAGGGGATTTCACACTGTCTCCCTTGGCATACCACCATTTCTGCTCCAGAGGGTTGGAGAAAACCCCAGAACCGATTTAGTGGACAGGAGACAGGGCAAACATTCCCTTGCACAAGGAGAAATCCTTGCACAGATGGAACATTCTCCATAGAACTAGGCTGAATAAAACCATAGATGTGTATTCATATTTCCTTGTTCCATTTAAGCAAATGGAGTGAAGAAAAGAGAACTTTCCTGCCTTTACTATGATGGATTGTGGGGAAATGGGCTGCTAATCTGTAAAATAGTAATGGGATGCAAAATTTACTATGTAATAGTATACATTGTTTGGAAGCCTTTGAAATATTAAGCAGTTTAGAAATGCTTTTTAAGTAAATAAATATGATATGGTATATGATATAAACCATGTTCTCCCAAGATCCTGAATTAACTTCCAGCTAGGGGATTTTCTTGATTAACCAGAAGTGTTGCTCCTGGTAGTAGATAGATCCCTAGGGAATTTGCAGTCTAAATTATAATGTCAGAAGGAGAGCATGGGAAGAGAGAATAGATAAATGAGGTATTTGTGTATGGTTTCCCCCCTGTTGCTCCAGAGGTTCTATCACTTCACATAATGCTAACACTGTCAATCTCTTTGCCAGTTTAACCATGACGCTGTGATAGCTCACGCTACAGTTGTTGCACATGAGCTAGGACACAATTTGGGAATGAATCATGATGACGGAAGATGTCCAGGTCAATACATTATGCACGGTTCAGATAAGTAAGAGCTCTTACTTATTTTATTATAGCAACTTGTATTATTTATTTTTAATCCGTAGATTGGGGGTCTATCTGCCAATCTTCTGTTGGTGCTTAAGATCCATCAAAGGCCACATCTGCGCTATACACCTAAAGCAGTACCAAACCACTTTAAACAGTCATGTCTTCCTCTCAAAGAATCCAGGGAGCTGTGATTTGCTGAGACTTCTATTCCCTTCACAGAGCTACGATTTTCAGAGTGATTTAACAGTCAATCCCTCTTCTCAGGTGGGCCTTATGGGTGGCCCAGCTCTATTCCTTTCTTTTGCAAAAAGCACACACAGTTTTCATTCCTTAAAATGGGAAGTAGATGGTACTGAGAAGACGATGATTTCTAGTGTCAAAATGCACTACTTCATAGTCTGGACAAATAGATATGCAAAACACAGGCAATTTTGTGCTTTCTAGTGGGTCTAAGAACTTCAGCAGCTGCAGCGCCAATGATTTTGAGGACCTCATCTTGAGAGGCCGAGGAACCTGTCTTCGAAATCCTCCCAAGCCAAGTGATATTTATACAGAGCCCGCCTGTGGCAACAACATTGTGGATAAAAACGAAGAATGTGATTGTGGTACACCAGAAGTAGGTTTTTCTTGAATTAATATCATTTAGATATAGCATTTGGTGTATTAATTTGTTTCTCCCACTACCCCCACCCTGTGTTTGGTGTAGTGCAACAGTGAGTTAGTGAATTTTTTTGTCCAGTGCTACTCCAGACAGAGTCAAAGAATAGGGCAGGGGGAGAGGAGGTTTTGTATCTTGTTTGACCACCCCGTCACCCTGACAGATGTGGAGGTTACCACTGCTCTAGGCAATGTGCACCATTTCTTTCTCCTTTCTCCCTCACACCTGCTCTGTTAGGCATGGATAGAGGAAAGGGTTATGAGAACAAGGAGGAATCCATGTGTAACAAAAGGTAAATACTTAATAATCACATCAAGAAGGAAGGGATCACGAAACAGGAAGTTTTACTGCCATTTATAACACTGAATGGGGTGGGGGTGGTGCAGGTGATGCTCATAGGTACCAACTGAGACTTTAATCTTGTATCATCAGTACTGTAGTTTGTAGTAGAAGAAACTGCTAAATTTGTCAGACTAGTTTATTTATTCATAGTTGACTGGCCATAGCTGGTCCTGTAAGCACCATTTGCATGTATAAAGAGTTGCTGAAGAATATGTGTTTTCGGTGAGACAATGGGTATAATGCTTCTTCAGGAGGGAATAGGGTTTCTACACCTCCCTTATCTAGATGGAGATAAATTAGGGTTGCCATATTTTGAAGAGCAAAAAGGAGGACACATTTGCCAACTTCCACTTTTAACTACAAAACACTATGATGACTCTCATTTTAAATACTCCTACTATATGTAGGCTATAGAAACTGTGATATATTGCTAGTGGCAATTTTCTCAACTTTCAACAAACACCCTTTAGATGTCAATGTGTGTCACCACAGCTGGAAGTAAGCTGGCCCTGCTGTCTACTCTGACGACACGACATCAATAGCAGCTCCACACATCAGGCAGTAAACAGCCTGAATAAATGTGGACTGTGCTATACAGACTCCACTCAGGATCTGCTTAAAAGTCGAACTGTGTCCCTTCAATTACTGTATTTTTCGCTCCATAAGATGCACCAGACTATAAGATGCACCTAGTTTTTGGAGGAGGAAAACAAGAAAAAAAATATTCTGAATCTCAGAAGCCAGAACAGCAAGAGGGATCACTGCGCAGCGAAAGCAGCAATGCCTCTTGCTGTTCTGGCTTCTGGGATAGCTGCACAGCCTGCATTTGCTCCATAAGACGCACACACATTTCCCCTTACTTTTTAGGAGGGAAAAAGTGAGTCTTATAGAGCAAAAAATACGGTAGTTGACTAGTACAGCAGGGCAACAGATTTTTTCCCTCCACCTACTGAGCTAGTTTACTCGATGCACACAGCTTTAGTTAGCATCCAAATTATGGCATGCATCCTCCACCCCGGAAATCTTTAGTCTCACAGTCCTTAATTTCAGTGCCTCAGTCATCTTCTGCCTTGTTCTGTGTAAGGGGTAGAGGCACCTTACCTGCGCACCTGAGACAAAGAGAGCTGTACAAGTAAAAACCACCCTCTCTTCACATCCACACACCCCTGGTTCCCTTTCTAAGCCCCTGGAGCAAGATAAAAGATTCCTACAGAGCACTGGTTCACTGCAATGGAAACTGGTGTGGCGAAATGCCCACCCAAATTCTCTGCCCACCCTCCCAAGCAATAAACTAAAACACGCATAGCGTGATTCTGACCAGATCTACTCAGAGGCAAGTCCTAGTGAATTAATGGGGCTTTCTACCTGAAAAATGGGGGGTTAGAATTGTAGCCCTCCAATCAAAGCCTCTAAAAAGAACAGAAGACACATGTGCGCCCCCCAGTTGAAGGGGGCTGTCTAAGGAGGAATTCAGTGGGCAACTAACATAAGTTGCTTTTGACAATTTAGCACTCAAGTGTCCAACTGAAGTCTTTTTTCTTAACAGGAGTGTACCAACCCTTGTTGCGATGCTGCCACGTGCAAACTAAAAGCTGGATCAGAGTGTGCTGAAGGATTGTGCTGTGAGAAGTGTCAAGTAAGCTAGATTGCCCTTTCTGTACACATGCAGCACAATGCTATGCTTATTTACCCAGAAGCAAGCCCACTGGAGGGCAAGGAGCAGCCATGAGGTGTTAGCGAACAGAGCTGTGTGTGTCACCCTGCATGTCCTGCTCCCCCTAAGCTAGCTTAAGTGTGGTGGAGGGTGCTGACCCATAACCAGTGCTGAAGCAACATTGAGCTGCTGGTTCAGTGAGGAATGTAAGAAGGCACTGATTTCTGTTCCGCCTTGTACTTGTCCTATGCAGTGCTGTTTCCATTCCACTGCAGTTTGGCTTCTGACAAAAACAATGCTATTCGTTTCAGTGCCCTCTATGGTGAAATTTTACATAATTCATTTGTAATCATTACGTTACTCTACACCATTAATTTCATTGCAAAGGAAACAATGCAAATGGAAGGCATGGAGGTAATAAATTACATACCATTTGCACATTGAAAACAGCACCAATGGCGAATACTGATTGCATCCTGCATCAATTTCTGTTCCAGATATAGGATGAATAAGCAAACACCTGCAATTTCTGCTTGCATTTCGCCAACATCCCTGGTTTCAGAACATGGAATTGGTGGGAGTGGGAAGTGTTCAGAGAGCTCCATCTTGTTCTTCCCCTCAGGCAGCAAAATTTACTGGGCTGGCCCTGCTTCTTGCCTTTTTCTTTTTTCTTTTGCCATGGTTGGAACAACAGCACCTTCTGCCATATTTCCTTCAGTATAGCTAGCAACCCTATCAACTTACCCTTTTATTGAAGCTGAGCACAAGGAATTGTTCCTGCCTCTTCTCCCTTTTTACAAGCTTCTGTCACAGGCATTTTTACTCCTCTTTCTCCCGTGTCAGTTCCACGTATTGTTATAGCATTTTTGTTATGGTTACCAAGCAAACGAAATAAAAAAAATTCTGTTTTCTAGTTCAAGGTTGCAGGAGTGCAGTGCAGGCCAAAAATGAATGCCTGTGATCTCCCCGAGTATTGCAATGGAACATATCCCAACTGCCCAGATGATGTGTATATCATGGATGGCTACCCATGCAACAATATGAAAGACTATTGCTATGCTGGAATTTGTCAGAATTATGATTCTCAGTGTGAATCCCTCTTTGGAAAGGGTATGTTTTAAACAGTTTATAGCCCGTGTAACACAACTGATATTGTTAGCAGAAACAGCTATGTTACACATTAAGAAAACAGACTATTTTTTGACAAATACGGTTCTGTTGTTTTTATAGGAGCAAAGAAAGGGCCAAATGCGTGTTTTGAAACGGCCAATAGTAATGGAGACAGGCTCGGCAACTGTGGAATGTCAAAAGGAGAGTTTGTTAAATGTTCTCAAGCGTAAGTACTCAGGAAGTCATATTTATACTCTGTTGCTTCATGGAAGCTGAAACCCTGATGGATGATAGGCAATGGCTTCATAAACCATGGTTTATGAAACTGTAGCCAAGCACCAGAGGCAGTTTTAGGTGGTTTGACTGGTGCAGTCACACTGGGTGCCACGCTGCAGAGGGTGACAAAATAATGCTTTTAGAATGGAGTGCAAGAGGCAGGGGTGCTGAATTTTAGCATCACACAGGGCCCAAAGTTCACCACTGATGCTCATCTCTCACACTTCCCCTTTTACCATCATGCATTGGTTTTGACACAGATTCTAGTTGGCATCAAGCCATTCTGTTTAAAGCAGGGGACCCCAGCTTAATGCTGGTTAACAAATCGGAATACAATCCTGGTTTATTATCCTGATCAGCTAAATGATATTAAGCCAGAGTCCCCCAGTTTGGATGTAACAGGGAACTCTGGATTAATGCAGGACTGTCGAGCAGCTGGCACACAATGGGAAGAAGAAACACATGGCCACAGGGCTTTCCCACAGCTTTATAAACCATGCAGGATAGCTGCTCTGAAGCTGATACATGTGGTCCAGACTTTACGCTGTTAAACTGCTAATATGGATCATCTAGTTTGTACAAACATGTGATTAGTGGCATTTTAAAAACTGGAGCAAACAAAAGCATGTATGCTTGTATAAACATTAGAAGATGGGGGGTATTTTGATATTTACTCTGGTGTTCCCTACTTTCTTAATTTTTGTATTTCACTTTTATTGCAGCAATAGCCTATGTGGCAAGATTCACTGCACATCTGTCAGTCAACAGAATCTTCCATCCCAGATATACAGCCAGATTCAAAATGGTGTTAGGTGTGTGACTACTGATTTTGCTCTGGGATCAGATGTTCCCGATCCAGCTTTGGTTAACAGAGGCACAGCTTGTGCAGAAGGGAAGGTAAGAGAGTGTCCTTCACATCACCAACTCCCTGCTCGAGGATATAGCTGCAAACAGGATTCAATTACAGTCCGAGTTATGTCTGTATTTCCAAAACTGCCTGTCTGTATTGTTTGTATTGCCAACCATTTTTTTCTAACCCTATCCCCTGACAAGCAGCAATTCCACAGTTGCCACTATTCACCTGCTACCTGCCATATAGCTTTAGAAGACACAGATGCCATGCCTGGGAACAAAAAGCCAATTTGTATCTCATGGAAACCTTATAATAAACCATCCACAGAAACCGGTTCCTTAATTGTGTGCTTCAGGTTTCAGATGTACAGTGGTAGCTCGGGTTACCTTGGGGTGTAGCCCAAGACCACCACCCCAGATACATCATACCTACATCACAGAAAAGGTGGTCCACAACAGAAATCTGAGTGCGTTGTTTATCTCCTGTCTGGCAAGTTACCTGATTGCAGGTATCTGGGTTTTGGCCACACTTTTGTTATTATAACTACAGTGGTACCTCGGGTTACAGATGCTTCAGGTTACAGACTCCGCTAACCCAGAAATAGTACCTCGGGTTAAGAACTTTGCTTCACGATCAGAACAGAAATTGTGCGGCGGTGGCACGAGGCCCCATTAGCTAAAGTGGTGCTTCAGGTTAAGAACAGCTTCAGGTTATGAACGGACTTCCAGAACGAATTAAGTTCTTAACCCGAGGTACCACTGTAATGTTAAGCCATTGTTAGAGTTATATGCACAGGCTGCAGCAAGCCTCATGCTGGCACCCAGCCTCCTTCCCTCTCTAGCACACACCAGAGGATGAGATTTGAAGCATCCGCTTCCATCTTTAAACTTAGCAGAGTCTCCCACTGTGCCCAAACTCTGGTTAGTTAAAACACTGGCTACCCAAACAAATCAGAATCCTAAACCGTGATGTGATTCTAGCTTGCTTGAACCAACTAAAGTATCCAGACTTCCTCACATTCCAACACAAAGGTGTGGCGCAGTGGTTACGGTGCTGGACCAAGACTTGGGAGACAAGGGTTCAAATCCCCATTCCACCATGAAGCTCGCAGGGGGACCTTGGGCCAGTCGTTGCCTCTCAGCTTAACCTACCACACAGGGTTGTTGTGAGGATTAAATGAGGAGAGGAAGACCCATGTATACCACCTTGAGCTCCTTGGAGAGTAAAGAGGTGGGATGTAAATGCAGCAAATAAATAAATAGTTGAATGTGAAATCTTTTGCTCTCCTTTTCTTGGTTGCAAAAGAGTTGTTCAGGGGAAGGAGGGATGGTGTGAGCCCAAGGTTTATTGTGGTTCGTGCAGGTAATTCTAAGCTATGGTTTAGTGTTACATCCATTAGCGTGAAGTCTGAGCCTGCCCGTTGTTTCTGCATTACACTTTGGTATTTTTAAAGACATACTTTCCAACTTTAAAGCTTGCGTTCCTTTTTCTTTTTTTCAGGCCTGTGTTGATTTCAAGTGTGTCAATGCAAGCCTGCTTGGCTACAATTGTGATGTAAAGAAAACATGCAATGACCGTGCAGTAAGTAAGAAAATGATGATCCTATTATTCCAGTGGTAGAGCAGAAAAAATATTCCAATATTCTGGCTATAAAAACAGTTCAGCTATTGAGAAGATTTTCTTGCAGTCTTTATTGCCACCAGAAACAATTGCTGTAAAAGAGTGGTTTGAATAGCTATTTCCTGCATCTCGCCATCAATTTTGTGAAGCCCTCTTAGTATGGCTTTCAGACCAGTTTCAAAATCAGGATTCTGCACTATACAGAATCGTAATTCTGAACCTGTTTTGGTGCTCTTTTCCCATGTATCTGCACAGTAGCACCAAACATGCCACCCTGAGCTCCTTTGGGAGAAAAGGTGCGATATAAATTTAATAAAATAAGAAAACAGTTTGTTTTTTATTTAACAAAATTTATATACAACTTGATTATAGCAAAATCTCTAAGCCACTTACAAGAAATATTAAAATGATTAGCAGCAACAATTAGAAACATTTAAGAACCATTAAAATATTTGGCAGCCCACCTGTTTTGTACGTGGGAACTATCATGCATGCTGCTGGTTTCAGCAGACACAATCTGGAGCCAGACAATGTTAGCATCATGGAACATATTTAGAAATGGCATATCACTAAATCAGGCCCGTGCTCTTTATTCCATAGCATACATATCTGTCGTTTGCTCTGGCTGTACTCATTGCGTTTTTTCTTCCGAAGTCAAGGAAAGCTGTTCATCATAGCATTTCCTCAAGGAAGTCAGAACATAATGGTGCCTAATGCAGGGGTGGAGAATCCTCTGTTTGTTCCTAGACTTCTGCTCCCATCATCCCTGACCAACAGCTTCACCATCCCTAGCCTAATTCTTCACCTCTTTTTTGGTCCTTCTTTCCTGTAGGTATGTAACAACAAAGGCAATTGTCACTGTGATCCTGGATGGGCACCTCCTTATTGTGACAAATCTGGATACGGTGGTAGCATAGACAGCGGCCCAACTCACATAGGTAAGTATGAGCTAGAGCAGGGTTTCCCAAACTTGGCCCTCCAGTTGTTTTGGACTACAATTCCCACCATCCCTGACCATTGGTCCTGCTAGCTAGGGATTATGGGAGTTGTAGTCCAAAAACAGCTGGAGACCTAAATTTTGGAATCCCTGAGCCATAGGGATTAGGCTGGGTATGAAGAAGGTGCTGCTGGATGCGGAACCTTCTCTTCTGCTGCACCATGACATTAATCCTAAATTAAAAGCAAAACAAGAAATTTTCATTGCCTTTTCTCCTTTAGATACATCACTTCGTGATGGCCTGCTGGTGTTTTTTCTGCTTGTGTTGCCTCTGCTAATTATAGTAGCGGTTGCAATTGTCAAGAGGGATGCAATTAAAAGACGTATTTTCAGAGGACGGAGAAGACGCCAAAGGTATGAAAAGAATAAGATCGGTTTTTAAAAACCAGAAATGTGTGCTGCATCTGTGACAAGGTTAAGACAGGCAGTGTTAAAACAGTGAACAGCAGCAAAATACTGTACCTAAAATAATGAAAATCAGTTGTGGCCCCAGGGCTTCGGACTGCCTTCTCCCAGAAGATTGTGTGTACCAGAACCAAATTGAATTTTAATGGAGAAAGACATGTATTATTTTAACCTACCTGTTTACATTATGTTTTAAGGGCTGAAAATGCACGGCAAACAAGACAAAGCAGCACTCCAGGTGGACCAAAGCCACCAGTAAATAATAGGCGGGTAAGAATGTTTATTTTTTTCATCGCAATGTCTTCTTTGAAGTTACTGCTGATGAATGAAGTTTGGGCTAATGTTTCGGCTCTCCATAGGCGCTGTGAATTTGACAATGATTTTCCATTCAGAAATGCAATTCTGCAGAAGGTTAGATCAGTTACATTACAACAGTGCATGGTATTTTGCTAGAATGAAAAGATGCAGTAAGTTTCACTGCTGTGGTAAGAACCATTAATTCTCCTTACGATATATTTCTTTTCCCTCTGCAGCCTACAACGTCAAATTCTGGAATCTTTACGATATCACACTTCCCTGCTCCAAGGTTTGCACTTTTAAATCTTTCTAGCATAATTTTACAGGCATCTGTGCCTACAATCGGGGCAAACATTTAAACTGAGCAAAGACTGGAGATTCAGCAACATTTGAACTGCCCACTGAATCCCTTCTCAGAGAGTCAATATCCAGGGAAAGGTTTCTTTAATCCTGGGTTCCCTGGTGGGAATATCAGCAAGGGCTTCAGCAGTATTTTGCCCGTTTCTCCTGTTCACCTCTATTTATCTGTGGCTTCACTTGTGCAAAGAGTGCACAGTTGACGTGAATCAGGTGGTAACCAATCGTGGTTCATTCCAGAATGTTATTGGAGTACAATTCCCATCATCCCTGAGCATTGGCTATGCTGGCTGGGGCTGATGGGAGTTGGGGTTAAAACAAGGGTACCTTGTTGCCTACCCATGGCATAAAGGGGTAGAACTCTGGCAGAGTAGCTGTCATTCATACAGAGGATATTGTCAAAATAAGTAAGGAAGGAGGGAGGGAGGGAGGTAGAAGTATTCATTATGTTTCCAGAATGTCTATCTCTATTGACCAGCCTCTGAAATATGCCACCAAACACACACTACTAATACTGCATTTTATCTCCTTTAGGCCACCCATACAAGCAAACCTTGGGCCACGTCCATCAAGACCTCCTTTACGACCACCAATCCCACCCAGACCTGTTTACGCAACTCCATCCTGAGAAATTCTCAAGAGGGTTAGATGGACACATTAAACATCTAAGAGGGTAGCAGAAATGTGCCAGTGCTAAACCTGTTACATATTTTTGAAAGTATTATTTTTTATCGATATACAAGTGAAGACCTCATTTTAATTTCTAAAAAAACTGTTGGAACGGTAACAAAAGAATATGGGATTTTTCCCCCTGAATCTCTAGATAGACTAAGACTGCCTTAATCATTAGATCAGTGATTCCCAACATTTTTTTTCTGCAGACCACTTGAAAATTGCTGAGGGTGCTGATGGCCCATTGAATGATTATTTTTTTGCCTGTTATAATGATGGTAATGTGCTGTGCTAGATGCTGTATGATTTTTAAATTGTATTTTTATTGCTTCTTCTATTGTATTTTATGGCATTACTCTATTACAATACACTAAAATACAATATAAGAAATTAAAGAAGCAATAAAAATGCATCTAAAATCAGTATTATTTAATACCGACACACGGACCACCTAAACAAAGTTTGTAGACCACTGGTGGTCCATGGACCAGTCTCAGAACTCATGTATTAGACAGCAGAATACTGTTTGTGTTGTGTCACATTAGCCATCAGGACATTTACATAAATACATCCCTCCTAACACAGGGCCAAACTGATGCAATGCTAAATGTGTAATTAGAATTCATTTTAGGTTTCCAAATTTTAATATCTTTTTTTTTAAGGATGCACAAGGGTTGATTTACCACTGGGATTGCAGCACACAAGAAATGGAGGTCTTGATTAAAATAGCTTGCACACAAAACACACCTAAGGCACAGCTGCTAGCCTTAGAAAAAAGCTCTCATTGATGACAAAGGCAGCTTTCACCCTAAAGCAGGCTTCCTCAAACTCGGGCCTCCAGATGTTTTTGGCCTACAACTCCCATGATCCCTAGCTAGCAGGACCAGTGGTCAGGAATGATGGGAATTGTAGTCTCAAAAAAAAACAAACATCTGGAGGGCAGAGTTTGAGGACGCCTGCCCTAAGGCTATTTTCATAGCTGAGGAAAGAGAGGTGAAACCTATCCTCCACTATACTGCAATCCTGATGGAAATCACTCCCCTACACGCCCATCTTATATATATTTAAAACATGACACGAGTTCTAATGATGCACTTAATGCTGCATCTAGCTTTGCCCACAGCTTTTCTGTGAATAATTGTTCCTTAAAATTCAGCTGCTTTAAACATAAAACAAACTGTGAATGAAAAACAATGAAGGGGGGGAACCATTTTCTGAGTTATTCACTAAGGGGGTGGCCAATGCATGGAATTGAGAGTGCAGAACCAAAGGAAGTGCATGGAGGTAGAACTGATACTGAAAATTGGGTCGGGGGCAGGATTTTACAGACCCTGAGTGCTAATTACATGGTTGGCAAAGCGGACATTAATTTGTTTGAGAATAAGAGCTGATTCCAATGTTGTTTGTCCTCAGCTGGTATTGCCCAAGTTCACAGTTGTTAAGTTCCAAAATACTGTAAATGGATATTTTTCAATATGCCTTTTTGCACTAAAGTAGGCAAAGTACTCCTAAATTAATGGTCTGGTCTTCCATTTCTATATTCCAAACCTGTGGCAGGGGGCATAATTATGCATCCTCCTTATTTAATTTTAATATATAGGAATTTAGATCTTGGTTACAATATTGTAGGAACAGCTCACACTGTCAAAATTATACCTAATCACACCCATTCCACAGTGTTTTTGTTTTGGAGGTGAATGAATGTACAATCCAATTGCTGTGAATGCTATATTGTTAGAAACAGTAAATTATTTGTACGGGTATTTATTTGAATATAAGATTTTGCTGGCTCAAAAAAAATATATCTAAGTGGTGTATATAAAGCAATAAAATAATTAGCAATAGATAAAAGCAGTTGCATTTAAAAATGAGTAATACGCAATGAAATTATATGCCCAGATAGGTTTGCTGAAAGTTTTAGCAGACATTTAAAACACTTTAATGAAGATGTCTGCCAAATCAGAGTTGGAAGGGACTACAAGGATCATCTATCCCACCCTCTGTAATGCAGGAATCGTTTGCCCAACATGGGGTTTTAACCCCCACAGTTCAGCTCATTTTTCTGAGAATGAGGGCTGTAAGGTTTGCTTACAGGTTCTAAAATGCCAACAGAAATCAAACTTCTAACAATACTTTTCAACTACTACTTTTTCCAATACCTATAACCATTTTATATGCAGTTTTGCACAAATCGCTATTAAATACCGGCAGGAAAATGCCGGTACTTTACACAGTTGTATTTCAATGGCAATCTCCGTGAACTATTTTGTAAGAAATAAAATACTTTGCTATTTAATTTGCACGTGTGTTTTTTTTATTGCAAGTTGGTAATATTTAAAAGCAATAACTCTTTGAAAAATCATTAGAAATGTAATTTGTTTTCATACAATAGATCGATATGCCTGCTCTATCAATACCGTTTAGCAGTTTTCATTAAAAGCAACTCACAGCGCAACCAACAATCAGAACCAACTTGCCTTGTCCTCTATTGCATGTGGCCACCCTAAACTGCTGCCCAATCACTGCAAGCGACAAAGGGGTGCCGGGGCTCCCCGCTTGTCTCCTACGTGCAACGGCCGCTTTTACCCCTCTAGAGCCCAGCGTCGAAAGCAACCCGGAAGTCTGGTGCGCGGAAGTAGGAGGAAGCCCTGTCTCTTTAGAACTCCCTGCGCCGAAGTCCCTCCTCAGCGCGCCTGCGCAGTGCTAGCGCGCGGAGTCAACTGCGCAAGCGCAGAACTGAGAGCCGTCGGTCCCCTCCAGGCACGGGAGTTTTAACCCGCGGCACGAAGCGCAGGGCCTCATGGCGGAAGAGCTACAGCGCGCCGGAGGCCACCAGCTGGGGCTGTGCTTGCTTTGCGGTTTACCTGCCGCGGGTAAAACGACGACGGCACAGGCCCTGAGCCGGGTCCTGAGGGAGCGCAAAGGGTGGCGCTGTGTCCCTCTCGCTTACGACGACCTCATCCCTCCGGAAGCGTTCGACCAATCAAAGGAGAGCTCGGGGCAGCGCGAGCAGCAGCCGTTGGTCAGTAGCCTCCTCCCCCTGCTCCTTATTGGCCAGTGTGGTCTTGCGATTCTCATTGGCCAGGGAAAGGTCTTCTCTTGCCCGCGGGATCTTTCAGTGGTAGCACAGCAGCTCCAGGTGGGCAGCAGGATGCGCCCCAGCTTTAATTTTCAGCCGCTGTGCGAGCTTCCTACCGCTGTCATTGCCAAGGATCCTTTTCCTTCTGACGCCTCGCAGCTGAATCCAGCTAGAAGATCTACTGCTTTAGGGTCAGCTGCGGGGTTTGCCTTGAGTAGGCGCTCACCAAGTTTGCTAAAATAGTAAAAAAAAATCTGGGTATTGAGGGAGCCTATTAAAGGTAAAGGGACCCCTGACCATTAGGTCCAGTCACGGACAACTCTGGGGTCTCTAGGCCGAGGGAGCCAGCGTTTGTCCGCAGACAGCTTCCAGGTCATGTTGCCAGCATGACTAAGCCGCTTCTGGCGAACCAGAGCAGTGCACGGAAATGCCGTTTACCTTCCCACCGGAGCGGTACCTATTTATCTACTTGCACTTTGACGTGCTTTCGAACTACTAGGTTGGCAGGAGCAGGCACCGAGCAATGGGAGCTCACCCCATCGCGGGGATTCGAACCACCGACCTTCTGATTGGCAAGCCCTAGGCTCTGTGGTTTAACCCACAGCACCACCCACATCCTTTATTAAAGTAATCTGCTGTAGCATGGCAGCGATAAATGACAAAAGTTACCATTCTTCTAAATTGGCTGTGATTCGCTCCAGCTGCCGACAGAAGGTTTTGCGTATTTCAATTTGCATCAGGAAAAGTGAGCTCGTTTTTAAAGCATCTATGTATATTTTAGTAACATGAAGTTAAGCAAGACTTGCCTGCATATTTTTAAAAGGCATCTTGTTTCCTATTATTTTCTGCTGAAAGTTCCCTTTCTGAATCTTAACATTTTGCTGTTTTGATCCTCCTGTACGGACTGATAAACCAGCATAGTGTTATGTCTTGTTTTACAGTATTTCAGTATGCTGGTTGCTGGTTCAGGGCCCTTTGGGCTGAAAGGCAATACATAAATAAACCAGTGGTGGTGGTGGTGGTATTTCGCAGTCAGTTCAGTCTGGGCATTTGTTGCTAACACAAGCTGTTTAGAAGATGTGAAATTACTTAATATTCATTTGCAGAAACAACCAAGAGTTTTTTATTACCTTAAAGACAAATTTGTTGCAAAATAAGCCCTTCTTGAACATTCCTGTGGCTTCAGTGAAGTCCATGAAATTTACACTGCAATAGGACTGCAATCCTAACTCCTCTTACCTGGGAGAATTCAGTAGGACTTCCTTCTGAGTAGGCATGGTTACGGTTGTGCTATAAATCTGTTGGCCTTTAAGGCACCAAAAGAAAAAAGAAAGTGTACTACTCAATCTGTTGTTGATCTGTGGTAGTATATAAAAACTTAATAGTGTGTAATTATTACTATTTGATTTTCACATGGTTACCCTGCTGGAGTTACTACTTACATGCATTGTAGAGGGGTTAGCATGTTTGTTGCAAGAGTAACAATTGTTTTGTGGTAGTTACACTAATAGTTGGGAAGACTGGTAGCAGCATATTATATTAAACTGGGATTTTGCAGCACAATGCCTGTAAGGAGAGAAGAGTTTTGGTTAAAATGGCATGGGTGGGCCATGCAGAGAATTATAGGCATGATTGATGCTAAGAAAGAATAGCAAATCATCTAAAATATGAAGAGGACAAATGCTGTCCATTTTACACAGCAGCCAATAGCAAAACCTTCATTGCTGTTAATGGTTTCAGTTTTTATCCAATATCTTGCACTCTAACCATTAATAATTGTCTTTTTACTTTATAGATGTCACACTGGAGATTGTATCGTCATGAATTATTGCTGTATCTTGAACATTTCCTTCAAAATTTTATTAAAGGATGCCATTATTCTCCTCCTCCAAACAGAACTGAAACAACATGGAAAAGGTTTGCCTGCTATCTGAAAGAACAAGAATTAATATATCCAAGAACAGGAACTGAAGACTCTGCATCTTGTCAATATTTAATAGATTTTATCCCTCTCAGACCAATATATTTTATTTTAGATGACAACTTTTATTATCGGAGTATGAGATATGAAGTGTACCAGTTAGCTCGCCAGTGTAAGTTTGATATTATATTTTAAGAGAGCAGCTCAGCCTTATGACTCAGCAGTGCAAACCATGATTTGGGATGTTATGGCTAAAAGGGATTCCTATCCTTGTGCAGAGAACAAAGTTCTCTTGTTGTTTCTTAGGGATTCCTATCTGTCCCAAAGATTAATAATCTGCTACATAAAACACCTAAACTATGATAGCATTCCGGGCAGCAACTTGTGATACAGAACTGGCCATTTCTGCATTGGTAGTGAAGCTGGGATTGTACTCCTTGCAGATGTCGGTTTCCTTCCACCTGCCATGACCAATGCCAGGAACGAGACATGGAGAATAGAACCAAGCCAATTTGTCTGGAACTTTCAATTGTTTTCTGGACTATTGCCTCCTGAACAGGGTAGCTGGTTTAGAAACTGGAGGCCCTGAATAGCAATGGCGTAGTTCCTAACTGAGTAGCTAATTTCAGAAAGTGGTCCTGGATAATGACAGCTTGGGTTCTTGGTACATTTATTTTATATCATTCCATAGGGCTTCATCTCCCCCCCCCCCTTTAATATTTAGATCAATCACTGCAAGGGCATCCAATATTTTGGAGTTGGGAGTTCATATGCACCATCTTTCTTTTACATCTGATTCTGATGAGCGTTGAACTGGTGTCTGGGCTCAGTAATGGACTGGATTGCTGAGGTACTGTTGGTGGGTAGTTTGTGTGGGAAGGTGGTGCTCAGTAGTTATAGATGTAGCTGCCCTCTCCTTGAAGGATTGAGTTTGCATCTTGAGGTGCTTGTTGTCCCCAGCTTTGTCACCGGAAGAACAAGAGTTTGTCTGTGTGGCACAGAGTGCCTTCCACAAGCTGAGGCTGGTACACCTGCCTCTGGACATGTACAGCAGTCCAAGTTCTGGTAACTTCCGGAATAGATTACTGCAACGTGTTACAGAAGGCAGTTTGGAAATTGCAAGTTAGTTCAAAGCATAGCTGCCGGGCTGCTAACTCATACCAGAAGTTGGGATCACATTTCAAAAGTGTTTGAATAACTTCACTGGCTTCTGGTCTGTTTCCAGAGTGATAATTTTTACCTAGAAAGCCCTAATGGCTTGGGGCTAGGATACCTGGAGGATTACCTGCCACCATAGCAGCCACCTGGACAATAACATCTTGCTGCTGCTGCTGCCTGCGCCTTTTCAGTTGCAGTGCCCTCTTGTGGAAAACTCTCATCAGGCAGCTTTGCCTGGCGCCTATGTCATTATTTTTTCAGGGAATCCCATTGGCCTTGGTGGCAAATAGGCAACCAACAGGTCTTTGAGAATCTGTGTTACATAGTCTTGTGCAAGCTCTATTTATAATGAATACTAACTCTGAAATACTTAGGATCCCACATCCTTACTTCATGGTGATGCAGAAGACCACATTTTGTGCAAAATTCCTGTGTGCGTGTTATGCCTACACTTTTCAGAAACCATGGTGAGATTAAAATTACCCTCTTATCATCCAGGAATATTTTTATATTTGTCTAGATACCCTGGGCTTCTGTCAGTTGTTCTTAGATTGTCAGGCTGATGTTTGTTTAGAGAGAAACAGTCGGAGAAAACAACCATTACCTGAAGAAACCATCCATGCAATGGTGCAAAAAATGGAAGTTCCAAATCCAGAGAAATACGCCTGGGAGCAGAACAGCCTCATTCTGAAGACTACAGAATGTTCAGTAGAAGATAAGTATGTATGAAAGCAATTATTTACATTGAATTAAATGGAGGCTTCACAGACATCTGTGGGCCTAGCAGAGTGTAGAACTCTGGAGTTGTGCAGCGCTTCTCTGTTCATTGATATTTGCCTTGGAATTTGCAGGGCACCTAGCTGCGGAAAGGGACATAGCTCAGTGATAGTAGACATGCTGAGCATGTAGAAGGTCCCTAGTACAATCCCCAGCATCTCCAGGCAGGGCTGTCTGAAACTCTGGAGAACTGTTGCCTGTCAGTGTAGACAAAAGCTGAACTAGATCAGCCAATGGTCTGACTCAGTGCAAGGCAGTGTCCTGTGTGACAAATGGATGTTGTTAATGTTACAGTTGTATAAGGGATTGTTATTTTGACTGGATTGCAATTGAGATGAATAAAATTTTGGAACACAGAACTATGAAGTAAATCACCAAACCATCAATTCTAGCAAGTGGGAGGCCATCTAAATTATATAATTCGGCATCTGAATGGTTGGGATTAGTAATTGTATTATAATTTGGCAATGTTATAATGAGGCTACCATTGGATTACTCTAACTGAAAACTAATAAAAATTAATATAAAACTATAAAACTAATATAAAAAAGAGAATCAGAAAACAAAAGAAACCCTTGCCAATCTACTGCTGCTCACCCTGAGATCCAAGATTACATCCCAATTTACGTTTTGCTCACTCTTTTCTTTGCTGTCCAACCTCATTGATCTCAGCAAAATTCTTGCCTTGGGCACTTCTGTGATGCCAGTGTCTCATCCTTAGGCGAGTGCTTACATTGCATGTGCATAGTTAGTCTTTCTTTAACATGTTTGTTTTCTTGACTTTTTCAGTCTTCAAGTGCTTGATTTGCTATCTACTGCTCTGGAAAATCCAGTGAAACCCCTGGAAGAGAATACAGAAGTAAAGGTAATATGGAGCTATTACATAGGTTATAAAATAGACATTTGATGCCTGGCACTTCTGAAAATAATCCACCAGTGGAGAATTTTCCACATCGGGGGAGAGCGTTTCCTACACAGGAAATCTAAGACTCACTTTCTGCTCATAAAGAAGGAGTTTGTGCTGTAAAGACAATTGGTGGAATTCAGTGTCGTGCTATTACAAACACTCCATCTGCACAAGCACATCAGTTTTCCAGATGGAATAATTCCCCCTGTCACACAGTTCTGGGGCTTCACCTGACACCCCCCTCAGCCAATGGGGTATAGGGGAAGGCTCATTGCACAAGTGGAAGTCATTATGCAGGGCTTCCGCTAGTCGGGTTCATTAGATGAATCCCACCCAATGGTAGTCCTAACTCAGAGTAAACCCACTGAAGTTCATAATCATGTCTAACTTAACTTTATTCATTTCAATTGGTCTACTCTGAATGCGACAATTCGGTGGCTGTAACTGAGAGAAGTACCAGAACCATCAGGTCCCATTGTCAACAATGGATGGCAAAGGAAATGAGTGCTAGCCTTCTGTAGCAGACAAGAGGGAAGTCTGCCTTTTTTCACCTCATTTCATTGAATCAAAGTGTCTTCACATGTCTTATGGTTGTAAGCTTTCTTGTGTCACAGCATTTCTGAAAAGTGGAGAATGTTCAGTAGGGGTTCTTATGGCAAACTTCAAGAGTGCTCTGTACCGAAATTCCCTCTGTGTAGTTTCACACTTGTCTGAAAGTGCAATTTTTTTTGGAAGCTTCAACTCTCCTCCCTTTATGCAAAGAGGAAGGTACACAAAGCTCACCCCAGTTACTGCATGTGCTCATAATGCCCAAATTTACCCTTTGAAGATCTATCTATCTGTCAAGGGGGTTGATTAGCTGCTTGTGCTTAAAAGTGTGCCCCTTCAGAGTTTGTGCGGCTCCACAAGCCTCTGTGTGTGACAGAGCTCATCAGACATGTCTGCTCTAGTCACTGGTGGAGTCCGACAGTGGCTGTTTGCGGAAACGCCTCCAACAAAGAAGTTCCTTAACGGAAACACGTCTCCTGGACTCACGACGTGACAGCTTCCGACGAAGCATGGGTCTCCCTGCAGTTGCTTCTGACACCTCCCCACTATTTTCGCTGGAAGTGTCTCTCACCCCTTTCTCTCCCCTGCTTCCTGCCTGCGTTGCTGCGTCTCTCTCAGTATTACTGAGATTCCCCTCCAGAGACCCCGTGCTCCCCCTGCTGGTCCCTGCTTTGGCTGTTGAGTCTCTCCCAGTCTCTGGGAGCCCTACCACCTCCTTTCCCTCTGATGTCAGTTCCCTGACATCCACCTCCCCTCCAGGGCCCCCTTCCCCCCCGCCCCCTCCCTCTCCTCTGGGCGGTGAGGAGCTGAAACCCCGAAACGAATCCTCTTCATCTTCAGACGTCTCGAACATTTCCCTCCATCGGTCTTCGTTCCGACTCGCTGAATCCTCCTCCACCTCGGACTCAGCGAACCCCTCCAACTCTTCTTCTTCGTCGGTGGTGGCGAAGTATTCCCTCCGGAACCTCGCCACTGGCTGGGGTTTACGAGGGAATCTCTGATGAAAGGCTTCAATCAGAACCTCGTCATCTACATCCTCTGCCCTGACCCAGGTGTTTTCCGACTCCGGTTCCCCTTCCCACCTTACCAAGTACTCTACTTGCTCTCCCTTCCACCTGGAATCGAGAATCTCCGCTACATGGTAGCTTTGTTCTTTTTCCTCCATCGCTGGTCCCCTATTGACCCTCCCCTCTCTGTCCCCTATATACGGTGACAGCAACGATCTGTGGAACACTGGGTGCAACTTCATGTGGTTCGGTAACCGGAGTCTGAAAGCCACTGGGTTGACCTGTTGCGTGACTTCAAATGGACCCAGTCTTCTGGGTCTTAACTTCTTACAACCTCCTTTAAACGGTAACCCTTGGGTGGACAGCCACACCTGGTCCCCCACCCTAATGCTTTCCCCTTCCCTTCTGGTTTTGTCTGCCTGCCTCTTATATTCCTCCTTCGCCCGGTTTAAATTAAGTTGAAGTTGGCGGTGGATAGCTTCCATTTCTTCAACGAACTGTTCTGCGGCTGGAACGCTCCAGTTCTCCCCCTCCCCCCCTGGGAAGGCTCGGGGATGACACCCGTGATTGGCCAAAAAGGGGCTCATCCCCGTGGACACGTTCTCTGCATTGTTGTAGGCAAATTCTGCCAACGCCAGCTTCTCCACCCAATCATTCTCTCTGTCATTAACATAACACCTCAAATATTGCTGGAGGACCCCATTGGCTCTTTCCGCCTGCCCATTGGTTTCGGGATGACGGGCAGTAGAGAAATTGACCTCTACATGCAATAAGCTCATGAGCCTCCTCCAGAACCTGGAAGTAAATTGTTTCCCTCGGTCCGAAACCACCCTCAAGGGGGCGCCATGCAACCTAAACACATTTTCCACAAACAATTTGGCGGTTTCTTCTGCTGTGACCGCATGTGAGCAGGCTATAAAGTGGGCCATCTTGGTTAACAGGTCTACCACCACCATGATGGCTGTTTTCCCTTTGGACCTGGGCAGATCAGTCATGAAATCTATTGCCACTGCCTCCCAGGGTCTTTCCGGCGTGGGTAGTGGTTCTAATAAACCTGCCGGTGCCCGCCTCTCCCCTTTGGCTCGTTGGCATCTGTCACACCCTCTCACATATTCCCGCACATCTTCCCTGACCTTGGGCCACCAGAATTCCCTGGTGACCAGCCACATGGTTTTGTGTTGCCCAAAATGCCCGGCTGCGGGGTTATCGTGCAGTTGCTTGAGTACCTTTTCCCTCAATTCCCCTTCAGGTATGTATAACGCTCCCTTGTAGTACAATGCCCCATTTCTCTCCTCAAAACCCCCGGGTTTGTCTCCCTCCCTCCTGAGACTCCTGAGTTTGTCCTGGGCGTATTCATCCTGCACCGTTCCCTCTACCAGCTCCCTTTGCCCCACCAATGCCGCCCCACACACCCAGCGGTCCTCGGGAATGACATGGGTCTCCTCGGGTGCACCCTCTCCCTCCAAATATTCAGGTTTGCGTGAGAGAGCGTCAGCCCTAACGTTCTCCGGGCCTGGTACGTAACAAATCTCAAAGTTAAATTTGGAGAACTCCTGGGCCCATCTCAACTGCCGTTGGTTGAGCACTCGCGCAGTTCTCCAATACTCTAGATTCTTATGGTCCGTGCACACTTGCACCTTCTGTTGTGCACCAATTAGTAGATGCCTCCATCTCCGGAAGGCCTCATAAATGGCAAGAAGTTCCCGGTCGTACACCGTGTAGTTCCTCTCAGATTTGTTCAGCTTTCGCGAAAAGAAGGCACACGGTCGCCACTCTGACCCCTCCTTCCCCGGCTGCAGAAGAAGCACCGCCCCTATGGCTCTGTCCGACGCGTCTGTTTCGACCCTCAGCTTTTTTTGTAAATCCACATGTAGAAGTTGTTCGTCAGAGGCGAAGGCCTTTTTCAGTTCCTCAAACGCTCTCTCCGCCTCCCCCGTCCAAACAAACTTCTTTTTGCCGCTGAGACAGTCCGTGATGGGCGCCGTCAGGTGGGCGAAGTTCCGGATGAACTTACGATAAAAGTTTCCAAACCCTAGGAACCTCTGCACATCCTTCTTGGTCTTGGGTGTTTTCCATTCCAGCACCGCTTGAACCTTGCTGGGGTCCATAGCCAACCCCTTATCGGACAAGCGGTACCCCAGGAATTCCACCTCCTTGGTATGAAACTGACACTTCTCCAGTTTCACCCACAGTCTGTTGGCTTGCAGCCTGCTCAACACTTCCCTGACGTCTCTCACATGTTGCTCCTCGTTCTCCGAATACACCAACACGTCATCTAGGAAGGCCACGCAATTCTTGTAGAGCAAAGGCCCCAGCACGTGGTTCATAAAACTTTGAAAACACGCGGAGCCTGTTTGTAATCCAAAAGGCATCACGAGATATTCAAATGCCCCCAAAGGGGTGAACATGGTGGTCTTCCATTCATCCCCTTTCCTTATACGTATCAGGTTGTACGCCCCCCTCAGGTCCAGCTTTGTAAAAATCTTTCCTTTTCGCACCCTGGTCAAAATATCATCAATCCTGGGCATGGGAAAAGCCGCAGGCTCAGTCACTGCATTTAACTGTCGAAAGTCACATACCAGCCTCGGCTTGTCCGTGTTTTTTTTATCCACAAAAAACACTGGGCTACCCCCCGCTGCCTTAGACTCCCTGATGAAGCCTCTCTTCAGGTTCTTGTCAATGAACGCTCTCAACTCCTGCATCTCCCTGTCTGACATGGCATACAGCTTGCCTACAGGAAGCTGGGCTCCAGGGAGTAGATTAATCTGGCAATCAAAGGGCCTATGCGGGGGTAGTTGATCAGCTTCCTTCTCGCTGAACACGTCGTTGAAATCAGCATACTGTGGTGGCACCTTCCCTTTCTCCATTACTTCAGTCCCTGCCAGGGTGGCTTGGGCCCCTGCTGAACCCCTTTCCCCCCTGCAGTGTTCTAAGCAATGTGCTGAACCGAAGGAAACCACTCTTTGATGCCAGCCCACCAGCGGATCATGTAGGGCTAGCCAGCTCATTCCCAAAATAATGGGAGCGCCTCCCAAGGTGGCCACATTAAACGCTATCAGTTCTGTGTGCCTTGCCACCCTCATTATCATTGGGACGGTCTGCAAGCTGACTCCTCCTCCCAACAGCTCCCTGCCATCGATTGTGGTCACCTGCAGGGGGTTGCTTAAAGGGATAGTCTGTATCTGATGTTCAGCAGCAAACTCCTTGCTCATAAAATTGCAAGAGCTGCCGGAATCCAACAGCGCCTTTATTTGTAGGGGGTGTCCATTTTGCAGCTCTAGCGACACTTCAATCACTAGGGCAGGTCGAGGAGCTTCTGGTACGGGCACTTTCACTGCTCTTGAGCCTGGTTGCAGTGCCCTGACGGCAACCAGGCGTTGGCTTTTACTTGCTCCGTTTCTCCCTGCTCTCCTCCCTCCACTGCGCCCACCATCCCTTGCCATTCCTTCCTCTGGGGGCAGACTCTGGCAAAGTGGCCTGGCTGTTGGCAGAGATAGCATTTCCGGGCTCCCTTTCCCTCCTTCTTCGCCCCCTCACTGGGCTTTGAAACTGCGCGCGCGCGGGCTGTTCCGATTTCCATCGGCTCTGCCGGCGGGAAAGCTGGCTCAGGAATGTCTGGAATGCGTAACTCCTTCCAACGTTCCCCTCTCCCTTCCCGCCTCTCCAAGGCTCTTGCCTCCTGGCGCGCTCCAATGGTCAGCGCAGACTTGGTCAGCTGATCCATCGACACAGCCCTGGGGCTCCTGGACAGCTCGTCTTTCACAGCCGAAGAAAGACCTTCTTCAAACAGCATCTGAATGGGTGCTGCCGATAAATCCCACCCCAATCTGTGAATCAGCATGGTAAATTCAGTCCAGTACTCACGGACAGATCTGCTTCCCTGCTTGCAAGCCATCAGCTGTCTGCGCACCACCCCTTCCTCAATATCGCTGGAAAACATGATATCCATTGCACGAAAGAATTTCATAGTGTCCTTTAGGATATCGTTGTGCGTTGCCATCAGGGGCCGAACCCAATCACGCGCGCCCTTCTCAAGATGCCCAATTACGAAAGCAACTCGCGATTCCTCATCAGGGAACTCATCAAACTGCACATTCAGGGCATATTGCATCTCTGTCCTAAAGGCATGATAGTCCTTGGGGTCCCCCCCAAACTTCTGCACCAATCCTGGTACCTTTCTGGGGAACTGAGTGGTTCTCCCCTTCTTGTCAGCATCCTGCGCCCTCCTCTCCTCCAGCCTCGCCGTCTGCAGCGCAAGTTGGACTTCCAATGCTCGGTATCTTTCCTCCAAGCTTGGACCAGCTCCTCCGGCTCCGGCTCCTGCTGGGTCGCTCATGATGCTTTCTCCTGCACAGGCAGCGTACAAAGACTGTCGGACTGCTGTCAAGGGGGTTGATTAGCTGCTTGTGCTTAAAAGTGTGCCCCTTCAGAGTTTGTGCGGCTCCACAAGCCTCTGTGTGTGACAGAGCTCATCAGACATGTCTGCTCTAGTCACTGGTGGAGTCCGACAGTGGCTGTTTGCGGAAACGCCTCCAACAAAGAAGTTCCTTAACGGAAACACGTCTCCTGGACTCACGACGTGACAGCTTCCGACGAAGCATGGGTCTCCCTGCAGTTGCTTCTGACACCTCCCCACTATTTTCGCTGGAAGTGTCTCTCACCCCTTTCTCTCCCCTGCTTCCTGCCTGCGTTGCTGCGTCTCTCTCAGTATTACTGAGATTCCCCTCCAGAGACCCCGTGCTCCCCCTGCTGGTCCCTGCTTTGGCTGTTGAGTCTCTCCCAGTCTCTGGGAGCCCTACCACCTCCTTTCCCTCTGATGTCAGTTCCCTGACACTATCTATCTATCTATCTATCTATCTATCTATCTATCTATCTATCTATATCTTCAAAGGGTAAATTTGGGCATTATGAGCACATGCAGTAACTGGGGTGAGCTTTGTGTACCTTCCTCTTTGCATGTGTGTGTGTGTGTGTGTGTGTGTGTGTGTGTGTATATATATATATATATATATATATATATATATATGAGCCCAGTTCTAAAAACATTTTTTGTTGTTGATTGTGGCCAGGAAATGGATCGAGCTATTTGTGCAGCCAGTGTTCTTCATCAAGCAGACCAGGCTGTCAGGCGAGCTGTCTCTCAGACCATGAAGACTGCTAAAGGTATGCTTATTTGCAAGAGGTTGCTTAACTTGCTTTGCATGCACTTAAATTAGAAAGGCACAGTGCAACAAAACCATACATGCGCAGCGGTTTATGACTACTATTTAAAGACACTGTTTATGCACAAAGGCCCTATACATGCCAGTTGTCCTTTATCTATGAAGATTCCTCTTTTGGAGATCCCACTCCTGAGGTAAGCCTCTATTCATTTTCAAAAAAATAGTGGCTTTGCTTAAACCTCTTAAACTTTTGATCTTCCTTCCCCTTTAAAATAATAATAATAATAATAATAATAATAATTAATAATAATATTTATATCCCACCCATGTGGCTGGGTCTCCTCAGCCACTCTGGGCAACTCCCAACAGAATACTAAAAACACGATAAAGCATCAAACATTAAAAACTTCCCTAAACAGGGATGCCTTCAGTTGTCTTCTAAAAGTCAGATAGTTGTTTATTTAATTGACATCTGATGGGAGGGTGTTCCACAGGGTGGGCGCCGCTACTGAGAAGGCCCTCTGCCTGGTTTAAGATAAATTTAATATAACAGTAGGTAAATCACCATGTGCTGTATATTTTGTTTCCCTAGATAATAACCTTACCCCAAAGAAGATGAAGAGCTTGGCAGATGAACTAAATATGCTGAAAGTGGAATTTTTGGAAGATTTGAGGCATAGAGAAAATGAGAAAAATAACCAATTGAATATGAATGTAACCTCTTTATTCAGCCAACAGGCAGATGGCATTGTTAAGAAATATTTAAGTGAGAAGTAGTAGCATTTTTATACATTCAGTGAAGGGGGATATAACGCTGTGGCATGTGGGTTTGGCAAGAATACTAGATATTGCTGAGATTTGGCATCTGATGTCTCATTGGAAAAAACTGAGCCAATTCCCTCACTCTCTCTGTTCAGACTGCCTGCCAAAAATACCAGTTGTACCAAGAAGCTTCAGGATCCATAGGGAGAAGAAAGATACAGCGAAATTTACCCTTGCTATAATTTGAAATATGTCTGCAGCCAGGATCATTGACCCAGATGTTAATTATTCTTCAAAGTCCCACCAGCCCCTACTAGCATGGCTGAAGATCTAATGGACGATGCTAGTTGTAGTCCAACAACTGGGAGGGCAAGGGGCATGGTGGGCAAACAATGGCTGGATCTAGACACATTAAAGAAGCATTCCAGTTAAAAGCGTTGTAAATTTAAATAGGGAAAACAAGTACTGTAGATAAAGACAGGACTCTACAGTGCAGTCTGGTGGCACAATGTTATATTGCATATGCAATGCATATAAATCACTTTTTCTTTACCAATTTGGCTGAGTTGTGTGTGTAGCTTTAGCACTGTTATAAAATACTGTACATTAAAGAACATCAGAATCAAAAGGATTGTGCCTTTCCATATTTGTTCCATCTAGTGCTTCCCAGACTGCTGTTTCATTTTTATTTACAAAGGGTATGCATATAGTACTTCCGGCTATATATTCCACATTTTGTGAATTGTTTCCATCAAAGGTACAGTGGTACCTCGGAAGTCGAACGGAATCCGTTCCAGAAGTCTGTTTGAATTCAAAAACGTTCGGAAATGAAGACGCAACTTCCAACTGGCTGTAGGAAGTGTCAGAAGCTGCTGTAGCCAATTGGAAGCCGCATCAGAGGTTTGGGTTTCCAAAGAATGTTTGCAAACCGGAACACTCACTCCTGGGTTTGCGGCGTTCGGAAGCCAAAATGTTCAACTCGCAAGGCGTTTGTGAACCAAGGTATGACTGTATATCACGTTTTGTTTTCAGTGCTGTGAGTAACAAAGGGTTTAAAATAGTAAGTTAACAGTAGTAATAGAGCAACCTAGTAAGGCAGCGATCCACAATCCACAGAGGCACTGAAGCCATGTTGACAATTCGAAAATAAGTGGGTTATGGGCTGTGGTTTCAATCACCATCTCTCACACATTGTCGTTTATCTGAATGCAGAAGCTGAAATTCATCTGGAGAAACTATTAAAACATAATGCAAGCTCCTTATAACATGAAGGCTTTGTTTTGCTTTAATTAATAAGAGTTCTTATTGAATTTTTTCTTATTTGGGACCTGAATATGGGGAAAGAATGTGGAAAATGTTGTTTAGAAATTAATTTTGATGCTGAGGCATAGAATGAGGCTAATATGCTTTTTCAAAACACCAGTCCTGCATGTTTTGTTACTGAAACGAGCTGCTCTGTATCAGTGGTAAAGCCAGAGTCTGCAACATCCCATCCTTATGCCTTACTTAGTGGAAGCAGTAAAGGCTCTATTGTACTTAGTATACCTTGTACTAACATTCCTGAGCATTTTGGCGTTGTAGATCCCAATGGTAAGTGACATCATCTGTGAGCCTTCATCTGCTTTTAGTCCCAGCTCATTTCTTGTTGGTTTAAGTCTAAGTGTCTGCTGCAGATCAGGTGTCGCTACAAGCTCTTTGGCTGAAAGGTCTCTAAAAAACAGTAGTGCACAGGGTTTCCATTTCCACTGCCCACCATAACAGTGGCCTTGTGTTTTCAAAAGCTGCCATGACCTGTAGCAATTGCTCAGGTTATCTACATGTTTCCAAGCCTCACCTCTTGACTATCTGCCTGATTTTAAAGAGTACAAGAACTCTACAAAAATAGAAGCCATGACCCTGACCATAGCCCTTTATGGCTCAATTCTATTTTGTATTTATAGTACACAGTAACATTCAGCAAAAAGAATATTTTGTATTTCTAGTACACAGTAATATTCAGAGTTTGCCAACACACTGGAAAAAGTAGAGATGTCCCAATAAAGCTTCTCCTTCCCTCACTTATTCAACATGACCTTATTTGATGGCCACTTCTTGCCCTATCTATGCTGTCAATCGGCCTCTTTGTCTTCCTTCTCAGCATGGCTGCCCTTTCATGGTCAGCTAAGACCAGCTGGTCTGGTTTTGGCCAGGGAAGACATGAACAGGCTGGGAGTGGAGTTGCCACCAGGTGTTGTCCATTGCTCTACAACAGCTCATTCAATCAGATCATTTATAGACATTTCATAAAGACCCAGCTAAGATATACGTGAGGATTTTTACAAGCAGCCTTTATTTAGCTGTGTTAGTCCATTCAACATACCCAGCACTGTAATTAAAACATACATAGTATATTTTAGGTTCTCCGCTGTCATTGCATGCAATCCCAATCAAACAAGACTAATGATAAGTTTGTCACTGACTTCCTGAGTGCAACATATATGGCACTAGAGTTGCAAGACTAATTTGGTGCTATGCCATTTTAGAGAGGCAGAAGGCAATTCCAAGAATATTCTGGTGAAATACTTCTATACGTCGGAATGCAAACATTGAGTACGGTTACACAAATGTATTAAGACACTGAACATTAACTTTGAGAAAGATACCTAAGAGAATGTCAGGAACTGAAATTAAGGTCTTAAATATAGCTGCTTAAGAGGGCTTTTCCTCTGAAAAATGAATCTAAACTTAAAGAGACAAAAAATTCCAACAAGGGAAGGTAAGTTTTTTAGTCTGCTTTAAGTACAGTGCCAGCAGCCTATCCTGCTCAAACTATGTGTTGTTTGCCTCAGTAAATACTGTGCATCCTCCACCTTATTATAGTTTAGGACCTTTGTGGTGCCATGTGGCTACAGGAGTGGGGGGGGGGGAACGGGACGGACCCAACTGCTCAAGTAGACTTTGGCGTAAGATTTCTTACATCTTACGAGATAGGATCCTACTGATAAGGTTTTTCTTTTGCACTGACCAGTGATGACTTAACTGACTCAAGAGGACCTTTCTAATCTGTGCTCCTATTTTGGCTATCAGAAGAACGCTCCTGTAACAAAAGAGCTGCAGATGGACAGGGGTATACTTGACCATTATTCACACAAAGGCACGTACTTTGGGATGCAAAACCAATAAAAGCACACTGTCGTAAGTTTGTATGTGCATGTGCATATTTACTTCTTATGCAAGTGACAGCAGTATAAAGTCCTCTCTTTCTCTTAAAATAAAATAACGAAGATATACAATAAAAGTGCATGTCAAAGTGTTTCCCCCTGTATATTAAGGATTCATGTGCTGTAAGCTAGCACCATAGTTTTTGCTAGCATAGTTCGTTTAAAGTGCCTATTCACTTATCTAGATCAAGGCAGAAACAGTTGACTGCTATGTCTTAGAGTTTTTATCCACTGTAATTAGTCAGTGATTCCTCATATAAACTTTTTGCTTTGTCAAGTCCAGAACTATAACAAAAAACCTAGTATGGAATGTTTTCTTTTGACTGCTGTTTACCTGGACTAGGACACTCTTTTCAAGAAGTACATTCATCATTCACAGATAAAATGACCCATGTGAAATCTGAATGGATTATCATAATCTCATAACCTCCTTGCCACTTCATTTTCAGGTAAAAACATTACTACCAGAAGGTAAAGACAAAACAACTTACACATAAACATTTAAATGGTAATGAAGTTCTTTGCAATGCAATGCAAGCTAGGTATGAAGATTATGGTACAGTATTTTAACACATTACCCATTTTCTTCCAATGTTTTCTTTCTGCACACAGTTTTTAAAATTACAGACATTTAATACTAGGCACTGGTTCCTTGTATTCCTTTAAAAGGGGGTCGGCAGTAATGGAAAGTGGATGTCTTTGTTCCCTATTTCACATTTTTACTCTTCTAGTTTTCCACATCATGACTCACTATTACCACAGGAGCTTTATTAAAGGCCTCACAGCAATTAAACTTTTCCTAGATTTAACTTTTGTTGCAGACATCAACTTTATCTTTGTTTACTCTTTACACAATATTTTATAGCAGTTTACGGGATGGTCAGTTTATACACAGTTGCATATAGCTTCTACACTGAAAATATCTGAGTACATTATGTATGACGGAATTAAACTAAAGGCTACTCCAGTAGCTCAGCTTAATGTTAAGTATTTGTTAAGTACTTGGACACAAGTGTTGATCGACAAGATCCACATTATGTTAGGTCAGTATATATTGTGTTGCACTGATTCCATTAATAGTAATAATAATAATTGCACTACAAACCTCATTCTTATTTTAGGAACCATGTAAAGAATGCCGCCATGGTAAACAAGCACGTCCCTAGCAAATCATGAAAGCGTGTAAAGGTAATTGCCTTTGATGTTAAATCTGCTTAACTGGATTCCTCCAAAAGGGCATGCAACCTCTCCAGTAGCAACGAAGAGACAGACAGCAATGTGTTTAAACAAACACAGATAAATGAATGCATGGTATAACTTATATTCAATCAATGCTGGTTATGTTGGCCTCTGGCAAAATGGCAAGCAAAGTCATACTTGTTTTTACATTTGCAACCACATATGTTGCACTGGAAAGGGTTCTCAAAGCCATGACATCCCATGTGGATCGTATAAAGAATATTGTCAGCAAAATACATATCACAGTGCTGGCAGTGATGCAGAAGCTGAGGATCCTGAACTGGAAGAGTTGGTGCTGGAGTACTTGGCTGGCTATTACTTATGCTCGGGGTGCTCGCATGAGCACTGTGGTCGCTGCTGGGACCTGCGACTGGACTGTAGTTTCTCTGAGAATGTGCAGGGCGAGGATCAGGACTTGTAGGGGATGAACTCTGAGGAATACTGGTCGACACTGCTGGAACGGCTGCTGGCGCGGCCGGCTGCTGCATCATAAAAGGCTTTTCATCTTGACACGGTACAACATCAGGAGAGGGTGGGTTTTGGTTTTCAGGGGGCAGGCTAGACAACTGTCCTGCTAAAGTAGATAGCTGGTTTAAAGGGTTATCTACCATAAGGTCTTGTGGATCTCTTGGTAACCCGCCAGTCTCTGTTGGCTTTGTCATACTTTCATATGCTTCAGTCTGAATGTTTGGGATTTCATGAGTGAAGTCGTTAAGGTAGTCTGGCTTCTGAACCACCATGGAAGGTGGACTCAAGTTTATTAGCGCCCTTCGACTATACCCCAAGTTACTGGTCTTCTTCTGCAAGACACCCCACATCTTCTTGCTACTAAGGGAAGGCCTTGTACCTTTTATAGGCACCATTTTATGTTTGCGCCTGCGGTGGTGAGACAGGTTGCTTCTGTCACTGCAGCGGAATGAACACAATTCACATTTGTAAGGTTTTTCACCTGTATGCGATCGCATATGAGCTTCCAAGTGACGTTCGTATGCTGATGCAAAGGGGCATAAGTGGCATCTGTGTGGTTTCTCACCTGAAGGAATACAAGATTTTATTGTATTGATACCATGCGTTTTGCAAGAAACAAATGGAAGAAGAGTGGCTAGAGTTGGGTCACAGAGCACGACAATATCTAAAGCTACCATTTAAAATCCTTAATAATAGTTAAAAAACATAAATGTTTATTTATACTCCGCCCTTCCCAGTTCAGAAAACCGGGCTCAGAGCTTAATTGATGGAACAAAAACAGCATAAAACAGTATAAAACGTGAATAACAATAAAGTCAGAATTCAAAAATCATTTTAGGGGGGAAATCCATCCAATAAACATTAGATGATCACCAGGGCTAGCTGGCTAAATTAGTCCTATTGGGGCCAGCGAGGAAACCAGGACAGAATTAGCTGGGACAAACAATAGTCAAATGAAAGAGATCAGTTTTATGGTTCATGTCTTAGGACCAGTAAATGCTGGAAGATACATAGGGTAAGGTGAACAAGTAAAAGAATCAGCAACATTGCAAGTGTAAGCAGTATCTAGAGCTGGCAAAACCATTTCCCTAGACAGTCACACAGGTTATTTCATATAGTCTGGTTTTCCTACATTTAGCTGAAATTTTAAGAATCAAGTTTGCTTACTGGAAAAATAGAATCTATCATTAACAGATAGATACAATTCTCCTGACTGGAAAACACGTGTTTAACACAGTAAGAAAGCTTGTGTAGGTATATATACCACCAGCAGAGAGATACAAAATCTGCAGACTCAGTCATACCTGTGTGAATTCTGATATGTTCTATGAGACGTGCTGTTCCTTTGCTGGCATAGTTACAATACCGACATTTCAATTTTCCATCAAAAGTTCTTTCAAACCCATCTACTAACACTCCAGAGTTTTCATCCAGTGAGACTTCGACCGAAGGATGATCTAGTCCATTTTGATCACCTTCTGTCCCTGCTGTAAAAAGAGAAGGGAAACGCCAATAAGTTTCTTCCTTTATCTTGTACTTAGTTTGCATACTATAACAGGCTATTGGGAGACAGGTGGAAAGAAGCTCCCCTCTACAATAACCAGCCTTTCAGTTAAATAAAGTGAAAGCTGAATTGTACCATGGTGAACCTACCTCCCTGAAGAGTCTCTGCTTCTTTGTCCCCACTAACAGAGCCTGAAATCATGTTCACATGGTGAGTCTGCTGTGTCAGATATTCCTGAAAATCTTTTACAAAATCCAAAGGTTCTGGTTTCTTTTCACCCATATTCATACTACAACTTCACAATCCTGTGGGCCTAAAATAAAAAACCAACTTAAGATTCAAACAAAAACCACACAATATTGAAAATCATTACTGATTTCTCACTTGAAGAGCAGCATGTTAGCCTTGCAAGTACCCCATGAGGTAGGCTAGGATGGTAGATGGTGACTTGAAAATGCCAGCCATCAAAGCAGAATCGGGAAGCAATTAGGGCTCCCCATATCAAGTTTCACTGTGTGAAGATGTCTAATATTTAGTAAAAGCCCAAGTCCTATACTGTTCATATCAACAAACCTACTCATGCTACATCAAGGCCTTCAAAAAACAGAAAGTAGGTTTCCAGGAGGCAGTTATCCATTACCAAGAGTTTAAATTTTTGTGGTTCAAAAAGATACTAAGCTAAAAACAAAACACAGAACTCCTGCTTGCAGGCTTCCCATTGACATCTGGTTGGCCAACATAGGAGACAGGATATTGAACTAGATAGGCCCTTTGTCTCACCCAGCAAGGCTCATTTTATATTGTTAAGGAACCATCTTGGTAACTAGAATTTGGTGTTTTGCAACACAAGGGCAAGGGAAAGAAGGTAGCCTGTGGAACTGTGAAATCTACAAATACTCAAAGCACTGGCGATTGGAAACTTCAGTAAGACACCTCTCACTTCAAAGGTTCCGCTTTTGTGTCTCCACTCCATGTAAATTTTTCTCTTGGGCTGCTGATGAAAATGCAGGTTCTGTTTTGACTCACTAGATTTACTCTGCTTCTTCCCCCCAAAGGAATGTTCAGAGAAGCTTATACATAATATAAACTAAACATTTATATACAATACAACAAAATGACAAACACAGAACAGCAAGGGGGGGAATCACTACCCCTTCACCCACACTTGTGGAGGGGATTAGGGTTCTGCAGGCATGCCCACCTACTGCCACCAATTTGCCCCCCTTAACAAATAAGCATCAAAAGCTACCTTTTCCCTGCTACCCTGGTGGGCATGAGCAATAAAACACTGGATATAACAGTGGCTGCACCATTCCCCAGATGGAATTTAGATCACTCTGCTCACTAGATTAATATTATAATCATATTTCTTTGATTTATATATGATAATCACAGTCTAGCAAATTCCTAGTTCTCACACCCAGTCTTTCACTTGGCTATTTTTTTAAGGAATAAAGTGAAATGACTATCAAATCCATTTGATATGTAATCTTAACCAGACGATGATTTTGTGCAATTTGTGGTGTCTTTTATCACTACACAAGATTTAATAACGTATTACTAAAAATTCATGTTAGACTTCATTGGCCTCTACCAAATATGTCTGTAATTCCATTTTATTGGTGTGCTGTAAGAAAAGAGATGCATACAACCTACTGCTGCAAAATGATTAGATGTGGATAAAAACTTTTAAAGGCAAGTTCTAAGAACTGCAGCCTTTTCCCAAAAAATCATTACAGACATGTCATACCTGAATTTTTTCCTTTTATGTAGAAAACATTTTGAACTCTTCTTCAGGATATTAGATAAGTAATAAAGCACACATGTCCCACTTTCCCTATCAACAAGAAAGGGGGAAAACATTCAACCATTTATTAACTAATTTAAGAAAGCTTCAGGAATGGTAGATCAAAATCATATATAAAACTGACAGAAGCATTTCAGTTACCCATTTTACAGACTTTGTTCTGAAAACAACCTTTTCACCCCAATCTTAAATCCCTTTTACTGTGTCCTGTTAAGGCTTTACCAGTGGTATATATAATCACATTTGAAAATCATTTTTCTCTGAAGGCTGACAGCATACAAAACATTTCTACACATACTGGTTGACATCACAGTAAGGCAGCTAGTCACCTGGAAGTTTTAAAAACTTAAGAGATATTTGAACAGGCATACTTGTTCAATCTTGCCAGGAAAAATAATTTTAGTTTGTAAAATTTTGCAGTAAACACCAGGCAAGCAATGAAAATACACATATTACTTTGCTGGATTAGATGAAAAGACCTATCTATTCAAGTATTCTGTTTCAAATTATGGTCAAATTAATAGTCTGGCATAGTCTTTTATGTTCAGGTTGGGGAGAAAATTAAAATAGTAACAAAGACAACAAATCCTGTCTTCCTGCCTATAAATGGGTGTCAAAGGTTTTTGAATGGTGTGACCCAGAAAGAGTGTCTAAAATGTTTGGAAAAAATGGCTTATAAAAGAGTATATTTGTTCTGCTTTTCAGCTGAGTAGGGGAAAGAGATTAATATTATATTTTGGACTGCACTGGAAGGACTCATTGCCACTGAAATTACTCGTGGGGAAGGGAGGGGAGGAATGACAAAGGTAGATTTTCAAACTCTTGAAGTGTGAGTTTTATTGACAGTTACCCAGGCTTAGCAACAGTATTTGTTTTCATTATTCCTCAAAAACACCCACAGTATTTAATAAGAATGTAATTAGAACTAGTAGTCTTCTAAGACTCCTTCTTCCCAGATAGCCCACTCTACCCCATATAATAATAATAATAATAATAATAATAATAATAATAATTTATTTGTACCCATGCCACTGGGCAGCTTCCAACATATATAAAAACAAAATAAAACTTTAAAAAGCTTCCCTATACAGTGCTGCCTTCAGAAATAGTAATACTACCAGGATTCCCACTTGCACCCTTAGCTCCCTTATTCCGACTTAGCTTCTCACTGCATATTGCAACAACCTCCTCGTTACCGTACTTCCCTCCAGACAAAAAACCCAAGCGTAGCTCATTACAGTTTACTGACACATGAAGATACATAACTTTTAAGAGATCTTTAAAATGCGTGTGCAGCAGTTTTACCTTAATCTTCCAAATCAACTTCAAATCAGTGAAACAGACATCAAAAATCCACTCTTGAAATATATGTTCCATCGTGTATTAAATACACTTCTCTGATTAATGCCTTTCTAGTCTACAAGGAAATGAGATTAGGGCACACATTGGTTTTAAAAAGCATTTCCACCAGTTAAGTCTTCAAGGCTGCTTACAAAAATTTCTGTTGCCAGTCTCCAGGCTGAGAGGGCTTGTCCATCTTCTATTCCAGACTTTCCCAAACTTGGGTCTCCAGTTGTTCTTAGACTACCATCATCATCTCTAGCTAGCAGGACCAGTGGTTAGGGATGATGGGAATTGTCCAAAACCAGCTGGAGACCCAAGTTTGGGAAACCCTGTTCTCGTCTACTACAGACTAGCTCGCCCAATGCCCATAACAGGGAGCCAGAAGGCATTGGCAATGTCTGCCTCAAAGTCTCAGGAGCGGCAGCAGAGCAGAGAACACACCAACCCCAGAAACATCCCTCTCCAAAGGCTACTAGGAGCAGAGATCCTAGTAGAGATGTGATCATTTTCATGGGTCACAAGTTGTGTAGTGCTGCCATGGCATTTTCTTGCTATTTTCTAAGTGGGGAACAATATGGTTTAGCGTATGACCAAGACAATAACCTTAATAGGCTTTATGCAGCCATATCTTTCTAGGGCAGACTGATGTTGTGCTCATGATTGCTTGTGGTCTTCACATATACATCTGTTGTGAGAACAGGATGCTAGATAGGCCTTCAGTCTGATCCAGCAGTGCTGTTCTTGGGTTATTTATTTATTATTTATTTCATAAAATTTATTCACTGCTTTATCGGTTGAAAAACCATCAAAGCTGTTTACAAAAAAATAAAGCAATAAAAGTATCACTAGGTTAGTGCTGAGCAAGATCTAGTGTCATTCTCAGCGACAGTTGCTTCAAATTTTCCTTTATACAATAGTTTTGCCTACCTTCTTTCTGTAGTCATCAGCTTATAGATTTAAGTTAACTTGGGTTCCATTAGTTGAACACTGCAGAATAAAAAAAGACATAATTTTGCATACTCAATATTGTTTTTGAAGCAATCTCAAGGGAAATCAAAATGTGAAGTTCCGTATTTTCAAACTGAGTTAAATTAGATGCCATTGCCTTAAAATAACAAAGCCTGATAATGGTGTTGCTTTAGTGTTAAAAATACACACAGAGTACATTATACCTAAGGAAAGCCATAAAACCTTAGTTTTATAACTCACATTTCATGCTTAAGTAATATAATTCCCTTACCAAAATCCTTACCAAGTTAATGCTAAAAAATTATCTTCTGTAAAATACAGCATCTACATGAATAAACCTAGGCAATAGTTTTCCTATGTAAGAAGGATATGCTTTTCTTTTTCTAGCTGACACTGCTGTACAAAGCCCCATTTAGGATATTCACAATGAATTATAGATGCAGGAAACAATCCAGATGCTGGATTGCCTGAATGCTAAAGTTTTTTATGCTGTTTTTACATATCTGAAACAGGTGGTTCAGCTGTTTATGTACATGCCACATTTGTGTGCTCTGTGCAGTACAGACATTTGACGCTCATATATAAGAAATCTAAGGAAGAAAGAAAAATTTGAGACTTTTCTCAAGTCTGCTCACATAACACCTTAACATTTTCACAGTTCCACATTGTCCAAAAGAGAGATTGATTTTTGCCAAACATAAAAGTTAACATGACAAAACCTGTATGCAAAATCTATACATTAAAATGTGCAAGAGGCAGAACATGAGTGCTATAAGGAGGAAGATCAACATTTCAGCCACCAGAAAGCCTTGAATGACCATGCATTTGTTGTCTTATTCTCACTTGCCAACTTTCACCCCGAAGGCAACAGCAAAAATGAGCTGGCTACATACTCTACAGGAGACTTAGCCATATTATTCAGCTAAAATGTTTCACTGTACCTCTGCTCCCACTGGCACTGGGACACAAACCATAGGAAGAACTTGAGAATGCAGGAAGTAACTTTACAGAGCTTGCTATTTCACCAGCAGCAAAGCTATACTGTATTAACCGCACTGTGGGAGCAATAATTTCCATCCAGTATATTGTCACTTTTGCCCTTTCTGGCAACACTTAACCCATCTCCCCATCCTTGCAGATCAGAGCAGCGAGGCTTGAAGGGATGCAGAGCTGAAGAACTCTCAGCAACTTTGTCCAATGCTGCAAATCAGCGGCCTAGAGTACTATGATACAAATACAGTATGATCCAATCTTGTTGGAAGATGCCACTTTATCTTCTCATCTCTTAACACTTGCTCCCAGTTACTTTGCCTATTTAATCCTAAACATTATGGCTCATATAATTACTCTAAAGAATTAAACCAAGGAGACGGTAAGAGGGAACTCATGTTTGGAAGGCAGTTGGAATAGAACTCAGATTTTTCATTCCACAGAACTCCATGCACACAGCCTATGGCACACCACCCTCCCGGCCCTCCATCTCTTCAATCCCATGCAAAGACCTCCCAACTTGCAGCTTTCCGCTTCCATTACCTACTCTTCTCATCTCCAAGCAGTTCAAGTCAGACATCTCCCACTCGGTGGTGTCGCTTATTGAGTGATCACAAAGAAAAACAGTGTCACTTCTAGACCCTGTGCGGCCCGAGAGGTAGTGCTAAAGGAGTACCCAACAGTAGCAGCTAGCATCCTTCGAGGATGTAAGTTTTAGGATAAAAAGAGCTGTCAGCTCCATAACAATCCAGTGAGCCACCTTTTGCCTCTGGACACCCACCCCCCCTTCCAAGTGTGCACTGTTTCTAGGCAGCCCGCCGCCAGGGTGGTGAGAAGCAACGCAGGAGAGGTGTGCCCCTCTTAAGAGCTGTGTGGGGAAGAGGCAATTTCATCCTCCCTCGCTGGGCAAGGGCGGCCAGGAGGGGAAAGGCCGGACTGGGTGTTCCTGTTCCAGCCGCCCCTTAATAGTTGCGCAGAGGTGGAGATGTGCACAGAGCCAGCTTGTCATGCAAGCGGCACCTGCTGGGGAAAACCCCCTCTTCTGCACAACTGTAGGATGCATGAGGAGCCCAGGCATCTTCTTCTTCTTCTTCTTCTTGCTTTCCTTAGGGCAAGAATTGCTGCCAGCGACTCCCGGGCAAAGCGCAGGCTGCCTGCGGCCACCTTTCCTCCCGCGACCCTGACAGAGAGCCAAACTCCAAGCCCCTTTTGGGGGCTGCTGGGGGGCAGCTTCCCACTGCCCACCGGACCCACCTCCTGGGCAGCACGCAGCCTTTTCCCCGACCGCACCGGAGCGCCGCTCCCGACATGCTGCCTCCCCGACCGACCCTCGGCGAAGTGGGCTTCGCCGGCGCCACTCCTCCTGCGCTCCCAACTTCGGCAGGCAGGCAGAGCGCGGCGCCAGCGGGGAAGGAGCACGACGAGGTCTCCTCCTGCTCCGCCCAGGCAGAGGGAGCCCCCCGGACGCTGCTTGCCCCGCCGCCTCACCTCCGCCGCACTTGCCAGCCGCAGGTGGACCCGACTCCCGCCGTCACCGCTGCCGCCGCCTCCATGTTTGTTGTGTCTCCCGGAGCCCAGGCGTAACCCGCGTCCTTCCCCCTTTCGAAATCCCGCGAGAGCTCCGCCAGCTCCGCCAACAGGCGCGGCCGGCGCGCGCCGTTCTCAAAGAGAGGCGTGGGAAGCCGCGCGCTCTCGCTCTCTCTTTCTCCAAAGCGGGTGGTTTGCTTGTTTTTATTTTCCTCTTGAGTTCTGTAGAACTTCCGGTATCCAGTCGCATACCGTCGGGCTCCCGCCTTTAATGTGCGGGGGCGAGAACGAAGGGGATGCGCAAACGCCTGTAAAAATCAAAGCGGCGCTGCTCCTTATCGGAAGCGGGGAGTTGGGGAACGAGAGTCGTTCCGCTTCTAAACACTCCCGGCCCTCAGGAGGAGGGTTCCATTGGGAACCAGAAGTGCATTGCGCGGCAGGCTTTCCGTAAAGGTGCGCAGAAGTTCCCTCTTTGGGTTCCTCCAGCAAGTTCGGTGTCCGCTCGGCCTTCGGGGAGAGAAGCTGCGGCGGCAGAAGGGATGGCGGCGGCAGGGGCTCTGTCTTCGCTCAGGCGCTGCGGGAAGGTAAATGTCGCCGTTGTTTTCCAGGGCGCTCAGCTCGGGGCGGGGGGGCTGTTTTCAGATCCAGGACGCAGGTGGCAGGTGGAGGCTGCAGGTGGGCTGGTCGATCGGCTGCTTTGCAAACAGATGGTCGCAGGTTAGAATCCCGGCATCTTGAGTCAAAATGAGTCGGGAAGCCAGTGCGAGTAGAGGAGCGTAGTCCAGATGTGCAAGGTAGTCTGGCCCCTGGTAAGAGGGAGAGTCCTTTGTAAACCTCACCTGTAGAGGTGAGGTTTGTCCAAGCACAGATCCAGCCACGGAGAAAGGTTCCCTTGTTAGATGCACGGGAAAAGGTGGTTAAACTCTACTTGGACAAGAGGGCGTCCATGCGTTTTGGGATTTAGGAGGCACAGTTCCCAGATCGGAGAACGGGATTTCCAGATGCTGCTGAGTTCTGGCACCTCTCACTCTCTTTAGAAATGGATAAAGGGTGTGTTTGTGCGCAGGGGAGCCATGAAGTGATCTCTCCTTCATCCCACACCCCTTTTCACTCTGTGGAGTAGGCTAAATTTGCATACCCTTTGTTAAGATGTGCCAGTAATAATAATAAGCCTAACGCAACAGTTCTAAACATCAAGGTGTCAGCTCCACTGAACACTGACTTCTGAATGAAAATGCATATAACTCTGCTGCAAAGCTAGGTGTAAGCATGGTCCTTTCAGTGATCATCAGGGCAGCACTATGAGATAGAAGTGTAGAATAAGCAGGATGCCCCCCTGGTAGGTGCATCAAGCCTGGCTTACCACCTTCTGAAGAAAATTAATACACATTGCCAACTAAAGAGGGAACTACTATAAAGCTACTAAGTCCAGCACTACTAGCTGTTCAATATTGACTTAGGAAATAAAACTTCATTCATGTAGGTCCTTTATTGTAGGAATGAACAAGAGAACTTGGTAGCCCAAATTTCACTATTTTTGAAAAGAGAGCTGTAGAATACTTCAGTATACTTATTTTATGTTTGCCAACCCCTTTCGAGGGCCTAACCCTAGAGTGTGAACTTTCTGCATAATTCAGGAGTTATTTGCAAATGTTTCTGTATATTGCCCATTGTAAATTTTATAGTGGAAGAGAGCATTACAGGGAGTTGCCTCTTTTTATAAAGTGAGAGCAATCTTGGTCTACTTGCCTGTCAGCAAGAATTTGTTTAATGTGAAGGTGGGTTGACTTGCAAATTAAAACCCAATCCTGTGTACTTAGCTCATATCTAAGCCCACCGAAACAGGTTTGCATGTATAAGCAAGCCACAGTTAAACTAAACAAACCATTTGCATTGAATCTAAATGTATCCAATGTGTTTAAATCTGCATAGGACCTAACAACATAAATCAGGCCACTAGGCTCCAGTACTAAGCCCTTTTATATTATAGTTATTGTAGTTTTATATAGCACCATCACTTTACAGAGCAACTAAACAAAAATCTATGTAGATTCTTTATAATCTAGTTTTTTCAAAAAGGCTGAAGTTACCTTAACAAAATGGAAATTACCTTTCAGTCTGTTCTGCCTGAAATTAAGTTTGGTCTGTTTCAATGTTAAATTTAAGCACATATGCTGTTAGATATAAGCAAGTCAAAGGATTGTTGCACGATAATCCTAAACAGATTTCTGTTGAAAGGTGTCTTTCCTAAGTGTTCTTAACATTGGGGAGGGAGCGGTCTTACTTGTGTTCTCAGCAACAAAGCCAGAGAAATAAGATTGCTTAAAACAAAGAATGAAAATCAGAATTTACAGTCTTGGACTATGCAAATGTTGTTTCACCGTATAAGATCTTGAAGTTGTTCATGTGCATGCTCATCAGTTGATTACTAAAGCAAATCAAATGATAACCTGTATGTGTGACTCAAAAGATCTAACATGATCGACAGAGACAACTTCCACAACATCTGTAGCAACCCCCACATGTCAAGGGCACACTGTATTGCAGGGATAGCCAACATGGTGCAGTCCAGATACTTTATTGCACATTCCCATCACCCCTGACTGTGGCTTTGCTAGTTGGGGCTGATGGGAATAGGAACCCAAAACTTCCAGAGAGCACTATTCCTGATAGAGGGCTGACTTCCATCCTTGTAGGACACTTTTGTTCACTTGGGAGCAGTTTCTTTCCCCAGTAATCCAAATTATAATATCCATCCTTGCTCACAACCAAAGTCTAGTGATGATGTCCTCATTAGTCACTTTGGTCTGAGTCTGCCCTTGCTCCCTGAGAGTTCATGGAAATATCTTATTTGTAGTTTCAGGCTAAGATTATTTTCTCTAGTGGTATTGTTCTCTCCTTCTTAAAATATGTTTTGTCCACAGCTGAGATGGAATATGCCTCCATGCATAAACTTTTGCATGAGGCAACCCAGTTTCTTTAAATCTTCCAAATCTGAGGCTTTACCAAACCTAACCAGTGAGGGAGTAACTTGTGCTCCGCTTCAGACATTTACAGAAGAGGAGATCATGATCAAAGAAATGGGTAATGTATTTGAATTCTATCTCTATGGGCAAAGTCTGCCCAAATCAATTATTTTCTACATGGCATGCGATTTATAATAATGCACTGAAGAGAACGAATCACTTCTGTAAGCAAGAAATTCACCCCCACCCATAAATGGTTAGCTCATTTTCAAAAATTGATGTTTTGAAGAATTAAATACCGGTTTAAGTCTATGTACGCAATTCTCTGTTACATTCTAGGCAGAGGGGATAAATACTGTTACCTTTCCCCCACTCCACTATGGTAAACGTAAACCAAAAGACCTAAATCTAACTGTAGCCACTAGTGCTATCTTACTTACATTTGTGAATTTTATATCTGTTAAATTTCTGGCTTCACTGCAACTTAAGGCTAACAATGAGATTCTTTATATCTTTTCTTCCTTATAGTGAAAAAGTTTGCTCATGAGCGAGTGCTACCATTAGTACAGAAAATGGATGCTGATGCAAAAATGGACGATTCTATTGTACAAGGGCTATTTGAACAAGGGGTTTGTACATATTTTGGTGTTTTAAATGCAGTATGTAGCTTCTTCCCTTTGCACACTGAGTACTGTACGTATACATTTATAAAACAATAAGCAAAAGGATTAATGATATAATTGAAAAATGGTCACAGGGCTGGCTGCTAGCTTTCATTCTGTTTTTCTGTAAATATTTGTAGCTTTTCTTCTTCTTAGCAGATAGAAAATTTATGCAGTTGTTTCATTGGAGGTAGATTTAAGGGGAAAACATTTGGTGACTAAGATTACATCCTGACCCCACTTACATGGGAGCAAGCCCAAATGAATTCAAAAGGAGTTGCTTTTGAGTGGACATGGCTAGGATTGCACTTTGGGGCATTTTGATTACTCTTTAGTTAAATAAGAGGCACAAGCAACAATAATGTTTTAGTATTATGCAACTCTGATTCTAAAATTTGCTGTTTCAGGAGTACAACAGCACAAGCAAATCTGTAGGATCACAGTATTGGATCTCAAACTTGAGCATACTGATAGCCAAATCTTGTGAACATTTCCTTAGAGTTCAGTGGGAGGCTGTGATTATAGGAGGGTACACATGAAAATTCCTTTCGGAATCAGTGAATGGTATTCAACTAAATTTTACACAGAGTAGACCCTTTGAAACTAATTGAAATGAGTCATGTTTGTTAAATTCATTGGGCCTTCTCTGGGTGAAACTTAGTAGAATACCACCCCAATAGCTCTTCTTTCTAGCAAACATGATGGAAGTTGAGTAGAAGTCAGAATTCATAAGGTTTCTCCACCCACTCCTAACAACAGCTTGTTCTTTCTTTTTTCAGTTGATGGGTATTGATCTTGACCCCAAATATGGAGGAACTGGATTTTCCTTTTTTTCCACTATTCTGGTGGTTGAGGAGTTGGCCAAGGTTGATCCATCAGTATCGCTTATGTGTGAACTCCAGAATACCTTAACCAATAAATTGTTCACGACGTATGGCACAGAAGAACAAAAGCAAACCTATTTGCCTAGACTGGCAAAAGACATGGTAGGTGAAGTATATTGGCACATAAGTTTAATATGCAGTTGCAGAATTTCCACCTTAAGGAACGAACTGCAGGAACCTATGTAGATTTATTTAGGAGTAAGTTCCACCAATTTATTGAAGCTTACTCTCAAGTAAGCGTGCATAGGATTGCAGCCTAAGAGCTCCATCCACAGCCTAGCCCTAGTTATACTAAACCAGTTGAGTTTAGGCATATTCGTGTCTCATTGACTCATGTGAAGTTTCAGATAGGTAGCCGTGTTGGTCTGCCATAGTCAAAATAAAAAAATTCCTTCCAGTAGCACCTTAAAGACCAACTAAATTAGTTCTTGGTATGAGCTTTCGTGTGCATGAAGTGTGCATGCACACGAAAGCTCATACCAAGAACTAACTTAGTTGGTCTTTAAGGTGCTACTGGAAGGAATTTTTTTTATTTTGACTCATGTGAGTCTTCGGTTGGGTAAAAGAGACGTTTACAGCCAAATCATTCAAAGTTTTTGGAGTTAAACTGTTTATTTTCATCACCCTTAAAGAGGCCACTAAACTGGCCTGTGGTAGAGCTTTTTGTATATTTCTCACTGCCAATGTACAGCATAACAGTGTCCCTGTTATTGCAGCAGCTGTTCCCCCTTTCCTCCATAGCACTGCTATGCTCAGGATGAATGAGATTGTGGAATTCTAGGAAACCATTTGCTCTGATTGAAACAATAAGTAGTAACAGCCCTTCTTTGTTTTCCAACCAGTGCCATCCAGGAAAGCGTTGGGTGTTTTTCTAGTTGGAGTGGTGCGAAAATGTTTGAGAGACTATATTGCGTAAATACTTGGATTTTCTTGTCTTGTGAATTAAATATGTCACTGGTTAAAAAAAATCCTTTCTTACTTGATTACCCTGCTGTACCTATGTTCTCAAAATGTTTGCAGAGTGAATATATCTAGTGACTTGACTTTATTTTAAAATGATAGATGGGCAGCTTCTGCCTCTCAGAGCCTGGTTCTGGCAGCGATGCGTTTTCCTTGAAGACTCGTGCTGAAAAGAAGGGGGACTACTATATCATCAGTGGGTCAAAGATGTGGATTAGCTTTGCTGAGCATGCAGGAGTGTTTTTGGTGATGGCAAATGCCAACCCTTCCGCAGTAAGTAGCTAAAACAGTTATCGCTTGATTTTACTAAGGCATTGCATCAAGATTAATTACAAGGTATAAACTAGACTTGTACCTTGCTTATACTGGCAGTCTTCTTTTTTTACTTCCTGTATCCTCAATTTAAGGAATTTCTTCGGCTTTGGAAATTTTCTAAGAACAGCAGAAGAGCAGAGTTAGGAACCTTGATCTCTCTTTCTCTTTGCCCCCCAATCCCTCCTGCCTGCTCTGGTGTTTTTCTTATCCTATTTGCATCTGAGAAGCCCTGTCTGGAGTATCCATAAAAGGTAAAGGTAAAGGTACCCCTGCCCGAACGGGCCAGTCTTGACAGACTCTGGGGTTTGTGCGCCCATCTCACATCTATTGGCCGGGGGCCAGCGCTGTCCGAAGACACTTCCGGGTCACGTGGCCAGCGTGACAACGCTGCTCTGGCGAGCCAGAGCCGCACACGGAACGCCGTTTACCTTCCCGCTGGTAAGCGGTACCTATTTATCTACTTGCCCCCGGGGGTGCTTTCGAACTGCTAGGTGGGCAGACGCTGGGACCGAGCAGCGGGAGCGCACCCCGCCGCGGGGATTCGAACCGCCGACCTTTCGATCGGCAAGCCCTAGGCGCTGAGGCTTTAGCCCACAGCGCCACCCGCGTCCCTCTGGAGTATCCATACTAGTGGGTAAAAAGGTAAAGGTGCGGGTGGTCCTGTGGTCTAAACCACTGAGCTTCTTGGGCAGTCAGGATGCAGTCAGACAAAGAAAGGTGATTACACAGCTGTTGTACAGTTTTGCACTGTTCATGATTAGGCACTGTATTGCACAACCAGCAATCCAGAACATTTATTTATATACAGTGGTACCTTGGTACTCAAACAGTTTGGCTCCCAGACAAATCGGCTCCCGGACGCCGCAAACCCAGAAGTAAGCGTCCTGGTTTGCAAACGTTTTTCGGATGCTGAACATCTGACGCGGCTTCTGCTTGAGTGCAGGAAGTTCCTGCAGCCAATCAGAAACTGCGCCTTGTTTTTTGAACGGTTTAGAGAGTCGACTGGGCAGCCTTGGCAGGAGTCCAGCCCCAAGCTAGGAAGGGTGAGTTCTGGTTTCTCGCAGCTTCTCGTTTTTCCAATATTAAGTTTGGTTCTGCACAGTTCTACATAAGTTTCCTAATTCTTTTTTAAAGGTACTCACAAACATGTGCTAGTATTTTATTTCATTACACCCTTTTTTGTATGGAATACTGCCTAATATAATGAGTTTTGTCTTCTGTTTTTTAACTAATATATGCATTTTCATGCAATCTTAACCTTACATTACTTGGTTGGAAAACTGCCCTGAAAAATCAGAGAAGTGCAGATTTCAAAAGATTGCTGCATTTTCAGAATGTGTGAATTAGGTATATCTGCTTTTAACGTGAACTGAATTGAATTTCCACCCTGTCCTTATTATCAGCACAGTTAATTTTCCATATGTCTTTCCTTCCTAGGGCTATAAAGGAATTACCTGTTTCATAGTAGACCGTAATACAGAGGGCCTACATGTAGGAAAGAAGGAGGATAAACTGGGAATCAGAGCCACATCTACATGTCCTGTAACATTTGAAAATGTGAAGGTGCAGTAGTCCTTTTAAAGCTGTGGAATTTGGCTAAGTCGTTGCAATACTGTACTCAATACAAACAACTCAGTGGGATGCAGTTGCATAAATTAGCATGCGTTTGGAAGATGAATGGTGCATTACTCACAGGAGGTTGGCTTAAAAAAAAACACTTTTAGAAATATAGCAAATTTAGATTTGAATCATACACGAACACAGTCTGTGGATTTATGGTTGCTCCAAATTTACAAAAAAATTGTCAACCAAAAGCCATACAGTAGTTTGCTTTTTTATGTTCCTCATAACTGAATGTAAAATACACGTTTGGCTCTGCAGTTGTATGGAAGCAGCACAGTGAGGTTGCGGGTTTTGAAGTCGTATTGTGGTTTGTTGCTTTGTCTGTGTGCGTTTTTGTAAACCGCCTTGGGAAGCATTTATGTTCGAAAGGTGGTCTATATTTTTTAAATAAATAAATGTGGAGATGGAAGTAAAGGGCTACTAGCAATTAATTGATTTTGCTTAATTCCTCAGGTTCCTGTGACCAACGTGCTTGGGCAGGTTGGGCAGGGCTATAAGTATGCCATTGGAATGCTCAATACGGGAAGAATAGGAATAGCTGCACAGGTAAGTATGGCTATAAGTATTTAGGTCCAGTGCAGATGTAACACAGAGTGTATACAGTTTTGACTGCCCCCCACCAGTCCTGATCTCAAAAAGGATGTTGCAGAATTGTAACAAAAGCCCTTTTAAGTGTCATCAAGTTACAATTACCTGAATCAGGAGAGCCACCACTGTCCAGACCCTGTGGCTGAAGGTGTGTATACTTAAAACCCATGACTCCCCCCATTATATGATTTGCAGCAGGGCTGGGCCCTTCAAAATGTGGCAGAGAATGTGGGGCCACACGCTTCCCCTTCACCCAGCTGTAATCATGTGAGGGGTTGAAAGCCTGAATATGGCTAAAAAGTCTTCCACAACTGTAGTTAAAGATATTAGGAGCTGGCTGCTGGAGTGCATAATTCCCTACCTACACACTCCCAGTCCTTCCTTTCTCTTGGAGAAATACAGTGGTACCTCAGGTTACATACGCTTCAGGTTACAGACTCCGCTAACCCAGAAATAGTACCTCGGGTTAAGAACTTTGCTTCAGGATGAGAACAGAAATCGCACGGTGGCAGCAGCGGGAGGCCCCATTAGCTAAAGGGGTGCTTCAGGTTAAGAACAGTTTCAGGCTAAGAACAGACCTCCAGAATGAATTAAGTACATAACCCGAGGTACCACTGTAAAGTGCACCTCATCACGGCTTAACATTCTTTAAGCACATAGGCTCGGACCCAACAATTATTGGCCATGCCCAATGGGATGTTTTGCCTTTTTTTCTTTGAACAAGAGGTTTCCACGTGATATCGCAAGCTGCTTTTGAATAGCCCCTTGGGTTTCAGAAATGCTTTGTAATGAAGGCTGCTCTTCTATGTGTCCTTGGGCACATGGAAGTAGTTGCATAGTTCTTTGAATTTTAGCCACAGTTTCAGTCTCCTTCTTTAGAAGCCTCCCTTCGCCACTCACACCAAGAGTATCTTAACAAAATACTTTGTTCCAACATCTTGAAGTAAAGAGAGATGTCATGAGCTAAAACCCAGGTTCCCTTCCTCTCCCCACCCCCATTAAAAACCTGGTTTTAATTTAGAATTTAATTAGCATTTTATGAAAAAAAAAACCCACCCTGAGCTATTAAGTTTAAGAGAACAGTATTAATAAGTAAGTAACCTTATCAAGGCATTACACATTAATGTTGTTAGATTATCACTTTCCATATTAAGCAGTGAAATGGACTGCCGGCGACTGACTAGGTACTATTATGCTGTGTGATGGGACATTGAAAATTAAATGAGTAAAATGAAAGTGACGATGAGATGCTCTTAGAAATACCCGACTTCTAGCTTCTTTCACTGCCTTTTGAATTCTGAATGTAACTAGGTTTGATTGGGTTTTTTTAGTCTTTCTGGAATATAAAAGCTCTCCAATCCTGCTGTTGTCTTATGGGCCCCTAACAACCAAACTCAATCTTGGCAATTGTCACAAAGCTTGTCTTGCCCTTTTAAAGAGGACTGTGACACTTTTCCAACCACATTAGTAACATTTGCTTTTTGTTGTTGTTCATTCACAGATGTTGGGATTAGCACAAGGATGTTTTGACCACACCATCCCATATACAAAGGAGAGGTCCCAATTTGGAAAAAGCACATTTGATTTTCAGGTAGCGATGAGTGCATTCTGTAAAATGGGTCTAAAAACAAAAAGAAATGCTTATCACAGCTGATATTTTGTCGGCCACAGTATTATAACTTCTTAACCACTGCCACGTTTTGTTTGAAGGATTACCTGTCAGTAGTAAATGTGAAGAAAACATTTTAAGTAGTAATACCTTTCTGACTTTCTGTGTGGCAGAACTTTCTATAACTTGAGTGAGAACTCCTTCAGCTACGAATTTTTACACAATTCTACCATGATGCAGTTATTTCTTGCATCATGGTAGAATTGTTTAAAAGTTCATTTGTAATTTGTCATTCAAGCTACAATTTGGTTAACTGCTGTAATATTTGCATTATTATATTTCACTGTGGTTGCCATAGGATGTGTTTATAAAATGGTAATTATAGTAATGATTTCCCCTTGCTTTTTTGGTTGTTTTTGGCTTAGTCTTTTGCACTTTAGACTTCATTTCTTACCTGGAAATGAATACAGTTCTATTTACACTTGAGTAAACAAACAAAGAATTGCTATATCGGTCACTCATAGGATCAGGAACTGAGCATTATATCTGGCAGCTGAGGAAGGGAGGATGATTTTCTCTTGCAAGTTTAGTTTTACATGGAACTTGTTTCTTTCAAGGGAATGCAACATCAGATTGCGCAAGTGGCTGTACAGATAGAAGCTGCAAGATTGTTAACCTACAATGCAGCTCGACTTGCAGAAAGCGGAAGGCCATTTATAAAAGAGTCCAGCATGGCCAAGTATTATGCAGCAGAGGTAAGCTGTATTTGAGGTTTTTTTGCCTTTTCTTTTTAAATGAAACATAACTGAACTATGGCTTTATATTATTACAGATAGCTTATCATGAGACATTATTATTATTGCAGTTTGCAATAAAAACATATATGGAACAATTGCCTATAAATACAATTAAAACATTTGCCCATATAAAACAATCATATACACAATTTAGAACAAGATATATATATTGCTTGATTGTAATGCAACCTCAAAGTGGCTTACAAAAAGAATGAAACAAGAAAATCGCCCATTAAAAACAGCATTTTAAACATTTTAGCAATCAGCAATAAGCTAAATACCGGATTGAAACATTCTACATGTCTGAATGGTGGGACGTGGGTGGTGCTGTGGGTAAAAGCCTCAGTGCCTAGGACTTGCCGATCGAAAAGTCGGCGGTTCGAATCCCCACGGCGGGGTGCGCTCCTGTTGCTCGGTCCCAGCGCCTGCCAACCTAGCAGTTCGAAAGCATCCCCGGGTGCAAGTAGATAAATAGGGACCGTTTACTGGCGGGAAGGTAAACGGCGTTCCGTGTGCTGCTCTGGTGCCGGTTCGCCAGAGCAGCTTAGTCACGCTGGCCATGTGACCCGGAAGTGTCTGCGGACAGCGCTGGCTCCCGGCCTCTAGAGTGAGATGAGCACACAACCCTAGAGTCTGTCAAGACTGGCCCGTACGAGCAGGGGTACCTTTACCTTTACCTTTACCTTTACCTTTACCTTTACCTTTACCTTTACATGTCTGAATAGGCTTGACAAACAGAGTACAGTGAAGGCACCAACGTGATGTCAGTATTCTGACGGTCAGGATAGTGTTGATTTGAATTGAGCAAAAGTCACAGCATGCTTCATGTGTTTTTTGCAGGTTGCTACTCTAACAACAAGTAAATGTATTGAATGGATGGGCGGAGTTGGCTTCACAAAAGATTATCCTATTGAGAAATATTACAGGGATTGCAAGATTGGTAAGTAGCAGTTTCTTATAGATCATCTGTTGAAAATGAAAACGTAGCATTTTTATTGAATGATCAGAAAGATATCAACAAAGCGCATTTGCCGTTCTCCATCTCCTGATATGGATATTGAGTGGCAAGTCTATAAGAATCTGGAAGTCTGATTGTTTGTCAAGTTTTGATCTACAATCTTAGCCACACCAGGTTCCTCACCCTCTTCACTGTCCCAGCTACCTACAGGCAAACTGATTAGATACCTTAGTTTGTTCATTACCCAGAATGTAGATCTGATAGTCTTTTCGCATACGGCTGCATAGGCAAATCCATGCTACCTGCCCCACCATGCGGCTATATTATTCGCTTCCAATCCTTAGCTGCTCAGAATTGCATGAGTGAAAAGCAGGCCCCATGCCTCTGGATGTGGAAGATATAGGGACTAATTTCTGTTAGGAAATGCATTGTGCTTTCTTCAGCAAAATTATGACCAGCCCTATCTATGTTAGGCTGTACAAATCTGTGTGGATATCACAGTCTCATCAGTCACCATAATGGACTTTCTCCACTAAAATATGTACTAGAGGATATGAAAGCAATATCTACTTTACACATACAAGTTATAGGGTGGAATTGAACATTCATGAGTAGACTTCTGCTTGCACAACAGGACTTCTTATACCTCCCTCCTGCAGCCTCCACGTGCCTCCCAAATCTGGATTGGAGGGGCCCCCAGTCCCTCAGAGCAATTGTGTGGGTGGCTGCAGAAAAAGGGGAGAGGAAGCAAAAGTCCTGTTCTGCAAATGGAAGCACACGGTCACCGCTGGAGTCAATCCATAACTTTTGTGAGCTTGCCCTTGCATCTTCCTTTGTAATAAAACCACACCACATTCAAAGTTTCTACTAAATTGTTTAACATACTGCACTGATCGCAACAAAAAATACTCCAGCGGTAGAACTTGACGCTGCATTATCAGACCTTTTTCACTCTGCCTCTGTTACATACCTTTGCCTCATATCTAATGTTTACCATAACTTGCTTAAATCACTGTTTATCGCTGTTTATATTATTGCTTCATTTATTCCCCCACCCTGATGGTTTGTTTCAGGTACCATATATGAAGGAACTTCAAATATCCAGCTTAACACAATCGCAAAATGCATTGCTCAAGAATACTGAGAATACTGAAAATCAAGAGATTTAATTACCGCTACAGTACTGGTGTGAATCACGGGCTACTTCTTCATGTCCAATTTCTAAGACAAAATAAGAAAAAATGTGGTAATTTTAAATATGCACAAGACTGCAGCATAAGTGACTAGACTGTTACACTTCAGTAATGTACCATAATAACTAATTTTCCCAACTATAATGATACAGGGCGTTAAAATCAACCTTCTTTTGTATCTACACGTTGGGGTTTGTAGAACTGATAACTTCAGTTGATTCTGGACTATCAAGGCTTCTCTGCTTTACCATGTGGGCTCTTTGAACTTTTGCACCTGCTTATCAAGATCCAACACACCAATATACAAACTGTGAAAAAGAACTAAGTATCCAAGAAATCTCTGAAATTCTATTCACACAAGTGTGATGGCCCTGATCACATGGGAGCTGTAATGAAGCTACACTAAAAAAAAATACCCTACAACCCATACATGTTGGTGAACTACACAAGTATCAGTGGTCGGTGCTTGAAAACATGGCCCAAACAGGATAATAATGGACAGAATAACCCACCTCTTTGATTGATTTGCAACGCTGTACTTGGGGAGTTGGAACAGACTTGTCCTATGGTTGTTAAGATGGCGATGAAGGAACTAATTAATACAGGGCTTTTTCTATAGGATGGTTAAAAGTTAGTACTTCATGCTTTATTCTGGGCATCCTGTAAAAATGCATGCAGGCCTCAGAGACAGCAATAAGTAAGACATTTGCTTTTGAATAGTCCTGTTAATCTTGGCTATTGCAATGTGTCCAGGAGTATGTTCATTTCCATGGCACTTGAAGGTATTTTACATAGAACTGCTTCACTGGAACATAAAAAGGTAAGATAAGATTCTGGTGTCTGTGGCACTACAGTATCATGAAATATTGTGCAGGGTTGCAAGTGATTAAGTGAGAAAGTGGTGCTGGTTCCACTGAAGCCAATGGGGTTTTTATCAGCTTCCTTTAAACTCCTTTTTCTTTGTTGGCTTTTAGACTGCAATTTTTAATTTTTGTGCCAAAGTCACATACATGTAAAGTGTGATCACCTTGTTTCCACACCTCATTGGGTGAAACTGTTGCAGACAAGAGTACCCAACCAAGGTGATCTTGCATTCTTTTTATTTGTGCCGTATTTGAAACTTGAATACAGTGGTACCTCAGTTTAAGAACAGTCCGGTTTAAGAACGATTTGGTTTACAAACTCCGCAGATCTGGAATGTCCCGGTTTGAGAAGTTTACCTCGGTCTAAGAATGGAATCCGAACGGTGGAAGGGCACTGGCGGCGGGAGGCCTCATTAGGGAGAGAGCACGTCTCAGTTTAAGAACGGTTTCGGTTTAAGAACGGACTTCCAGAACGGATTAAGCTTGTAAACCGAGGTACCACTGTACACACACACACACACTTCTTTCCATTCTATTAGTGGAAGAAAATGCCCATTTGAAAAGCACCCTCATAATAAATATTGCTGTTACTAATATTAGTTCATCCATCAGATCGGGTCGGTGGCAAGCATTTGGCTGTGTATGTGGGGAAGAAACATTGCTGAGTCCAAGCGGCGGAATGCAGCTTGAGCTGCAAAAATACTGAGGCTAAATTGTAGATCATGCACGGGGACGTTAAGGCAACTGCATTTCCTTGTATGCTCAGATCTTATGATACTGCTGGGTTTAATCAGAAGTAGTGCTGGAACAGAATAAGCAGTGTTCTGAAGTGAGCGAATGACTGGGGGAGGCAGGAAGCAGGGGGAGGAAGCCTAGTTTGTTTGTTAGGTATTGCACACATTTTGGAAGAAGCACAACACATTAAAAGGCAACCCCCCCCCCCAAAAAAGGGAAGAAACCAGGAATCCAGCAGGCACATGTTGAATTTTATGTTTCTGCCATCTTAAAAGAGGCATATCCTCTGTGTGACAGAAGATGTGATCTCTCTTCAATGATTCATTTATTTCCCACCTTTCTTTTCTTATGGAACCCAAGGCAGAGTCCATGTGGTTTCCAGGCCACCAGCCAGGCCCAGACCTACTTGGCTTCAACAAGGTGGTGGCCTCATGTGCCTTCACTCCACAGCCTGGGAGTGCTGCCTGTATTCTTTTTTAAATGAATGCTTGTATTAAAAAAAATAATTGCAGAGATCTGAAAGTTTAATAGAACCATCTTTTAAATTTATTAAAATGTTTCAGATGGAGTAATCTGATTGACAAAACATTGCAGCCCCAGTAATAAGTGGTAGCATTACTCTTTAAGCTGGCAGTAATTGGCTATAACATTTCTATGACAAGGTCCCCACTGTGCCTTCAATCAATCTAGCTGTATTAAAAAATATGGAAAGCTTGTCTTTGTTACATTTGAAGAAGAAGAAGAAGAGTTTGGATTTGATATCCCGCCTTTCACTCCCCTTCAGGAGTCTCAAAGCGGCTAACAATCTCCTTTCCCTTCCTCCCCCACAACAAACACCCTGTGAGGTGAGTGGGGCTGAGAGACTTCAATGAAGTGTGACTGGCCCAAGGTCACCCAGCAGCTGCATGTGGAGGAGCGGAGACGCGAACCCGGTTACCCAGATTACATGACTACCGCTCTTAACCACTACACCACACTGGCTACCTTTGAGCTACCTTTGTGGGTTAAGAATAAGTATAGCCACATAGTCCAGTTATACAATGTACAATGCTGCTCATGAATACTGTCTAGCTACTTGATTCAACATACTTTTGCTATATACCTGTTACAGGACTTACATTCGCCTCTTTCTTTTCTTGAGGGGCTCTGGGTCTTTTAACATCTGCATGTCAGTCACAGATTCAGCAGGCACAACTTTCCTCATAACAACTCATGCCTGGGAAAGCTTTCTTTAAATTCTAGCTAGGAGGCAGCTTTTAAAAAGCAGAAATCCACTTTCAGCAGGGGGGGAATGTTACAACCCTTATTTGAAATGGCTTTTGCATTAAGCATCTAGCATACAAGTTTTTATCACTTTGAACCGTGTGTTTATTATATCTGCTTTGGGCTGTGTGCAGCTGATCGGAATCCGATTCCTTCTAAACCAAACATTAAGGAAAATCCTTGGTGAGTATTTCAAGTTAAAGGTACAGTTTGTATAAAGAGCATCTAACGTGAAGTATTTTTGTACAGCACGCTTACTGCGTGCATTGTTACAAATATTTTTGTATGTCTTCTACCATGATTGTACACCCCACAAAGTGGCTGTAAAAGTGATTAAATGCAAATGCATCTACTAAGTGAAAGTGGAATAAAACTGTAAAATAAGATTGTGGTTGATGAATGCCGTACACGTAAAATCCTCTTCTCAATCAACAAAACATATGATAATGTCTTCTGACTGTAGTGTGTGCTGTCTATCCATCTACCCTACAACTACATTCTATGGAGATAGTACTTGAAGCATGATCTAGTGTGGCACAGTAAGGCCTAGATGCCTTCCTCACTGTCTCTCTCTCTCCTTTTTTCTCTGGTACACATTGCTATCTCTTGCTTTCCTAATTTTTTCATAGGCTGACATTGGAAGGTTTTTGCAATTCATACAAGATCGCTTTCTGCACCCGGACAAGAACACACATATGGGATTCTCTTAGTTTCTTCTCTGCTCACTCTTTCTTTGTCTGGCATTAAGGTACCCTTAAAGGCACCCCAAAAGCTTTTTTTAAAAAAAATGAAATGAAAATACTCTACTCTCTGTCACAGTCAAGAAAAAGGATTATGAGTAATGTTAACACAAGAGACCAAATGTTTTCATACTAAACCAACTGAACAGCAAGGATACATTTGTGATCTTGGTTCAGAATGAGAAGCTAAGCAATAATAATGGAAATGGACTTGGCTATGGCATTTAGATAGTTCTGTAAGTCCTGTTTATTCACAAATAATGCTGACTCTTTTCAGGTGCATGTATGATTATAACAAAGTAAATCCATTAGGACTGTTTTTTCGGCAGTTTTGTCATTTTGGACTTGTTAAGTTGGTTGTACGTTGGTTTCAAAATTGGGTGGCAAATTGCCTCTAGCAACTTACGTGGAATAAATATTTTCAGATGCAGACATTTTCCTCACCTCTGATCCTAAAGTTGTCTATTTATGGGGCAGGGGAGGCAAATTGCATCGGCAGCCTATTTGAATGTAGCATTCCCACGTTTTCCCCTCATGGGATGGTTTGTAAAAGGTATTGCATAAGCATGAATGATGTACTGGAGTCAATCTTGACTTTTTAGTTTCGAGTGTGATTGCTTACCTTTCCCCCGTCTTAAGCCAGCCACTAGAGGGACATCCATCTACCAGAAAACAGGCTGAACATATCCAAATCTATACAGTAGAGGGCATAGGAGCTCTTCCATACAGGCCAATTTTTTTAAATAAAAAAATGCCTAAATCATTGTCACATCAAAGATACCGGAGGGAGAAAGATGTGGAAAAGTATGCCAAGAAAGCCTGCCAGTGTAGAAATAATTAAATGTATTCCTTTCCCTTTTTTTAAGGTTAACAGTAAGTCCTCTTTGGCACCAGAGCAAGTTGACTTTTTATGTAGTGAAGTGTTCATTCATTATGCCTCTTCTTACTGTTAGGCTTCAGTTTTTCATTAGGACCAAAATGCAGCTGGTTTTTTTCCCTTCCAGGGTTGGGAAGGGGAGAGACGAAGTGTGCTCCCCACCTCCATCTCTCACATAGGAAGCTGGTTTAAACTGAGTTGGTCCATTACTCTGTCTATCTCAGTACTTCCTTTCCTTCCCAGCCCTACCTGCAGGTAACAATGATTATATCTGTGTGCAAAGCATGTGCTCAACAGACCACTAAGCTAGAACCTCGTATCTCACTAGGCAATTGCATAAACTTACAAATTTTCTGAAGGCCATCTGGTCCAACTTGCTTTCACCCAGAAGCAAAGTCTTCTGTATCAATTACTCCTATCTAGTTGATTTAGCAGTAGATGTGGGCTTATCTGCTCTTATTGGTAACAAATCCTGTTAACTGAATAGCCATCTCTTCAAAAAATGTGATTTGTTAAATGGAAAATACAATAAAAGAGCAGACTACAGGCAGGTTGGATACCCACATCTCACTCCTGGAGGTCAAATTTTAAGGAAGTAGGGAAGGAAGGAAGATGCAAATTCACTTGTCAGGAGCAGAATAAACCTCATTTAAATACATTAAATACATTTCATTTTGCTAGCTCTTGGAGAATAGGGTGACCCCTGAAAATACAGAAGACTTTTGACTGTAACTATTCAATATATAGGGTTGCATGTAGACACACCTTGAAAAGAACTCCAATCCAGTAGAAGCTTTCAGTGGAAAAAGGAGAGAAGGTAATTTTCACCAGTTTTTATATGCACACAAACACTCCCCCACATCACTTTCCTTTTTGTTTCAGAAGATCCTCCAATTCTCTTTTTAGGAAGGTGCCACGCATAGAAAGAAGGATGGAAATCACTTCTCTCCTTGCAGCAGAGTGTCCCACGAATAGAACTAGAGCCATCCTACAGTCAAACCAGATATGGGTCATTTATATATTTTTATCCCACCTCTTTAACATCAGCTAGAACAAAAGAGTGATTCAGAACACAACTGATGATGGGCTCACCTACATTTCCTGACTGTACTGCTACCGTTACTTGTTTTTTTAATCCATGAAGACTTTAAAAAAAGGTTAAAATATACAAAACTCTTTTGATACAGAGCTAGATTCCATACTTTCCTGTCAAACATTTTAACTTGATTTATCTTGCAGCTGTATCATTGCATGCCCTATAAATAGTCCTTTCCCTATTTATTTATTTTCCACCTATTGTTTGCTTTCTTTCTTTTTTAAAAAATAATTTCATTTTTGCACTAAAGCACTACTGTAGGAATAAAACAAAAATAATAAAGCAAACACAATTCACATTTGGAGAGGGCCAGATATTGCTATGGCTGGGACTGTGACGCACTGTCCGTGTTTGCCTTTGCGGGGGGGGGGGGGATATTCTAATGGGGAATTTAGCACTTACCTAAAGAGCTATGCAGAACTTCAGTGATAGACTCCCACTTTAACAGCTGCCTGCATTTGGACATCAAAACAGAACTCAAGGGTACAGTTGTGGGATCAGAAGGTAGTTTGGTTGCGAACCCTTTTCAGGCCCACCAGCTTGGCCCTGGGACCGTGGGTGCCTGGGGCCACACACACCACATGCACATATTCATCTGACATCAGCACGTGTGCGTGATGTCAGCACACCCTGCAGTGTTGGGTGCGCATGTCGGCAGGTGTGTTGATGTCACATGTGCTAGCCCCCATGACGTGTGGCCCTGACTCAAAAAAATGTGGGTGCTCGGCCCCTTCATGGAGAATATTGTGGGGGGTTGGAGCACCCAGGGGCCCCCTCACCTGGCTCCTATGACTCTCCTTGAAACTCCAGCCCACCTACCCTCAACTATCTTTCCATACCCTCCAATATTCCTCAGATGAAAAGAGGGACATTTCTCACTCCCCCACAACTGACTCTCCTCGGCCCTCCCTATGCCCTCCCCTCCAAGCATTTCCTATAAGAAGAAGGGTGAATAATAGTAATAATAATAATAATTTATTATTTATACCCCACCCATCTGGCTGGGTCCCCCCAGCCACTCTGGGCGGCTTCCAACAAAACACTAAAACACAATAACCTATTAAACATTAAAAGCTTCCCTAAACAGGGCTGCCTTTAGATGTCTTCTAAAAGTTGGCATCTGGTGGGAGGGCGTTCCACAGGGAACGGATAGTGATAAAGGGGGATATCAAATCCAAACTCCTCTTCTTCTCTTCATCCTCCACCCCAAGTTCAGTGGCAGCAGCACTGGCAGGGGAAATAGGGACATTCCAGGACCAAATTAGAAGCCGGGGTGGCTTTCACAATTCTGGGACTGTCCCTGGAATATTGGGACACTTGGAGGGTATGCCATTTTCAGGTGTCCCTGGAGAAGAGAGACTGGCTATCAAACGCCTAATGTGCCGTCAAGTTGCATTCAAGAGAACCGTGTCCCGTGAAGAAGCAGCTTCATCAGATGCTCCCCTCTGACAACTATCTTGCTGCATAGGTCTACATAGGCTTGACCGAGCAAAGCCCTTGTAACATGGCATCCTTTCAACACACAACAAAGTTAGGAACTGTTGTAACATCTCCAGCACCACTGCAAAGTTCAAACCACAGGTCTATGGGGGAAACTATTGCCCTCCAGATGTCACTAGACTCCAATTCCCATCACTCCAGGCCTTGCTGGCTAGTGTTGATGGGCGCTTAAATGCAATGACATCTGGAAGGCTGCAGGATCCACACCGATGGTCAATGCGTGCTTTGAAACTCACAGGGGAGAACGATGTGTCTACAAGGCAATTTGGAGCAGAGAAATGGCTGAAGGGCAAGTAAAACAAAAAATGAAAACCCTCTCCTACCACTTCACTGCTTGAAATCTCCCCCTCGCTATTTTTTTGTTTGTTGGTTTTTTTAATGGTGCTCAGCTCCATTAAACATGTTTATGGAGTTAGCCACCAAGTAAGTATCCTTTAATCCTCTTCCAATCTGTGTATATTGTGCCCATTTCTGTCTATATGCTGGGGGACAGCCATGTGGCCCCACACCCTGAGTTACCTTTGGGGAGGAAAGGAAGCATCAAGTCTTCCATGTTTATCTGAGTCCAGTTTTCCATCAGTGTTCTAGAACATTTCCTTTCCAGAGCTCAATTTCTCAGGGCTATTGCTTCATATTCAGGATAGAGTTAATTAATACAGACTAAGGCCTAATTTTGCAGTGCTTCTGGTTTCCCCGTCCTCTCTCCTTTTAAAAGGTACCCCATAATAATTTCTGAACAGATAATGAAAGCCTTGCCTGTCTTCTAAACTGGTTGATTTATGTGCTGTTTGCGGTTTTTGAGAACACAAAACAATTAATTTATGTGTGAAAAGAACAGTGAATTAATCCTACTGAGCCCTGGAGCCTTTAAAGACCTGCATCGTATGTTGAGCTCGTTTAAAACTTGCATAAGAAATTAATGTAGACTCAAGCCCTTTCATTTGAAAAGTGCGGCTATAGTAGATGTCCCTGAGATATCTGCAGGATCATTATTCAGAAAGGTTAAGGGGACTTTATTATTATTTTTTGCCATATTCAGTATGTATTTTGCAGTAACAGCTCAACATGGTGCATTTCAACTTATAAAGAGAGGTTTTTTGTGTTTTTTTTAAAAGAAAGACAGAAAGAAAAAAGGAAGAAAGAAATGGGAGAGCTTTTTATTCACCTTCCACTTAATTTCCTTGCTGCCATGCCAGTCCTGGCTTAATGAATGTAATTGCTACCTTTGATGAAAATACTATTATCAAGATCACACATTACATTGGAAAACAGTTTTTCTTTAAACACAGCTACTGAGGTCTCTAATTATGCATGTAACAAGTGGCTCGCCAACAAAAGGCGATGTTGTCTACAATTGCTAGGAATTGGAGCAAGGCAAATTTGAACAAAGGACAGATTAGATGTGCTCCAAGCACTACAAAGCCCATTCCCCTGATTAATTTCCTGCAAAAACTAAAACAATTCTCTCTTTAAAAAGAAACTAACCCTCAGCTTCAAAATGATCCATATGCCGTTTGTGTCAATCTATAGGATGATAATGGTGGCAGATTTTAGTCCATCTAATAGTTAATAATTTAAAAGAGGAAAGCTCTTTTATAAACTTCTCTTTTCATATGTAAATAAGCACTACAAGCTCTTCAGGACTACCGAACAAAGAAAACCTGACTTCTCTGTAGAAATCAGTAGTGAGGGAGCACCTTCACTATCTCAAAATCTGTATTTCTGTGCATGAAATCCAATTATTTTATCAATTTATTCTCAAATGTATATTTCCTACAAAGACATCAATGTGCATAGAGTACTTTCTAAAATTATTCTACTGGTCTCTCAAGAGTGTCACATTTCAAAAGTAAACCTCTTTTAGCATAACTTTGGAAAGCATATTGATTCATTCTATTTCTCAGTTAGGATTAGAGAAACCCAAAATCTGAAGTTGTTATTCATTTTTTTAAAAAAAATTATCCTCTAGTGATGCAAAGGAAAGGAAAGATGCCACACTGCAAAGTAGTCAGTCCAACTAGCAGTAAGTAACAGGTTAAGTGCATTGACCAAGTTAATTTTGTTATTGTCATTAAACCATGTGTTTTAAAACTGCCAATCAGAGATCCAACATGCTGGGGCTAATGGCGGTTGTAGCCTGCCCAGCAACATTCAGAAGGCACCATGACAGTTACCCCTAATGTAGTGCTTTGACTAGAAAGAGACCCAAGTTAAAATCACCATTCAGCTATAAAACCCAGTGGGTGATTTTGGGGCCGGTGGCTATCTTTGAGGACCTGATGACACATGACATTAATGATCTTAGCAAACAGGGAAAATATAAGAAGCTGCCTTATCCATTGGCCCATCGGTGGCAATGTCTTTCTAAGCCTTCAGCAGCGCTCTCTCCCAGCTGTTTGTGGAGATGGCGGTGATTGAACCAACATACTTCCATCACGATGCAGGACAAATCTAGGATGCCATCATCTGGGTCTGCAAATTATGTGAACCACGCCTCCCCAAAAGTGCTTTTTTCTAGCTTAAACCTCCCCTCACTGTGCCCTGTGTTCCTGTAGACAAGTGCTGCCCCCATCCAGTGTTAAGCTACCATGTGAGATTTAATCATATTGTTTGTTAAATGTAGTTAACTATTTCTTTGGATGTATTAAGTGCTCATCCAAAGAAATAGTCTTCTGAAACAGCACAAAATAGGCCCCACTCCACATAGGATGAGACGCGGGTGGCACTGTGGGTAAACCACAGAACCTAGGACTTGCTGATCAGAAGGTCGGCAGTTCGAATCCCCGCGATGGGGTGAGCTCCCGTTGCTCGGTCCCTGCTCCTGCCAACCTAGCAGTTCAAAAGCATGTCAAAGTGCAAGTAGATAAATAGGTACCGCTCTAGCGGGAAGGTAAATGGCGTTTCCGTGCGCTGCTCTGGTTCGCCAGAAGCAGCTTAGTCATGCTGGCCACATGACCCGGAAGCTGTCTGCAGACAAATGCCGGCTCCCTCGGCCAATAAAGCGAGATGAGCGCCGCAACCCCAGAGGCGGTCACGACTGGACTTAATGGCCAGGGGTCCCTTTACCACATAGGATGAACTCACAATAGCCAGCAAATAGCCTTGGCATCAGTGCTGTCCAAATACTCAGGAGCATAACAATGTTTTCACTCAGCAACAGAAGGATGACAAAGTTGGCACTAGGCACACTTCCCTGGGGAGCAATTGACCAGGGGGTGAGGGTGGCCTGTTTTCAGTGACACCCTCCAAAATATCTTAGAGGGGACACCCAGAGAAGAGCCTCAGATGTAATGTTGGCAGAGTGTAGATATACTGTATTTGTATGGGTAGAGATGGTCCACAGTGTTTCATGCAAGGCTTCACAGGTCAAAACCAGCCATTCAAATTGGGCTCAGAAACAAACTGGCAGCTGGTGCAAGCTAGCCCTCTATGGAGAAATGGTAAGATATAACTAAAATACAGGGGTACCTCTGGTTACAAACGCTTCAGGTTACAGACGCTTCAGGTTACAGACTCCGCTAACCCAGAAATAGTACCTCAGGTTAAGAACTTTGCTTCAGGATGAGAACAGAAATTGTGTGGCGGCGGCGGGAGGCCCCATTAGCTAAACTGTTAAGAACAGTTTCAGGTTAAGAATGGACCTCCAGAACGAATTAAGTTCTTAACCCGAGGTACCACTGTATATAAAGACACACAGTTGTGAGAGAGACTGTATAGACAAATTCATGTGCTCATGTATTTATTTTTACATTCTGCCAGAAATCTCTCCAGATTAGACACTGGATGTATTTTTCTTCTTGATTCAGACACATTTCTGCTGTAGCATTTCCATGGATATTCCCAGATTTATCCCCAATACAGCATTTGCTCATAATATTCCCCAAGGTGTGTGTGGCGCAGTGCAGGTGGCTTTTCATTTTCCTAGTCCTCTCTTTTGCGTCTGATTTCTCAACTGCTGAATGCAGTCACTCAGCCAGAACTTCTTTTGCTCAGCCATACACAATAACTATCCTAACCCCAGGGCAAGAGAGAAGAAGACAATGAGGGAAGGTGAGAGGAAGCATTCAGAGTGAAAGCGGGAGAAAACGGCTCTGATGGCATCATCAAGGTCTGACAGGATGGTGCAATTTTAAAGCACTGCCCTCAACTAGTCTGGGATCAAAGCTGCTCAGATACTGTTTCATAGTCAGTGGCCCTTTTAGACAACCAGCCTTTGGGCGAGGAAGACAAAAGGGATCTATGCTTTTAAAGAATGGAGGGCAGTTAGTGTTATGCCCTTAGCTGCAGTTAAAAAGCTGTTAAGATGTCAGAGCGCAGAAGCATCTGCGTCATTTACAAATGGACATTGTTAATGAGATGATAAGAAGATTCTCTTCACATTGTGAGACTTCACAATGCAAAGCCATTGTGTTCTGCCTCACCTAGAAATGTAGAGAATCTTAGCACAGATACGAACTGTTATGTATTCAGTGGTCTGCGTTTGCCTGAGCTTGAGTCTGGACTAAGGATTCTGAGCCCCTGTGTTCTGATTCAATACATGATATCCAATCACAGAACATTTCAGGATTTGGGCCTCTGCCATTGGCCCTTAAACTCTGAGTCAGGATTCGCAGCTTGGAAGTTTAGACGGCCAGTCACGTTGGGAGTGGGAGTGGCTCAGGCCTTCAGAGATGTATATAAGCAGTTGCTTTGCCCCTGTTTTCCAGTTCTGCTAGTTCAATACAGGTTCTTGCTGTTATCACTGTATCTTGCCTTGTGGGAACCCACCTACACTTCATGAACAATGCAGCATGATCCAGCGCATATTTTCTCAGAAACAGGTTACATGGGAGGCTGGTCATAGCACATTACTATTGTCCCAAACAAACTAATCACCCCCCACCTTGCAGAGGCAGCTGTGGCTCCAACACTCTTTTATCTTCCACCAGGCAGTAAGCCACGTTTAGGATTGGACCCTAATAAATCATCCTAATTTTTGTTTTTAAAAAAACCATTTTTAAAAAAACAAACATAGTCACAGCTATTTTAGCATCATGCTTAATGGCGGAGACTGGAAACAGTTTACTTAAGAAACAAAATAAATACCATTTTAAAAACAGGCTTTCATCGTATGCCTAAGGTCAGTTATTAACCCAGAAAATGTCAGGATCAGGCCAACGATTAAAAGCTAACACATCTATCACAAAACATAATGTAGCACAGCTATTAAACAATGTCATGCCACTTCAAAATGCTGTGTGAAAAAATAAATTATTCTCAAACTTTCCACAGTGGGCCCAAGATGAGGTGAAACGCATCTGGGTATTGAGTGAGGGTGTCACAATTACGTTACAGGTAAAAAAGAGACAGTAGTGACATAGTCCCTTTTTTATTTTTTTAAGTAATGTAATAGTATATTACAAAAACAGAATGTTCTTCAGTGGCTTTCTTAATCAAAAACATGCCATTGTAAAGTGTCAATACTCAACTATAAAAAGCCCAAATTGAGTGAATAGCGTGGAATTTGTATTTATATTAAAAAAAATTGTAATTGGTTTTATACTTGTAAACTGCTTATAGCACTTCATCTGAAATCCAGGATGTGAATTCATTGCTTACCTAAGATGAGAGGGAAAGGTAGAAGAGCATTACAAAATGGGTTGACACAACCTGGCTTAGCATTCTCCTTTTTCAGATTTATCTTTCTCCTCTTATAGTTATCACATATCACTTCTAAAGGCCTTTCCAGTTTATACTGCAGCAAATGTACAGCTGTTCCTTGTGTGTGGTATGAGGACCAGGTACCTTTTTCCTCAGAAAAGCACCTCTATTCCAGAAATCTATTTTCTTTTTCTTTTGTAGTACTCAAACCATGATGCATCATTGCTGGAGTCCAGTTAACACAACCAATTCAATGGAGCACTATCTAGAAAGCTGAGAAATAAATGTGATGATGATGATGATAAGCATCATCATCATTATCTGTATACCACCCTTCATCTGAAGATCACAGGGTAGTTCACAACAAAAAAATACAAAACAAGAACAGAAAATACATAACTAAACCAACCAACAAACCAGTAACACAATTCAAGGTCTGTAGGTTGTTTAATCAGCCAAAGGCCTGGTTTATAGAGAAACGCTTTCACCTGGTGCCTAATGCCTGTGAAATTCATGGCAAGTGACACAAATCTTTCCAGAGCTCATATTCTAACACTATCAACCTGCAAAGACAGGATTCATACTGCAAGTGACTGACTAGCTTCAAAGTAAAAACCATGTTCTGATTTTTGCTGCACATATAACTACAAATATATGCCGCAGCAAATCCATAGATTTTTGCTTTGAGAGTTAAGCTGGACTTGCTGTTAGGTGAAACTAAGTATGCCATGGAATGAACCATTCAGTTCCAGTGTGAACTGGGGAGAGGGGATAACCATAGCTCAGTAATGGTTATTTAGCTTGGGCCAGAGAACACGCCAGACGGCCTCAGGCCAATGGGTAGCTGACCCTCCACTTAAAAAAAGCTTTTCAAATACTTATGCTGATGAACATAGAACACAGAAAACTGCCTTATACTGAACCAGACCATTGGTTCATCTAATCCAATAGTGGCTACAAAGACTTGTGCTCTAAAGCAGTGTTTCCCAACCTTTTTTGGGCAAAGGCACACCTGTTTCATGAAAAAAATCTCGAGGCACACCACCATGCCAGATGGGGAAAGGTCACTTTTTACTTATGTAAAAAAAATAAAAAAATAGTAACAGCATAGAAGGTAATGGTTAGGCTAGCATCCCTTTTCCAAATATGCTAGGTTTTTATTTGCAGGGACTGTTCTACATGGGAAAGCATTCAGCACTGTCATTCTCCCATCTGCCATCTGAATTGGTACTATTCTGGGTCAACTTACTCTGCTGCATGTGTAGATGAAAATGGCACCAAGTGTGGGGGAGGGGGCAGAACAGGTTTCAGATACAGGATATTAAGCATACACGTACTTCAGATTGAACTGGTTGCTTGCTTTGCAAGTTTTCATTTCCCAAATGACTGCCTTGGCAAGCGCAATACCTACCAGGCTCAACGCCGGTCTCGCGCTGCCGCTTCCCGCGTTCTCAAGGACCCGGGAGGAGGAAGGCGTGAAGGGAATCCCGAAGGCGTGAAAACCTCGCGCATGCGCAGGCCTTCCGCCTGCGACAGCCCAGTAGGCCGTCCGAAGCGAGCGGCGATGGGATGTGGGAGGGAGCTCGCTCGCCGCCCCGCGTGTGCCTATGTGGGGCACGTTACAGCCCCGTGACGTCAGCGCCACGCAGGCAGCCAGGCAGGCAGACGGCGAGAGCCCCGCGCTGGGCGGCCTCTCCTCGCCGCCGCCGCCCCGCCTCTCGCCCCCCGACTCACCCGCCTCCCTCCCACGGCACACCAGGCAACGCCTCGCGGCACACTAGTGTGCCGCGGAACACCGGTTGGGAAACACTGCTCTAAAGGGTTTCAGATAAGGAGACCTTCTTCCTCAATGTTACCTGGAGATGCTTAGGACTGAACCTGGGGCCAGCTGCATGGAAGAATGCTTGACTACTGAGCCACATCCCTTTCCAAACAAGTTGCTATTCTTTATCCAACATTACCTGCTGGAGAAATAATGGAGAAGATGGTCATTTTTCATCACACCTTTCAGGATGCAAAAATTTCAGAAGCTTACCAGGTTCACTGTCTTACAATTACCAGGGAGAATTGTTAAGCAGAAATGTGTTTGATGTGTAGGACGAGGTAAGTTTGAATATACAGTGGTGCCCCGCAAGACGAATGCCTCGCAAGACGAAAAACTCGCTAGACGAAAGGGTTTTCCGTTTTTGCGTTGCTTCGCTAAACGAATTTCCCTATGGGCTTGCTTCGCAAGACGAAAATGTCTTGCGCTTTTTTTAAAAAGCCGCTTGAAGAGGCGCAGTTGCGACAGACCGTGCTTAACAAGACGAAAAACATCGCAAGACGAAAAGACTCGCGGAACGAATTCTTTTCGTCTTGTGAGGCACCACTGTACAAGCATAGACTAAGGAGAAGATACTAGTCATGTAATGTCAACACATTTTGTAATGTTCCACCACCCTTTCACCCCTCCTTCTTCTCTAATCAATGAATTCACGCCATGAATTTCAAGCTAAGTGCCTCTATTCCCAAGTATTCTCCACAATGTAGGGTTTTTATAGTTGAGTATTGACCTGCTCCTTCACAACGGCATGTCTTTGATTAATTCTGAGTACATGAAAGCCACTGAAGGACCTTCTGTTTTTATGATCAACAAATACTTCAAAATCATTACAACTCTGCTGTCTCCTTAGCTTTCAACTGTGTGGCAAAGTAGGCCAACATCTACAACTACAGAGCAATGGAAGTAAAGGGAACAAGCCTGCTTGGTTAAATTATGACACAGACTCGGATGCTGCTTCATGTCTCCAGACTCATCTCTGTTGGTGCATGCAGGTAAAACTCAAAAACATGATACCATAGTGTTAATTGTAACAGTGCACACACCTTTCTACTTACTACTTCATGGATGGGAGACCTCAGGCCTGGGGACCAATAGTGTCCTCTGGGCCTCTCCATCTGAACCTCAGGACTCTCTCCAAGCCCTCCCCAGACACAACCTTCTCCTCAGGACATACCCCTCGCCAGCTTTGCTTGGCATCTTCCTTGAGTGTTTATGCTTGGCTATAATGTGTCTTTGGCCTCTGTTAATGCAAATTGCTTACCTGGACAGAGGACAGAGAGGGTCCTCTAATTTTTTAATTAGCTGTAGTTTCTCCACCCACTTTTGCTTCTGGCTACGGCCACCAGTGACATCCCTCCAACCCTGAGAAGGTTGCCTAAAATGAATTCTGGTCCTCATGCTAAAAAAACACCTCCTCATCAGTGTATTGTTCATATATTTGCAAAACGATGGTGGTGTTAGATGGCCGATTCAAAGCTCTGTGTTTGGGATAATAATGAACCCTTTCAATAATCGTAAATACGGATGGTGGCAAGGAAACCAGTATCCCAACAATGAAATGATGTGCTTCTTACTAAACCTCAAAGCAGACTGGATTAGCTCTGTATGCCTTTGCTTGCAGGTATTGATTGTTTATTTCACAGTCCTTGGGGGGGGGGAGAGATGTATTATAAGGAAGCAAAGAAAAAGTAGATCAGGTTTAAACCCTATCACTAAAATGAGCCTCCTTCTGCATTCAAAAAGAGGCCCCCCCTAACCAGACATCGTAATAGGAACGGCTCCAGTTCTCAGTGTCATAAATTTGAGTGTGTAGAAAGAAGACTTATTGGTGAATTTAGCAGTATTTTTCGTCGAAGTGGCAGTTGCTAACCATTACACCAGTATTTATTTGATTCTTAAAGAGCACAAAAGCATGGACTACAAATAAAGAAGATGGAGTAATAGCTTTTGACTGGGCCACTAGCTTTAAACTTGAAATGAAGTGTCCAGTTTTGAGTTACTGTGTCCAAATGCCATTTGTACAGTTTGAAAAGTGGGGGCATTTTTCCAGCTTGTCACTGTTAGCTGTAGTTCATTCCCATGAATGATATCACTGAAGGAGCACGTTGCCGCTGCTATAAGTACTTCACTCATGACTGGAATGTATTAAATGTATTAATCTGTGCCTCCGAGTGTAATTTAGGGAAGCCCTACGTTTGACACATTCTTGTACATCCTTGTTTTATCACCCTATCCTGCAGGTAACCATGGCTCAAGAGCAAAGTGACTGAATGAAGTTAAAATTGTGTGTCACAAACTATCATATGCACTTGTGTTGCTTATTTCACTGTCAGAATTATAGATATTAGATTAAATACGTCTGGGGCTCAGTTTTTATGTCACGGCTGCCAATATTAAGATCTATGCTAGGAAGCTCAGCATTCTAATGATTGCTCTACAACTTGGGATCAAACAACATCACACACACACACACAATATCTTGAATAATCAAACAGTGTCACCACAACAGGAAATAAAGTCCCCAACTATACCACCCAAAGATAAAACACAAGGCTTAGGTTGTCTCACCAAATATTTGTCAAACCTATTTGAAGCCGCCTGCATAAAAAATGTAATTTTTTCCCCAGCAAGGTTGGCTCTTATGTCAACCTACTGAACTCATAAAGCATTTATAGCCACCTTTTAACCATTATCTCCCATAAATCTGAACTCAGCTCCCCCCAGAAATGTATGATTTTGAAATTAATGTGACTTTTACTACAATTCCTAAGGTGCTACAGAGATATATTTTGTCAGCATATATTTTTTGCCTGTAATTAAGTAGTAGGTCTAGTGTCACTTATCCTTTTTTTTTTGCGGGGCATACCCAGGAGCTTATACCAACAACTTACTCTGGTATAGTCTCATTGATGTCTATAGGATTACCCCAGGATATGTAGCTTGTTGGGCGTCCATATCCACAAACCAGTTGTGATTCAGTCAGCTTGCCTACCAGAATATCATATATTATTCCATCATTATCCTACAGGACCTACATGGGACCTTATCTGTTGATCTACAGAAACACCATGTGGGCAAGCTTTGAATGTTGTCAAGAGGCGGGGCTAGATAAGAAAAATATGAAAACAGAAAATCTGCCTTGGGTTAGGGGAAAGTTCCAATTTGACTTGTTGAGTTGAAGTTTTCAGTAACCTGCTTTAGGCAAGAAAATCTGGGCAAAACATCCCATCAGCTGGTCTACTTAGAACAGGGATGGGGAACATGTGACCCTTTAGATTGCCACTACGACTGCTATCCCTAGCCATTGGCTGCCTTGGTGGAGAACTGCTGTCTGACTGTATCTGAAGGGCCACAGGTTCCCCACCCAACCATGCTCAATGTGAAAGGAAGAAGAAGAAGAGTTTGGATTTGATATCCCGCTTTATCACTACCCGAAGGAGTCTCAAAGCGGCTAACATTCTCCTTTCCCTTCCTCCCCCACAACAAACACTCTGTGAGGTGAGTGGGGCTGAGAGACTTCAGAGAAGTATGATTAGCCCAAGGTCACCCAGCAGCTGCATGTGGAGGAGCGGAGACGCGAACCCGGTTCACCAGATTACGAATCTACTGCTCTTAACCACTACACCACACTGGCTCTCAGGAGTTGTAGTTCAGCAACACCAGGAAGGTTACAGGGACCCCACCCTTGTACATCAACCTCTGGGAAGCTTGCACAGGCCCCTTTTAAAATGACGAGAGTTTTGATGGCAATTTAAGCTGATGGCAGCCTTGTAAATAAGCCCACAAAAGTCACTGGTATCTGGAGGAAGGAGGGTAACTGCATCAAGTCCCCTCCTGTGTGGAGTCTAACTGCCCTCAAGTCAGCTGTCTGAGGGAAGAACCATGTGGCAGGAACTGCTCTGTCAGCTTGGCCTGGACATTGTCTCCAGCTCTGCCACTGAATCAGATCTGGGGAAGAGGAGGTCCTTTAGGGGAGAAGACTGCTCTTCATCAAAGGCAGAACAGCCAAAACTGCCCCTGAAATTGGTGCAGCTTTAAGAGCTTGCATTCCCTTCCTCCCTCCCATTCCTTTTTCCTCATGTGTAGTGTCTTTGTAGATTGTGAGCCTGAGAGTGGAGAGTTGGTCCATATCTATGCTGAGCACCAAAGAGGGGGCTTCCCCCTTCTTGTATCCTCTTTAGTTTCTATGCTGGTAAGAGAGGAGAGATGGAGTTACTCTATCAACCTGTTCCCTGCATGCAAGTCCTTGTTGCCCAGGCTAATGCTTAAATATAAAGATGCCCTCAAGTGTCAAATAACCAATCCTCTCTGCAACTTGCCTACAGTAAAAGAATGCTTCCCCGTAAGAATTGGATGCTGAAGAGTTGATCTCACAGCAGCCCCAGTCACCTCTTGGCAGTGGTGGAAGTGAAACAAATCTTTTGCATGAGCTATTGTATTAGAGTTTCTTTCAGTAAAAATAAAAAAGCAACATCTACTATAGTCATATCTGAAATTTCGTGGTAAGCTTGGTAGAGAAAGTGGCAGTTTGAAAAATGTAGAGTTGGCTCCTGTGAACTTTCACAAGAATGGGCACTCCAAAATGTCAGTTCCTATTAAACACAGCTATATGGATGTATGGATACCCTGTAATGCACACTGTGAGACAAAGGAACATCATCATCTTCAGGTTGATATAGTCAATGCTGCCATTCGCATCTGTGCAATGCTACGTGTGCTTGCTCAATGATGTTTTTCTCCCAGGAAAGAGGAACAGAGTCATGGTGTATATAAGCAAAATTTAAAATAAAAATAAAAATCAAGAATTATTTAAGACACAAAGATTCTCGCTAGTGCAATGGGAATTCCCTACCTTCTCTCCCCATGCACATCTCATGCCTTCCCCAGATCTGCTTTAGAGGGTATGGGGAACACACAGTATGGATTATGGGTGTGTGCAGGGGGTGGAAAGGGGGAGAGGGCTCCACCACAAAAGGAAAACCCTTTGTGCTGTTGGAACCCTAACCTTACTGTTATCTTAATTACACCCCCTGTCCTGAAATTCAAATTCAAATGCCAAGGGATACTGTCAGGAACGAGCCAGTTCCTAGTGAAGGTTTGCAGCCAACTGCAGAGAGCAGCCAGGAACAGAGAGGCTTAGATGTTAGTTAGGCAGGGGAGAGCCAGCAGCTGCAGACTTCAGCTCTTCCTGACCTTGACGAGCAGGCTGATAAAGCAGTAGCTGAGAGCAGGCTGGAACACAGCCAAAGCTCTCAGGAAGTTCCAACAGGAACGCACAGAGACAGTCTCTCGGAACAGGAAGAGGCTGGAGCTGGTCCAATAAGTCCGAAGAGTTGGCGAATGGGAGGGCTGTTAGACAGGAAACAAAACAAGAGACATAAGGTGCGAAAGTTCAATATCTTCCGCAGAAACCGGAAGAAATCTTCAGAAGGGTCATCTTCAGTAATGATGCTGGAGGCTTTGTTAGAGTTGTCCAGAGCTAGCTGTTTGTTTCTGCAATAAATCCTCCTTTTTAATTAGCTATGCATACTGTGTAATCACTGATGTTGGGAAAGATGGAGGGCACAAGGAGAAGGGGACGACAGAGGATGAGATGGTTGGACAGTGTTCTCGAAGCTACCAGCATGAGTTTGATCAAACTGCGGGAGGCAGTGGAGGACAGAAGTGCCTGGCGTGCTCTGGTCCATGGGGTCACGAAGAGTCGGACATGACTAATCGACTAAACAACAACAACAACAACAACAACAACAACTGTGTAATCAAGCTGGGAACCTGGACCCCTGACAGATACAGTGTGAAATTATGAAACATCATGCTTCTTTTAGTTAAAGAAACCCAGAAGATATTAAAAAGTGGAGACACAATCAGAACTCCCATCCCATACAGAAGGCGAGGAGCCCACCCACATGGAGAATAGGAAGCTGGAGGCAGGGGGAGTTGGTTGACAGCAGAAGGAAAACTCCAAAGAGGAGCCTTCCCTGGAGTGCAGGGAAGTCCATCCTCCCTGCTACTGCTTTGCCCAACCATCACCCCATTCATACAGCTTCCCTCAGCTACAGAGCCACACATCTGATGGATCTCTGGCAGAGCTGAGGAAGGAATGCCCTATAACAGCCAATCTCATTCTTCTTCCCCAAGTCACAGTTTCAGCACTGGCTTTCTCTCCTCTGTCTTCCTTCTCTGTGGTGGGGCTCCAAATCATGGCCATAGAATTGTTGTTTGTTTGCTTGCTTGCTTGCTTTAAAGCTGATGTCTGGGGGAAGCCCAGAGGTGTCAGGGTTGTTTGTGGATCCTAGCCTGATCCTGTAGAGAACTTAAATGAATCTTGCCGAATTTCATCGAATACAACAACCAGAGTTTTCTTGTACTTTTTCCCAAAGTACAATTACTGCTGCTTTCCAAGCTACTACAGTACACCTTTCCCCCCTCTAACACACTGGATTTCTTCTTCCTCTTTATTGACCTCTATGTCTTTACTTGTACACATTTCAAAATAAGTATCTATAGCAATATGTAGTGTGTGTGCTCGTGTATGTTTCTAAATCCTGCAGGGCTGATGAGACTTCAGTATGAAAGCCAGGCAATTCATAAATGTAGAAAGCTGCAACGCTCCACCTGCAGGCATCGTTAGCTGGCAATGATGGGGATGATAGAAGTGATGGGAACAGTGACTGAACTCTGACCTTATCGATCGGAGCCACCTCTAACCAGCTGAGTTGCTCCGGCCCAGTCAGCTGAAAAGGAATTTAAAGGGTAGTCATCTTCCCTGTTCGACTCGCCTGTCATTAATAATGTTTTCATCCATGACAGTGATAAACACACGGTACTTGAAGAGAGTTTATTAAGGTCAGTCTATAAATAAAAATTAAAATTTTTAAAAAATGGGTTTACACAGATGAACAGATGGATGGATAAAGTGATTGGGAAAACAATAAATATGAAAATGGACAGATGGATAAAGTATCTGGCAACATTCTTTCAAAAAAAAGAAAGAAAACCACTCCCCGTGCCTCAAATAACTGGCAGCATCAGACAATACCCTTCTGTCCCCTAAAAAAGAAATAGATTTAATGAAGCTGCTTCAGAACTTATAGGCTTTGTGGATCTATCGCCTGACTAATATTTTGTCATTTAATGCCAATTCTCTGATCTGATAAAAAGGATTGCAGCCATTTTTCTATGTCAGGTATGTAACTGAGTGCTACTAAAATTTAAATGTCTCATCTGTACTTGGATTAAATACTGAAGACCTTAAAACCCGTGAGTTTTACTTCATATAAAATACAATCAAATATAGTGACTACTTCTAGTTCAGCACCTCAGAAGGGACCAAAAAATAAATAAATGCATTTTTAGCAGAATACGAAGTCTACTGGGGGACGAGATGGTTGGACAGTGTTCTCAAAGCTACTGAAATGAGTTTGATGAAACTGCAGGAGGCAGTGGAAGACGGGAGTGCCTGGCATGCTCTGGTCCATGAGGCCACGAAGAGTCGGACACAGCTAAATGACTAAACAACAATAAAGTCTATTGGGGGTGGGGAGAGAACCCAATGCCTATTACTTAAGCTCCAAAATCAAGATGCCATTTAAACCATACAGCTTTTTCATCTTTCCATTACTTGGAATGCAGGTCAATTCCACCTGTCCCAACCTCTACTTAATTCCAAATGAATGTGCTTCGGATGTCATGTGATAAAATTTCTCCAAAAATATTGTAGCAATCTGCAAATTAAATGGCTATTTGGAAGTCTCTTGAAACAGCTGAAAACCTAGGCTCACTGGCAGAGGAAGAGGAGTGTGGGGGGAGTGCACCACCCCCGGCAGTGCAATCCCAGTGGGGTGCCATTGCAGCTGCCGTCCCGCCTGCGCTGGGTGCCACGCCCCTGCAGACGGCACGTCATGCCCCCAGGATGCATGCTCCGCCCCTGTGGGCAGTGCACCACGCCCCCAGGATGCGCGCCAGCCCCGCCCCCACCTGCTCTCCGCCCCCCGGTGCCGGAGCATGAAACTCCGCCACTGCTTAGGCTTCCATAAATACCACTGGAATCACTGGAACCAAAGAGCTTAACTGTGCCCTCAACAGCCCAATCCTATGCACGTTTACTCAGAAGTGAGACACATCATGTTTAATGGGGCTTACTTCCAAGTAAGTGAGCATAAGCTTGCAATCTAAGGCACATTGTACATACACAAAACTATCACTGGATTGTCCTCCAGGAAGTGGATTATCTCTCTGGATGACTGTGGGTAGTGTAGGGCACAAGACACAAAGCTCTACCACTTATTCTACAGCAGGGGCAATGACCTCATCTCTATTGATGATGTCATCTCCTGAGCCTCTGCATGCCAAGGAAATAAGCTTTTCTGAAAGATAAACACCAAACAGGCTAAGGAGAGGAAGAGGGGAGACTGTATCACCATGCATTGCTAAAGGTAAAAGTTCCCAGTGGAAACACAGGCCAATGGGGCATGCTTGAATGAAGGAGCTCAGCAGGATTCATTTTCCCTGGATTGTGTCCCACCTCCAAGCCTAGCCACCCAATCACAACAACATGCTGCAGCTACAGAAAATGCCTTCCTCGTGTTGGTGTCCATCCACTTCTGCCTGTGGTGAGATGGCTGTGCAGATCTGTTATGTACTAAGTTGAATAGGATCCAAAATGCAGCAGTCTGATTGGTCCTAGAACAATAGGATTCAGAATGCAGCAGTCTGATTAGTCCTAGAACAATAGGATCCAGAATGCAGCAGTCTGATTGATCCACAGGAGCCACCCAATTCAGCTCCAGGTGGAAGGGAATCCACAACCTGATTGCCCTACAGGAGAATCCCGGAATTAGCCAATCACATGGGGCCCCTTGTGTAAATAATGTATATAAAGCAGACATTCTGGGGGAACTTCCATTCCTCCTCACCGCTATGAGCTGAATAAAAAGCATGAAATCCACACTCGACTCCGAGTATATTTCAGGATCAGCAAACGGGTGCAGGGGTTTGATTTGGGCATACTCCTAAGTAGATAAGAAGAGCCTAGCCAGATCAGTCAGAGGCCTGGCTGGTCCAGCATCCTGTTCTCACAGTGAACAACCAGATGCCTTTGGGAAGTCTACAAGCAGGGCTCAAGCACAAAAGCACTCTGCCCAGCTTTGATTTCCAGCAATTAGTGCCCAGAGCCCTCCTGCCTCTGATAGCAAAGGGAGAACATAGCCCTCACTCAAAGAGCAATATTTTCAGCAGCATGTCTAAAACTTAACACACTTGTGACTGTGCGCTGGGAACCAACACAAGCAGGTTTGTCTGCACGACTGAGGTAGTTGAGAGAAGAGATCCGCAATGACAGCTCGGCCCATTATTGTTTCCTTTTAAACACTAGTTATGGCTTTCTTCCGCTGTGACTTGTGACAACGCTTTGATTAAGCCAGAAAGGGTCTGTCTGTATTGCAATGCCCTTGTTATGTGCATAGTTCTAGGGTGTCTGTGAATGTTGTACAGCTCCTACCTTCCAGCTGTCAAAAACATTAAATTCACACCATATATTCTATCGTAAAAACAGAGTTAAGAGGGCGAACCCTTTTTTCCTAGACAAACTTTTGAGAACACATTGGCTCATTTGACAGAGTATAGAGCAGAACGCTGTCATTTTCTGCTCAGGGTGCCTCTTTTAAGTATTCCTTCTTGCTGTTGCTCCATGGCAGTTCTTCGCTGAGACATGACTTGTAGACTTGTTCATTCATCAGCTGAAACTGACGGGTACAGGAGGGCGGGGGAATGTAGCAAACAATGTATTTACATCATACTGAACAATAGATTTTGTACTTCGGTAGCACAATCAGAAGAGGTTTAAGAGACACTGCAGTTAATGGGACTGAAGTGCTTAAGTCCCATTGACTTTAAAAGTAATAATAATTGGGAGTAGTCTTCCAAATGCTGTTGTTGTAATATGAGGTGGGGTGGTGGTAATAAATCAGATGGTGTTGTCATTTCAGCAAACGCTCCCATTGGGGCAGAATCACAACTGACACGGCAGTGTCCAAATCAGGTTTCCAAGTGGCTAGTAAGCGATTTGCTCTGCCAACTGAGACTCTAGCATGCTTTTGCTTGGGGGGAAAGTTACCACACTAGTATCATCTATTGGTTGGGATCAGTGACATGAGATACAAGGTGTTACAAGTCCTTCTCCTGCACCCCTTTGAACTAGCCCCTCCTGGCACTAGACAAAAAATGCTGACCCCCCCCCAAGCTGCGAGCATATATGCTTGTTTTGTTTTAGGTAGAGGTACAGGGATGATTGGCTGAGATTTGGCTTCCCCACAGGCCACAGCATGTTAGCACATGTCTCTCCCGTTTGTTTGTTTGTTTGTTTGTTTGTTTGTTTACCAAAAAGGCTTTTGGTTCTTGACAAATTTCCATCCTGTCACAAACTATGCAGTAGGAGTAACAACAACAACAACAATTTATTTAGACCAGGCATAGGCAAACTCTGGCCCTCCAGATGTTTGGGACTACAATTCCCATCATCCCTAGCTAACAGGACCAGTGGTCAGGGATGATGGGAATTGTAGTCCCAAACATCTGGAGGGCCAGATTTTGCCTATGCCTGATTTAGACCCCGCCCATCTGGCTGGGTATCCCCAGCCACTCTGGGCGGCTTCCAACAGAGATTAAAAATACATTAAAACCTCTGTCATTAAAAACTTCCCTAAACAGGGCTGCCTTCAGATGTCTTCTAAACATCAGATAGTTGTTTATTTCCTTGACATCTGGTGGGAGGGCGTTCCACAGGGCAGGCGCCTCTACTGAGAAGGCCCTCTGCCTGGTTCCCTGTAACTTGGCTTCTCACAGTGAGGGAACCACCAGAAGGCCCTTGGTGCTGGACCTCAGTGTCCAGGCTGAACGATGGGAGTGGATACGCTCCTTCAGGTATAAAAGTGTGCAAGTGATTCTTTTGGCAGGGTGAGTGTGCAAGTTATCTCCCCTCTCCAATTTGAAAATGCATTCATTTTCATCTCTGAAAGCCCCCTTCATATCACTTTTCCTTGGCTGAAATCCCCCTCCTTTTGTATTTCCTTAGATGGATAAATACTCACATCTGTCTTTGGTGTCCCCTTTTTGCCACCTCAGACATCCTTGTGAGTCCCTTTAAATCAGGAGGCAACTGCTCATGTGTTCAGGATCGTCCCTTAGATGGCCATTAAGGGTGCTTGTGTGGTACTTGGGAAGAAGAGGGTATAAGTGAATTCAAGAAAGACCTTCCTTCCACCCACCCAAGAAATATACAGTTTTAGAAATTTGTTTCTTTGGAGACTTGTATAAAGAAAGTCACATTTCAGGAGCAGTGCCCGGTGAACAATAAAATATTGTCACTCTGCAGTGACTGCTGATGAGAAATATTGGTATCATAAAGTAAGATGAAATCTTTAGTTTTAGTTTCAAACAGCTGTATTTCCCCAAAGAACCCTTCAAAAATATTAAGGGGAACATTGTTGAAAGTCTCAGCGTGAATTTCAATGAGATTTAGGCTCCAATCCCCAAAGTATTTTTTGCTGACAGGAGCCCTCTGAGAATTAGCTGTGTTTGGCTCATAAGTCTTCTTCTGTAAATAGCTCCAAGTTTCTCTCTCTCCCAGGGATGCCTTATATAGATATAACGGAGTCAGTATTTGGGTGGTGTTTGGGACCAAGTAACCCATTAACAGCACCATCTTATGCATGTCTGCTCCAAAGTAAACCCTAATGGGTTCAGTGGGATTCAGCTCTTGGAAAGTGTGCATAGGATTGCAGTTTGGGTATCCCAAACCAAGCATCTCTATGTAATACATTTCTGGATTTTCCAGGCTGCAGACATGCATGATATTGAGATACTCATTACTGGGATACAGACTAGGACACAGCCTATGGATGTTCAGAAGAATCACTATTGGGTCAAAATTACCATCCACATTTCACAAGAGGTCAGATTAGAGCCATATGCAATTCAGTTTGCATTTAAAAGGGAATCAACCTAATACCCACTTTCTGAAAACACCAAAACACAGCCATTTTTCAAAATTCGCATTTTCTGAATTCTGCATTGCAGTCCTCCAGCCAAGTAACATGTACAAAAATGCATACACTAAGGCAAAGTGTGCATTAAAAAAATGCACAATCGTTCAAATGCCACACAAAAATGCCATGGATTGGGGGAGATTGCTTAGTAAACATACGTAAATAAGGCAAAATTGCTATTAAAAATGCATATATTGGGAGGATATTGCACTAAAACGCTGATGAATCATGAACTCGTGTGGAAAGGCAGAGAACTGAACTTAAGATTGGGAAAAGAAGCTGAGAAAAAGCAGAATTGACTAACTCAGCCATGCCTACTATCAAGAGGTGCTTTTGTGTGTACTGTTGCATGTGAGTAGGTGCACCTGTGCACACAAAGAGAGTGGGGAGCTGAGGGAGAGGGAGAGTGGGGAGCTGATGGTATAGAGGAAGTGGAGAGAGAGACGTATTTCTCCCCATCTCAAAAAAACTCGTGCCCAGTGAACGAATGTTGGAAGATTCAAGCATAGCTGTCAACTTTTCCCCCTTTTTAAGGGAAATTCCCTTATTCTGAATAGGATTCCTCACAAAGAAAAAGTTGACAGCTATGGATTCAAGACAGATGAAAAGGTAGTAAAATCAGTTCTTTATGCAGTGCTCAGTTAAACTATGGCATTAGCTCCCTGCAAGATATCATGATGGCCACCAAGTTGGATGGCTTTAAAAGAAGATTAGAGAAATTAACAGAAGATAAAGCTCTCAAAACAGCTATGTTTGGTGTCAGAGGCAGTATGCCTCTGAGTATCAGTTGTAAGGGAGCAGAAGTTGAAAGACTGCAGTTGTGCTCATGTCCTGCTTGCAGACTTCCCATAGGCATTGGGTTGGCTACTGTGAAAATGGGATGCTGAATTTGATTGGTCTTTGATCTGATCCAGCCGGGCTCTTCTCAAGTTCAAAGTAAGCCAATGCAGTAATATTGGTGGTGGTAGACTCAGGCAACAATGAGGACTGAGGTGCTTCAAGCAGGTACCTGCTTTCATATGTGGAATGTTGGCAGGCCTGACTTTCTCCAGTGTCTTAATAATCTGTTTGAAAAAGTCATGCAGGCTTTCAACACCCCTGTGATGAAATGAAACCGCTTAGCAAACCCCAAAATAATACACTTATCTGATAAACAGAAACATTGGTTTGTTTACGACAGACAGCTGGCTTTACTTTCCCTGCCTGTGACTTCACACAATTTGTTTATGATGATTGCACAGAAAGAAGCAAACACTCCAGAAAACTAAACCACTGACACAGCAAAAGCGAAAGAGAGAGAGAGAGAATTCGCTCATCACGTATTATGTTGAAATGATATGAAAATATACAGCATCTGTTTAATGTTTAAAGCAAAAGAAAGTAGGAAAGTAACTGAGCATGAGATAGCTTTCAATAAATAATCACGGAATAAATAGGTAAATACGCATGGGAGCACTGTAAATGCACGAGTAGTTTGGTGCCAATAAAATGTGAAAGATAAAAATAAAATACAATATAGCTGCAAAAGTATTTGTATAAATCATGGAAATGTGCAGGAAGGAGAGAGAGAGAGAGAGAGAGAGAGAGAGAGAGAGAGAGCTATGCACAATCCAGATCAGGTAATGCAAGGAATATAATGCCAGCAACAAATAATGCATCAAGAAGTGTGAAGCAGCCAGCCCATCTGAACCACAGCGCTTCTAGAGGTGACATTTTACAAATCTTATGCTTTTAACTGCAAATGGGCAATGTGCAGCTACAATATAATAAAAACTGGGATCAGTGGTCATTTTAAACGGGGGACATGCTTTGGATTTTCAATTCCTTTATTCATTCCCAGTAATTGTTCCAAATCACAGCCACCTGAATCCAGATCCCTGAGTGTTCTCCCAATGTACACACAGCTCTGCTGACTGAACTATTCCTTTTGATGGCAGGAACAGACCAACCTGTGCACACAAAGAAATAGGCTTTGTTTGTTTGTTTGTTTGTTTGTTTGTTTATAAATAAGCATTTATAAACAGCTTCATATTTTTAAATGGGGATCAGCTTCTTCCATTGAAGTTAATGGGATTTTTTTGTGGGTAACAGAGTTCCATGTGCCCACTGAAGCATCTGACTGTGGAACAGATCACTTGAGTGGACCTATGTGTTTATGATATTCTCTGCTGGCGGAGAATGTTGTCCATAGCATGGTGTTTGAAATGGATCTTAGAATCCACCATACACTTTGCCATAGACTCAAGGAGTAGTCTTGTGGAAATCACTCAGCCTCTGTTCTCCATCTCTAAAATGAGGATAACACTTGCCCATATAGTGCTATTGTCAAGGTAAACAATACAAAGATTGTGTTAAAAAGCTTACTCAATTAAATGTATGTTATATTATAACTGGTAAGCAGGTCTGCTTATGTTCAAAGAAAGGAACCAGTGCATTTTGGTTGCGTTGTTCAAACATTATGGATTAGGATCCAATCTCCTCTGGTTTCTTAGCCATGGAAAAGCTGGAGAGATCATATCCCCAGATGATTTTGCAATGAGTGGACTGTTTGTGGATGAACAATATTCCTTCATTTTTTTTTGCAGAAACTCACAAGAACATGAGCC